>NC_029774.3:72593395-72630951 GCF_000817695.3 Arachis duranensis | reverse complement strand
GAAAGAGCACACGACGCGACAGCGTCACTGACGCGTCCGCGTCACAAGTGCATTAAAAGAAAAGGAAAGTGAACAGAGAGTCACGCTGAAGCAAGGCTGGAGGCATGCCTTTAACACAATTGTTCAACGCGACCGCTTGCCCCATGCGACCGTGTCAGTTGCAAAAAAGGCCCTCCACGCGTCCGCGTCACCCACGCGAACGCGTGATATGGATATCGACGTAAAGATCCAACGCCCAGAAAGTTGGGCTGGAATCGTGCGGCTATTGCGCGTTTAGCACTAACAACCCACGCGTACGCGTCCCTGACGCGAACGCGTCACTTACACAACACCCATCCCATGCGAAAGCATGAGTGACACGATCGCGTTGCTCATGGATATTATGAACCCCAAACCAAACAGAGAGTTGCGCTGAAACGACGCTGGAAGCGTGCGTCTAGCACAAATTCTAGCGACGCGATCGCGTGCCTCACGCGTCCACGTCACCCATCTTACACCCAATCCACGCGATTGCGTCGACCCTATTTCACCCTGCTCACGCGATCGCATCCTCCACGCGTCCGCATAGATTTGTGATCACTAACCCCAAGTCACGCAAACCCTTTCCCCGTCGCGTCCCCAAACCCTACCCCCTCTCTCTCTTACCTCTGTAACTCTCTCTCTCAACCACCCCAGCCACCACCTCTGACCACCAACACCACCCCCGACCACCCAGACCTACCGCGACACCCAACCCTCTCTTCTTTCCTCCTTCTTCTCCCCATCTCTCACTCTCCTCCACTACCGACCTCCCACCGCAGCCTACCTCCGACGGCCACTGCCCCACCGTCGAGCCGCCGTGCTTCACCCAGCGCCGCCGCATCATCACCCATCTAATAATTGCACCGTTCTTGTTATCTGTTTATCTATTCTGCAATTTATTCTGGCCATGATGTTGATCCTGTTCATATGTTGCTCTTAACTGTTACATGCAGCTGTACACTGCTCTTTCTTATTCTTGCTATTTGTGCAGCCTTATTTCAATACATATGAACTATTCTTGTTATTTGTTTTTTGGGAACATCCAATTTTAGCCGGAATGCTGCCCAATTTTCTACAAATTACTTTTCCTTCCACATTCAAGTATTGGTTTTGGCAACTCTCATTTTTGAATTGCTCCACGCATACCAAACCTATTCTTGAATGCACAGGCCAGCATTCTTATTACTTTTGATCTCCTGGTTAATAAATTGATTTATTGATGGTTTGATTTTACTTTTTACTACTTCTATATCTATCTGAATCATCATCAATTCCCTATTTTTCCTACTTGAATATGAGTTGACTGTTGCTTCAAATTGTGAAATTCTTGTTACTTAGGAACCAATCATCATGCCACTTACTCTGACTTCGTTTTTACTAACTCACTGATTTTCGCTTTCTAACCTCTTTTTCAATTTTACCCATTTTTAACTTTCTAACTTCCCACTTTAACTTTTCCTTACTTCTTTAAATTACTTTAACTCACGGCATGATTATTGTTTTTCTATTTAACAAGCTTTCCACTTCTAACACATTTTGGACTGTGATTTCTCATCTCCGCTTTTCAACTCCAACACAATCCGAAATATACATTTACTTAACTCATTTCATTTTTCTACTACTCCTTTGCCACTTCATGCTTATCTTGTTATTTGCCTACTTGTTTTCCTGCTTTTATTCCTCAAGTATATCTTGAAAATTTCTGTTTTTTTTTTAGGATGTCTGAATCTCAAGGCATGGGAAAGGGCAAAGTCACCACTGGCAAACGGAAAAGAGGAGAATCCTCTGGTTCCATCCTTGGCATCTTACATGATGATTCCTGGCGAGAGAAGAACTTTACCCTGCAGGAAAAGGCTGATCAGTTGGTACCTTCAGCTGACCCAGAAAAATTTGCAAACAAATACTGTGAGCTGAAATACCCAACTTTTTCCACCGCCAGGAACCTACACATGGAAAGGACCCTCAAAATTCTAGAAGAACTCCAGTAGTAAACCTCAGATCAGATCAAACAAAGAAGTTGGTTCTTCCTGGAGAGGAACCTAACTGAGGTCAACTCATCCTGGGTTAGAGAATTCTACTGTAACTACTTTCTCTCTTTCCTGGATGTAGTACAGCTCAGAGGTAAACAGATTCTGGTTACCGAGGAAGCAATTGAAAAATTCCTCCATCTTCCACCTAAATCAGATCAGCCAGATGGTTAACAGAAAGCTGAGGAAGATATGAGACTCATGAGATTTGATTGGGATGCAGTAAAGAAGGACATCACTCTTGATCCTACTGTTCCTTGGGTCATGGGAACTAGCACATTGGTACCAAAGGGAATCAGGCTTATATATCTTAATGATGAGGCTCGACTATTGCAACAGATTCTGAGCAACTATGTGATACCGAGCACTCATGAGACGGAGGTGCCAGCTGCTATGATTACTTTCATCTGGTGTGTGATGACGGGTACGAACCTTTATCTACCTCGCTTCATCCGGCATTACATGGCAGGGTCCATATTAGAGGCACCCACTCTTTTCCTTACCTAATTACTCAGTTGGGTCGCCGAGCTGAGGTACCTTGGGAGGCTGTTGATGAAAAGCCCCCCGCCGCAGAGTGCCGAAAGATCATCCCTCACAATCGGAAGTTCATGGCTATCGGCTATCGCCCTCCATTTCTCATTGACACTACTGAGGTAGCCACCTCTTCAGCTACCCTTTCTGCTCCCACTGGACCAGCACCACCCACTACACCCCCACCTGCTCCTGAGCCCGTCTACCGTCTGGGGCACCAACTCTTTGATCGCCTAGATCAGAGGGAGCGCCATCAACAGCAGCAGTTTGAGAGATCTGACCGTCGCACCGGGTGACTTTTTGAGAGGTCTGAGCGTCGCGACAAGTGACGCTATAAGCACCTCAAGCTGATATCCACTCTGGTGTTGACATTCCCTCCGAGCCCGACACGCCCTCCGACACATCTGAGGAGGAGGTGAGTGATCACGAGGAGGAGGCACCTACCCAGGCTGAGCAGGGAGGTCCCGGTCACACTGTACCACATCATGAGGAGCACCACCAGCTACAGACCGCAGATCCGGAGGTTCCTTTACGGACAGAGCCCCTGATTCAGCAGACCACTCCTCTGATTCTCACAGCGACTGTAGACCCTCAGCCTACCATCGAGACACCAGCAGCCCATCCTTCTGGAGATGGCATTTCGTCACACCCTGCTTGAGTGAGCATCGAGGACGATGCTATTATTTAAGTATGGGGAGGTCGCCATCTCTGGCATCTATTTATTTTAGTGAACTACTACAGACTCTCTTCTTATTTTGTCTATTTTCTGTATTTTTGCACATTTCTCTCTTTTGCTTTTATTGTACTTTTTGCATTATGCACTTTGGGCTGTATATACACCCTGGATATTTTAGCTCGATTTACACCGTAGTTTACTAGTTTAGTTATAGAATATGTGGATTAATTAGTATAGTTTACCCCTTTTTAGCATATGATAGTTTAGCTTAGATTGAAATTAAAAAGGAAGTAAACTAAAAACTTTAACAGAATAAAAACAACCCACACCTTGTATATATAGCATTACATGTTAGTTAGTTAACAACATTTCATCAAGGAGAAGCACTAAAACTTTAAAGCCACCTTAAGATTTACATTGAGAATAATGGGAACTCTTAATTTTTACTTGCTTGATATATATAACTGATATATGATTTTTGAGTTAGAGAACACACAGCCTGTGAGTTTTGAGCTTAATTGCATGGTTACATTTAAACCATAATATTTTATTCCTGTGTGTTCTGTCCTTCTTATTTATTCTGGTGTTCTTTACTTTGTTTTAATCTATATGTCCAATTATAGAATATAGATACATACCAAAAAAGTGATTGAGGCCATTGTTTGATTCTAGCTCACCATTCCCAAATTAGCCTACCTCTTACATCACCCTTGTTAGCCCCCTTGACCCTTTAAATCCCCTCTTGTTTTATAACCACATTACTAGCCTTAAGCAGAAAAACAAAATAAAAATCCCAAGTTGAATCTTTGGTTAGCTTAAGATAGAAATTGTGTATTATGTAAGTGTGGGAACCTTATGGGAACATGGATGATAGAAACAAAAAGGTAGAAAGTTAAAAAGAAAAAGATTTCATATTTTAAAAAAAAAGTTTTGGGAAGCATGCTCATGTGAAATCAAAATAATTTAATTACCATGTGTAAAAAAAAAAATTTATGTTTCAGTATTTGAATAAAGGGGATACAAAAAGAATTTCCCAAATACAAAAAGCGATGCACATGGGATAAAAATAAATAAAAATTAAAATATGAGCATGTAATATAAAAAGTGGGAAAAATATGGGAAAATAGGTAAAGAAGCTTTGCTTTACAAAATATGTATGTTAGGTGAGATCTTAGACTAATCAAGGATTCACTTAATTAGCTCACTTAGCCTTATACATATACCTTTACCTTTACCTTGGCCCCATTACAACCTTAATTAAAGACCTCATGATTTTTGTATGCCTATATTCTATGATTGTTGATTGGTTAGATAAAGAACAAAGTTATCGAAAGTAAGGATAAAAAGAAGAATAGAGTGATTGACCCAATAAACACTGAGTGACTAGAGAGTAAACAAAAATCCAGTGAGGGTTCCATAGCTCATCAACATATATCTCTGCTTAAATTGCTGATTGTCTTGCAAGTTTGTAAAACAATTCTCTTTCCCATCTCAATTGTAAAAGTGCGTGATCATTATCTAAGGTTTGGCTATGCATATATGATTCCTTGAGAATGTGAATTAATTTAACTACATGTAAGTTTTATATACAAGTGAATGAAAATTAGAATTGCACGATTCATTTAGGTAATTGCATTTAGAATAGATTGTATTGCATGAGATTCCACCACTTGAGCCTTACCTTACTCTTTATCTTGGATTTAGCATGAGGACATGCTATTGTTTAAGTGTGGGGAGGTTGATAAACCCATATTTATGATGTGTATTGTGCTCAATCTAATTGATTTATTCAACCCTTCACATACTTATTCATAGAAATTGCATAAGTTTTGCTTTTCCTTCCCTATTATGTGATATATATGAAACACGTGTTTTCTATCCTTTCAAAGTAATTATTTTGATTATCCTTTATTACCATTCGATGCCGTGATTTGTGTGTTGAGTACTCTCAGGTTTTATAGGGCAGAAATGATTTAAAGGATGGAAAGGAAACATACAAAAATGGAAGGAAAGCACAAATTGGAGTTTTAGAGCAACCGGCAGTGACGCGTCTGCATGGAAGATGCGAACCAAAGAGAATCGACGCGAGCGCATGGATGAGGCGAACGTGTGACTTGCGAAATACAACTGACGTGGGCGCATGATTGACGCGACCGCATGGAAGAGTGATGAGCGACGCTTTTTGGCATGGTTTTTAGGTAGTTTTTAGTAAGTTCAAGCTACTTTTAGGGACGTTTTCATTAGTTTTTATGTTAAATTCACATTTCTGGACTTTACTTTGAGTTTGTGTGTTTTTCTGTGATTTCAGGTAATTTCTGGCTGAAATTGAGGAACTTGAGCAAAACTCTGAAAAAGGCTGACAAAAGGACTGCTGATGCTGTTGGAATCTGACCTCCCTGCACTCGAAATGGATTTTCTGGAACTACAGAACTCCAAATGGCGCGCTCTCAACGGCGTTGGAAAGTAGATATCCAGAGCTTTCCAGAAATATATAATAGTCCATACTTTATTCGGGAATTGACGATGTAAAGTGGCGCTCAACGCCAAGTACATGCTGCTGTCTGGAGTTAAACGCCAGAAACACGTCATAACCCGGAGTTGAACGACCAAAACACGTTATAACTCGGCGTTCAATTATAGAGACTCCTTTATGTTAGTAGAAGAAGAAAGAGTGAAGAATCCAAACACAAGGGATAGATTATGTTCGGATTTTTAGATGAAGAGAGGTGAAGACAAGTGTTAGTAAATAATTAAATTAGTATGAACTTGCTGGTTAGTTGTGCGAGGTTGTGAAGAAAGTGCTGAGTTATAAACGCGCATACCAAGTTGAATGCTATTGTTGATGATCACAATTTCATGCACCACTAAGCTTGAACAATTTCCCAATTCCTTGATTTAATTGCTCATGGGAAGAGATGAAGTTTGGTCACTGATTATACCACACACATTCATAGATCAAAGTATTGGTAGGATTAAATGTCGCAATATCCATCGAAACCCCAACCTAATCCAATGTGAGAGAGCATTTCTAGCATGATCTCCTCATTCTTCTTCCAAGGCTCAGAGGAAATCCAATTATGGAGAGCTTCTCTTCCAAGATAGCTAACTAATTGGATGAAGATCGTAAGCCCTCTAATAAAATCAAGAGAAAAGAAAGTAGAAGAAGAATAAACACTACAATTGATCCATCAAATGCAATAGAGCTCTCTAACCCAATGAAAAGAGTTAGTTGTTCATTGCTCTACCAAAATAGAAAAGAAAAAAAGTGCAGAAAAATAAAGATGAAGATTAAAACTGAAATTGAAACTTTAAAGTTCATAAATGAAAACTACAAACTAGAATAAAGCTCCTACTAAGAAAAGAAAAAGAAGCAAAAGTGTGTGAGGGGAGGGAGTCCGAAGACCCCCCTCTCTGGTGTGTTCCAGCCTCCAGCCCCCAATACAGAATCCCCCTTCAATCCCCAGATGAATACAAAGTAAAAACTAAGGCCTTTATATAGGCTCTCCTAAATTACAATATGAAATGAACTTAAAAGCAAATTACAATTAAATGAAAATTCCTACGATAGATGCTTCTTGTGGCCTTGATTGGTTGACACTTGTGGGCTCGCTTGCTTGAGGTTGGGTGGTCCTTGAAAGAGAAGTGAATAAAGTTGAGGTCCAGGTGGTAATCGTTAGTGTTACCATTAGCCATACTAACGCTACAAGTGTGGCGTTAGTGCTGAAGTTAGTGTGGCTAACGTCACACTTGCTACCCAGTTGGTATTTTTGGAGCTTAAAAGATGCCTATTGTTTGTGCTCCAATTTCATGCCCACTATAGACCATTATATATCCTTGGAAAGTTCTGAATGTCAACTTTCTAACGCAATTGAAATCACCTCGATTGAACCTCTGTAATTCAAGTCATGCTCCCTTGAAGGGGAAAGGGTCGCTGGCGTTATTGGCAAAAGTGAGTGCTAATAACGTCAACGTTCAGGGGATTAATATTCCCAGGGGATATGCTTGCTTCCTTGAGTGAGTGCCACACTTTTCTATCATAGGCCACGCTTTTATGGGCACGCTTTCCTTATTTTTTTCTTTTCTTCACCTACAATTAATCAAACCAACCAAACAAAGCATCACCGAATTCACAAGATTCATAAATCATTCAAAAACCAATTATTTCTAGCTTAAACCTTATGATTTTGTGTCAAATAAATGATGGTTGATTGAATTGACATAACCATGCAAATTCACACCAAATCACTTACTTATAATGCAAGAAAGTGCATAAAACTTAATGAAACAAGTGAAAAATGCTTGAAAAGCTAGCATCAGATGACTTGTCATCACAACACCAAACTTAAACCTTGCTTGTACCCAAGCAAGCGCTAAACATAAGAGGAAATGAAATGAAACAGAGAAGCACACATGTCCTTATTTAGCAGATAATTGAACTTGGTTCATGGGGTTTTATGCAGACAAATATAGCTCATTTATTCTTTGCTGATAGATAAGAAATGTTTCCTCAAAAGTTCACTAGAGTTGCTGCTATAATGCCTTGCTTTTGATTGATCCCTTGCTAGCTTTTTCTTTCTTTATTTTGATTAGAATGCTTATTTATTAATGAAAGCTTGACGGCAAGTGTTGAAGCAGCCTTTTGGCTCAATTTTGCTCAACACTTCTTCACCATAGACACATGGCTCACAATTTCTTCCTAGGAACATTGATGCCCAACATCTCTTTGGATCACTAAATGCTTTGTAGCTAGGTTGCTCTTGATAGTGGATTTTCGGTTGGAAATCCTAGATCAGTTGATCCAAGTGGCCAAGTTTCAAAATACTCCTCAGAACCTACTTGTCCAAGCATATCCTAGTACAAAAACACCACAGGCATATGTCCTAGGGTCCAATCTATTGGTGTCTAACCTTATTGTTTGTTTCTTTGCCCATTCTTGGCTTTTCTTTTTCTTTTTCTTTATTATTTGGCTTCATTCTCAAAGGATATTCATTGATAACATACTTTATAGTAACAAACTAATTCACACTTCAAAGAACTTGTTATTATGCAGCCTTTGTTATTTGAGCTAACCATTAAATCAAACAAATACCACCACTGAATTTCATTCTAACTTCTACAACATTGAACATTCTAGCATTTTTGGCAAACATCTCCACTTACACCTAGTTAAACACTTCAGCAAGATATATAGGAATCTCTAAGTTAAAACACTTCACAGCAATCAAGGATTAAGTGTCAATATAACCTATTGGGAATGCCTCTCAGCCTTTCCTTCTGTCATCATTATTTCTCTCTGTTGTTCCTCCTTTGGATGATAATGCAGATCCCTTTCACAGATTGTAGAAGTTACTTGTCTCTCAAGCCCTTAGGCAACTGGTTAGTATGCAAAAATTGTTTGTGGGATTTTGAACTTACTTTGGTGTGTGAACACCAAACTTAGTCCCTTGCCAATGTTTCTCATGCATCAAATCAACCATATGTGAAAACTTTTTGTCTTTGCTGAAGGTTATAAAACTAGAAACTAGAAAACAGACAATGGTTAAATGTTTTATCTGATTGCTTGGAGCTAGCAACCCTTTATGCAGAAAGTGAAAATGTGTTTTTAAATAAGATTTTGGTGGAACACCAAACTTAGCATCCTTCACTCTCCCTTAAATTGTTTTGGTGTGCAACACCAAACTTAGCTCCTTGCAATACAGATAAAACTACTCAACCCTTTTATTGAAATAGCTATGAAAAGAAAACTACCTCAGGTTGGGTTGCCTCCTAATAAGCGCTTCTTTGTTGTCACTAGCTTGACATTGGGCCCTCATTAGGGTGGTTGTTGATTGTGATGTCTCAGTTTGTCTCCTCTCACAGTAAGCTTCCTTCCAATGCCTTGATGTTCAATCTCTGCATGCTCCAGTGAGAGTATCCTGTTGATAGTGTAGTAATCATTAGATTGTTGATTTGTCCCTAACTGCTGGTAAATTAGCTGCACTTTATCTCCCTTTGAAAATCCTTCAGTTGGGATCTTTTTATTTTTCCACCCTTTTGGACCCTTTTTCTTGCTTTTCTTCCCTTTTTTGGTGATTCTTCTCCTTTGACAGTGGGCTGTGTTTTGGAATCTGCCTTCTTAGTGGCTAACACCTCACTTCCTTCTTGTTTTCTCTCATCATTCTTTAGAGTCTCATTCTCTTTTTGTCCTGCTTTGCTGCGTGTCTCTTGCTCTGGAAGAGAATTAATGAGTGTCTTGTTGGTTTCTTCCTTCCACTGCAATTCTTCTTTGTCAACCTTCATGCATTTTTCCTTTTCATCATTATGCTGTGCTTCTGGAAAGACATTCAGAGTAATGCTTTCATCATGCGCCCTTAGGGTTAACTCTCCTTGTTCAACATCTATGATGGCCCTTGCTGTGGCCAAGAAGGGTCTTTCCAAGATAATAGAGTCACCCCCTTCTTCTCCTAGATCCAGGATCACAAAGTCTGCTGGGAATATGAATGTCCCTACTTAGACCAGGAGATTTTCAATCACTCCTCTGGGAAATACCAATGATTTTTCCATGAGCTCTAGTGACATTTATGTGGGCTTTACCTCCTCTATGCATAGCCTTCTCGTCATAGAATAGGGAATTAGATTGATGCTTTCTCCTAAGTCACATAGTGCCTTATCAATGGTTAGACTACCAATGGTACAAGGCAGGAAGAAGCTCCCATGATCCTTGAGTTTTGGTGGGAGGCCCCTTTGAATCACAGCACTACATTCTTCAGTGAGCATAATGGTTTCTTTCTCATGCCAACTTCTCTTTTTGTTGATAAGCTCTTTCAAGAACTTTGCATATAGAGGCATCTACTCTAATGCTTCAGCCAGGAGGATATTAATCTCCAATTTCTTGAAGACTTCAAGGAATTTGGGGAAGTGTTGATCCTTGGTCTCCTTGTTGATCCTTTGAGGATATGGCAAGGGAGGTGTGTGAGCCTTCACTCCTTGCCTTTATTCTTGAGATGGTTCCTCTATTACTTGCTTCCCTTTCCTTGAATTCTTTTGCTGGTCATCCTTCTCTTTAAGCTTCTCTGGTTCCTTCTTGTTTAGTACAGCTTCTTCCTTGTTGTTGGCCTCATCTTTCTCAGCTGGCCTTTTGTCATTCTCCATAGGCTTCTTGTTGGCTTCTTTGTTATTCACCAAGGTCCTTCCACTCCTTAATTGAATAGCTTTACATTCTTCTTTGGGATTTGGAATGGTATCACTTGGGAGTGAGCTTGTTGGCCTTTCAATCACAGATTGCTTGGACAATTGTCCAATCTGCCTCTCTAAGTTTCTCATTGAAGCTTCATGATTCTTGCTTGTTAGTTCCTGCTGCTTCATCACCTATTCCATCCGTATCTCCAAGTTGGAGATCCTTTGAGTATCTTGTGGTATCTGTGGATGATTGTGAGATGTTGAGGGTGGATGATAATTGTTTGGTTAATGGCTGGATTATTGGATGGATAATAGCTGGAATTGGGATGATTGTTTTGGGGTTTTCTATATGGATTGGGGTTAGTGTTTTGCTGGTTATTGTTGTTTGTGTTTCTTGAGTTGTTGTGGTTTAAATTTCTTTGCCATGGCTGCTGGTTTTGATTGTGGTTATCTTCCCATATGAGATTTGGGTGGTTCCTCCAGGAGGGGTTGTAGGTGTCTGGTGCACGAAATTGTGATCTCAATGGTGCCAACAACTTGGTACGCACAATTGTAATCTCAACTCTTTTTCACAACTTCGCACAACTAACCAGCAAGTGCACTGGGTCATCCAAGTAATACCTTACGTGAGTAAGGGTCGATCCCATGGAGATTGTCAGCTTGAAGCAAGCTATGGTCATCTTGTAAATCTCAGTCAGGCGGATTCAAATGGTTATGGAGTTTTGATAATTAAAGGATAAATAAACATAAAATAAAGATAGAGATACTTATGTAATTCATTGGTGGAAATTTCAGATAAGCGTATGGAGATGCGTTATCCCTTCTGAATCTTTGCTTTCCCACTGCCTTCATCCAATCCTTCATACTCCTTTCCATGGCAAGCTGTATGTTGGGGATCACCGTTGTCAATGGCTACCATCCGTCCTCTCAGTGAAAATGGTCCAAATGTGATGTCACCGCATGGCTAATCATCTGTCGGGTCTCACTCGTGATGGAATAGGATCCATTGATCCTTTTGCGTCTGTCACTACGCCCAACACTTGCGAGTTTGAAGCTCGTCACAGTTATCCCATCCCAGATTATACTCGGAATACTATGGACAAGATTTAGACTTCTGGATCTCAAGAATTCTGCCAATTGATTCTAGCTTATACCACAAGGACTATGATCGTGAACCAGAAGGCTAAGAGATAAGCATTCAAGCTTGTTCGCATGTAGAACGGGAGTATTTGTTAGGCACGCGTTCATAAGTGAGAGTGGTGATGAGCATCACATAATCATCACATTCCTAATGTTCTTGTGTGCAAATGGATATCTTAGAACAAGAATAAGCATGAATTGAATAGAAAATAGTAGTAATTGCATTAATACTCGAGGAACAGTAAAGCTCCACACCTTAATCTATGGTGGGTAGAAACTCCACGGTTGAAAATACATAAGTGATAATGGTCCAGGCATGGCCGAATGGCCAGCCCCCAATGTCTAAGGACTAAACGTCCAAAGATGATCTAAGGATAATCAAAGATGTGAATATAATAGTAAAAAGTTCTATTTATACTAAACTAGTTACTAGGGTTATAGAAATAAGTAAATGATGCAGAAATCCACTTCCGGGCCTACTTGGTGTGTGCTTGGGCTGAGCATTGAAGCTTTCATGTGTAGAGACTTCTCTTGGAGTTAAACGCCAGTTTGCAGCCTGTTTTGGGCGTTTAACTCTAGCTTGTAACTTGTTTCTCGCGTTTAACACCAGAATAGGACAGGAAGTTGGCATTTGAACGCCCATTTGCGTCATCAAAACTCGAGCAAAGTATGGACTATTATATATTGCTGGAAAGCCCTGGATGTCTAATTTCCAACGAAGTTAAGAGCGCCCTAATTGGGCTTCTGTAGCTCTAGAAAGTCTATTTCGAGTGCAGGGAGGTCAGAATCCAACAGCATCAGCAGTCCTTTTTCAGCCTCTGAATCAGATTTTTGCTCAGATCCCTCAATTTCAGCCAGAAAATACCTGAAATCACAGAAAAATACACAAACTCATAGAAAAGTCCATAAATATGAATTTTGCTTAAAAACTAATAAAAATATACTAAAAACTAACTAAATCATACTAAAAACTATCTAAAAACAATGCCAAAAAGCGTATAAATTATCCGCCCATCACAACACCAGACTTAAATTGTTGCTTGTCCCCAAGAAACTGAAAATCAAATAGGATAAAAAGAAGATAACATACAATGAATCTCATAATATCAATGAAACTTAGTCCCAATTAGATGAGCGGGGCTAGTAGCTTTTTGCTTCTTAACAGTTTTGGCATCTCACTTTATCCTTTCAAATTCAGAATGATTGGCATCTATAGGAACTCAGAATTTTAGATAGTGTTATTGATTCTCCTAGTTCAGTATGTTGATTCTTGAAAAAAGCTACTTTATGAGTCTTGGTCATGGCCCTAAGCACTTTGTTTTCCAGTATTACCACCGGATACATAAATGCCACAGACACATAATTGGGTGAACCTTTTCAGATTGTAACTTAGCTTTGTAAAGCCCCTAATTAGAGGTGTCCAGGGTTCTTAAGCACATTCTTTTTCTTTGGATCACGACTTTAACCACTCAGTCTCAAGCTTTTCACTTGGACCTTCATGACACAAGCACATGGTTAGGGACAGCTTGATTTAGCCGCTTAGGCCTGGATTTTATTTCCTTATGCCCTCCTATCCATTAATGCTCAAAGCCTTGGATCCTTTTTACCCTTGTCTTTTGGTTTAAAGGGCTATTGGCTTTTTCTGCTTGCTTTTTCTTTTTCTTTCTTTTCTCCTTTTTTTGCCACTTTTCTGTTTTTTTTTCTTTTTTCTTCATTGCTTTTTCTTGCTTCAAGAATCAATTTTATGATTTTTCAGATTATTAATAACATTTCTCCTTTTTCATTTTTCTTTCAAGAGCCAACAATTTTAACATTCATAAACAACAAGATCAAAAATATGTGCTGTTCAAGCATTCATTCAGAAAACAAAAAATATTGCCACCACATCAAGATAATTAAACTAATTTCAAGATAAAATTTGAAATTCAAGTACTTCTTGTTCTTTTGTAATTAGGCACATTTTTCATTTAAGAGAGGTGAAGGATTCATGGAATTATTCATAGCTTTAAGACATAGACACTAGACACTAATGATCATGAAGTGAAGACACAAACATAGACAAACATAAAGCATCAAATTCGAAAAACAAAAAAATAAGAAAAAGGAAATCAAAGAACGAGTTCACCTTAGTGATGGCGGCTAGTTCTTCCTCTTGGAGATCCAATGGAGCGCCTAAGCTCCTTTATATCTCTTCCTTGCCTTTGTTGCTCCTCCCTCATAGCTCTTTGATCTTCTCTAATCTCATGGAGAATGATGGAGTGCTCTTGGTGTTCCACCCTTAGTTGGTCCATGTTGTAACTCAAGCCTTCCAAAGAGGTATTGAGTTGCTCCCAATAGTTGTGTGGAGGAAAATGTATCCCTTGAGGTATCTCAGGGATTTCATGAGGAATTTCCTCATGCTCTTGTTGAGGTCCATGAGTGGGCTCTCTTGTTTGCTCTATCCTTTTCTTAGTGATGGGCTTGTCCTCTTCAATGAGGATGTTTCCTTCTATGTCAATCCCAGCCAAATTGCATAGGTGACAAATGAGATGAGAAAAGGCTAACCTTGCCAAAGTGGAGGACTTGTCAGCCACCTTGTAGAGTTCTAGAGGTATGATCTCATTAACTTCCACTTCCTCCCCAATCATGATACTATGGACCATGATGGCCCGATCCACAGTCACTTCAGATCAGTTGCTAGTAGGAATGATGGAGCGTTGGATGAACTCCAACCATCCTCTAGCCACAGGCTTAAGGTCCGGTCTTCTCAATTGAACTGGATTGCCTCTTGAGTCTCTTTTCCATTGAGATCCTTCCACACATTTGTCCATGAGGACTTGGTCCAACCTTTGATCAAAGTTGACCCTTCTAGTGTAGGGGCGTGCATTTTCTTGCATCATTGGCAAGTGGAACGCCAACCTTACATTTTTCGGACTGAAATCTAAGTATTTCCCCCGAACTATTGTGAGCCAATTCTTTGGATTCGGGTTCATACTTTGATCATGGTTCCTAGTGATTCATGCATTGGCATAGAACTCTTGAACCATTAAGATCCTGACTTGTTGAATGGGGTTGGTAAGAACTTCCCAACCTCTTCTTTGGATTTCATGTCGAATCTTTGGATACTCATTCTTCTTGAGAATGTAAGGGACCTCAGGGATCACCTTTTTCTTGGTCACAACTTCATAGAAGTGGTCTTGATGGACCTTTGAGATGAGTCTCTCCATCTCCCATGACTCGGAGGTGGAAGCTTTTGCCTTCCTTTTCCTCTTTCTAGAGGTTTCTCCGGCCTTAGGTGCCATAAATGGTTATGGAAAAATAAAAAGCAATGCTTTTACCACACCAAACTTAAAATGTTTTCTCGTCCTCGAGCAAAAGAAGAAAGAAAGAAGGGGGAGAAGAAGAAAATGGAGGAGATGGAGGGAGATAGAGGTTCGGCCTAGGGGGTAGGAGAGTGTTTGTGATGTGTGAAAATGAAAGAGTGAAGAGGGGTATTTATAGGAAAAGAGAGGGAGAGTGGCTGAATGGAATTCGGTGGGTTTGGGAGGGAAATTGTGATCTCAATGGCACTAACAACTTGTACGTACAATTGTAATCTCAACTCTTTTTCACAACTTCTAAACGTCAGATTCTATACCTTTCTTGGCATTTAACGCCAAGTTGTTGCTTGTTTCTAGCGTTAAACGCCAGCTTTGTTCCCTTTTCTGGCGTTTAACGCCCATTTTGCTACTCTTACTGGCGTTTAAATGCCAGTAAGTTCCTCCTCCAGGGTGTGCTATTTTTTAATGCTGTTTTTGAATTTGTTTTAATTTTTGCGGTTGTTTTTGTGACTCCACATGATCATCAACCTAAAGAAAACATGAAATAACATAGATAAATAAAAATTGGGTTGCCTTATAATAAGCGCTTCTTTAATGTCAATAACTTGACAGTGGGCTCTCATGGAGCCTTACAGATATTTAGAGCATGGTTGGGGCCTTCCAACACCAAACTTAGAGTTTGGTTGTGGCCTCTCAACACCAAACTTAGAGTTTGGTTGTGGCTTCCCAACACCAAACTTAGAGTTTGAATGTGGGGGCTTTGTTTGACTTTGTATTGAGAGGCTTTTCATGCTTCCTCTCCATGGTTGCTGGTGCATGAAGTTGTGATCTCAATGGCGCCAACAACTTGGTACACACAATTGTAATATCACTCTTTTTCGCAACTTCGCACAACTAACCAGCAAGTGCACTGGGTCGTCCAAGTAATAAACCTTACGTGAGTAAGGGTCGATACCACGGAGATTGTCGGCTTGAAGCAAGCTATGGTCACCTTGTAAATCTCAGTTAGGAGGATTCAAATGGTTATGGAGTTTTAATAATTAAAATATAATTAAACATAAAATAAAGATAGCGATACTTATGTAATTCATTGGTGAGAATTTCAGATAAGTGTTTGGAGATGTCTCATCCCTTTTGAATCTCTGCTTTCCTACTGCCTTCTTCCAAACCTTCATATTCCTTTCTATGGTAAGCTGTATGTAGGGCATCACCGTTGTCAATGGCTACTTCCCATCATCTTAGTAAAAAAGGTCCTCTACGGTTTCCCGCATGGCTAATCAGCTGTTGGTTCTCGATCATGTAGGAATAGGATTTACTATCTTTTTATGTCTGTCACCACACCCTACAATCGAGAGTTTGAAACTCGTCACAGTCATCCCATCCCAGATCCTACTCGAAATACCACAGACAAGGTTTAGACTTTCTGGATCTCAAGAATGCTGCCAATTGATTCTAGCTTATACCACGAAGACTCTGATCTCACAGAATGGAAGGCGCTGTTGTCAGGAGAGGCAACCAAGCGTCGTGGATCAGGAATCCAAGAGATACACACTCTAGCTTTCGCAGGTAGAACGGAAGTGTTTGTCAAGCACGCATTCATAAGTGAGTATAGTGATGAGTGTCACGAATCATCACATTCATCAGGTTTAAGTGCGAATGAATATTTTAGAATAAGAATAAGCATGAATTAAATAGAAAACAGTAGTAATTGCATTAATACTCGAGGAACAGCAGAGCTCCACACCCTTAATCTATGGTGTGTAGAAATTCCACCGTTGAAAATACATAAGTGATGAAGGTCCAGGCATGGCCGTGAGGCCAGCCCCCAAAACGTGATCAAAGGATCAAAAGATAATCCAAAGATGTGGTCAAAAGACCCCTAGTACAATAGTAAAGAGTTCTATTTATATTAAACTAATTACTACGGTTACAAAAATAAGTAAATGATGCAGATATCCACTTCTGGGCCGACTTGATACGTGCTTGGGCTGAGCATTGAAGCTTTAACATGCAGAGGTCTTCCTTGGAGTTAAACGCCAGTTTATAACTTGTTTCTGGCGTTTAACACTATAATAGGGCAGAAAGCTGACGTTAAACGCCAGTTTGCGTCATCTAAACTCGAGAAAAGTATGGACTGTTATATATTGCTGGAAAGCACTGGATGTCTACTTTCGAACGCAATTAAGAGCACGCCATTTGGATTTCTGTATCTCCAAAAATTCCATTTCGAGTGCAGCGCGGTCAGAATCCAACAGCATCTGCAATCCTTTATTAGCCTCTGAATCAGATTTTTGCTCAGGTCCCTCAATTTCAGCCAGAAAATACCTGAAATCATAAAAACATACACAAACTCATAGTAAAGTCCAGAAATGTGATTTTTTCTTAAAAACTAATAAAAATATACTAAAAAGTGACTAAATTATACTAAAAACTATCTAAAAACAATGCCAAAAAGCGTATAAATTATCCGCTCATCACAACACCAAACATAAATTGTTGCTTGTCCCCGAGCAACTGAAAACAAAATAGGATAAAAAGAAGAGAATATACAATGAGTGAGATGAAACTTAGTCCCAATTAGATGTGCGGGACTAGTAGCTTTTTGCCTCTGAACAGTTTTGGCATCTCACTTTATCCTTTGAAATTCAGAATGATTGGCATCTATAGGAACTCAGAATTTTGGATAGTGTTATTGATTCTCCTAGTTCAGTATGTTGATTCTTGAACACAGCTACTTTATGAGTCTTGGTCATGGCCCTAAGCACTTTGTTTTCCAGTATTACCACCGGGATACATAAATGCCACAGACACATAACTGGGTGAACCTTTTCAGATTGTGACTCAGCTTTACTAGAGTCCCTAGTTAGAGGTGTCCAGAGTTCTTAAGCACACTCTTCTTTTTTCTTTGGATCACGACTTTAACCACTCAGTCTCAAGCTTTTCACTTGGACTTTCATGACACAAGCACATGATTAGTGACAGCTTGATTTACCCGCTTAGGCCTGGATTTTATTTCCTTGGGCCCTCCTATCCATTAATGCTCAAATCCTTGGATCCTTTTTACCCTTGCCTTTTGGTTTTAAGGGCTATTGGCTTTTTCTGCTTGCTTTTTCTTTCTTTTTCTTTCTTTTTTTCGCTACTTTTTTTCTTTTTTTCGCAAGCTTTCTTATTCACTTCTTTTTCTTGCTTCAAGAATCAATTTCATGATTTTTTGGACCATCAATAACATTTCTCTTTATTCATCATTCTTTCAAGAGCCAACAATTTTAACATTCATAAACAACAAGATAAAAAATATGCACTGTTCAAGTATTCATTCAGAAAACAAAAAGTATTGCCACCATATCAAAATAATTAAACTAATTTCAAGATAAAATTTGAAATCCAAGTACTTCTTATTCTTTTGTAATTAAGCACATTTTTTTATTTAAGAGAAGTGAAGGATTCATGGAATTATTCATAGCTTTAAGACATAGACACTAGACACTAATGATCATGTAATGAAGACAAAAACATAGACAAACATGAAGCTCAAAAAACTGAAAACAGAAAATAAATAGACAAGGAGATTAAGGAATGAGTCCACCTTAGTGTGGGTGGCGTCTTCCTCTTGAACAACCAATGGAACGCCTAAGCTCCTCTATGTCTCTTCCTTGCCTTTGTTGCTCCTCCCTCATAGCTCTTTGATCTTCTCTAATCTCATGGAGAATGATGGAGTGCTCTTGGTGCTCCACCCTTAGTTGGTCCATGTTGTAACTCAAGCCTTCCAAGGAGTTGTTGAGTTGTTCCCAATAGTTATTTGGAGGAAATTACATCCCTTGAGGCATCTCAGGGAATTCTTGATGAAGATCTTCCTCATGCTCTTGTTGAGATCCATAAATGGGCTCTCTGGTTTGCTCCATCCTTTTCTTAGTGATGGGCTTGTCCACTTCAATGAGGATGTCTCCTTCTATGTCAATCCCAGCCAAATTGCATAGATGACAAATGATATGAGGAAAGGCTAACATTGCCAAGGTGGATGACTTGTCAGCCACCTTGTAGAGTTCTAGAGGTATGATCTCATGAACATCCATTTCCTTCCCAATCATGATACTATGGATCATGATGGCCCGATCCACAGTCACTTCAGATTGGTTGCTAGTGAGGATGATGAAGCGTTGGATGAACTCCAACCATTCTCTAGCCACAGGCTTAAGGTCCGGTCTTTTCAATTGAACCAGATAGCCTCTTGAGTCTCTTTTCAATTGAGCTCCTTCCACACATATGTCCATGAGGACTTGGTCCAACTTTTGATCAAAGTTGACCCTTCTAGTGTAGGGGCATACGTTTTCTTGCATAATTGGCAAGTAGAACGCCAACCTTACATTTTCTGGACTAAAATCTAAGTATTTCCCCCAAACCATTGTAAGCCAATTCTTTGGATTCGGGTTCATACTTTGATCATGGTTCCTAGTGATCCATGCATTGGCATAGAACTCTTGAACCATTAAGATTTCGACTTGTTGAATGAGGTTGGTAAGAACTTCCCAACCTCTTCTTTGGATTTCATGTCAGATCTCCGGATACTCATTCTTCTTTAGCATGAAAGGGACCTCAGGGATCACCTTCTTCGTGGCCACAACTTCATAGAAGTGGTCTTGATGGACTTTTGAGATGAATCTCTCCATCTTCCATGACTCGGAGGTGGAAGCTTTTGCCTTCCCTTTCCTCTTTCTAGAGGTTTCTCCAGCCTTAGGTGCCATAAATGGCTATGGAAAAAACAAAAGCAATGTTTTTACCACACCAAACTTAAAAGGTTTGCTCATCCTCGAGCAAACAAAGAAAGAAAGAAGGGGAAGAAGAAGAAAATGGAGGAGATGGAAGGTTATAGGTGGTTCAGCCAAACAGGGAAATGGTGTTTGTGTTGTGTGAATATGAAGGAGTAGTGAGGGGTTTATATAGGGGTGAGGGTAGGGTTGGGTTTCGGTCATTAGGGTTGGGTTTGGGAGGGAAAAGTATTTGAATTTTTAAAGTGAGGTAGGTGGGGTTTTTGGGGAAGAGATATGGACGTGATTGGTGAAGAGAATATAGGGAAGATGATATGATTTGATTGGTGAGTAAGAGAGAGAGAGGGGCAGCATAGGTGGGGATCCTGTGGGATCCACAGATCCTGAGGGGTCAAGGATGTATCATCCCTGCTCCTATTAGGCGTACAAAACGCCCTTCTGTGCAATCCTAGTGTTTAACGCTAGATTGCTGCTTGTTTCTAGTGTTTAACGCCAGGTTGCAACCTATTTCTGGCGTTTAATGCCAAATTGTAGCTTGTTTCTGGCGTTTAACACCAGTCTGGCGCTTGTTTCTGGCGTTTAACGCCCATAATGGTGCTAGACTGGGCGTTAAACGCGCATTCTGCTACCCTTACTGACGTTTAAACGCCAGTAAGTCTATCTTCCAGGGTGTGCTATTTTTAATATTATTTTTTATTTTTCTTAAATTTTTACAATTGTTTTTGTGACTCCACATGATCATCATCCTAAAAAAAATAACATGAAATAACATAGATAAATAAAAATTGGGTTGCCTCCCAATAAGTGCTTCTTTAATGTCAATAGCTTGACAGTGGGCTCTCACGGAGCCTCACAGATATTCAGAGCATTGTTGGGACCTCCCAACACCAAACTTAGAGTTTGGATGTGGGGGTTCAACACCAAACTTAGAGTTTGGTTGTGGCCTCCCAACACCAAACTTAGAAGTTGACTGTGAGGGCTTTGTTTGACTCTGTATTGAAAGAAGCTTTTCTTGCTTCCTCTCCATGGTTACAGAGGAAGATCCTTGAGTTTTATACACAAGGTAGTTCTCATTCAATTGAAGGATTAACTCTCCTCTGTCCACATCAATCACAGCTTTTGCTGTGGCTAAGAAGGGTCTTCCAAGGATGATAGGATTATGAAATCAACAGGGATGTAAAGGCCTTTGACCTTTACTAGCACGTCCTCTACCTGTCCATAAGCCTTTTTCATGGATTTGTCTGCCATCTTTAATGAGAATTTAGCAGCCTGTACCTCAAAGATTCCCAATTTTTCCATTACAGAGAGTGGCATTAAGTTTATGCCTGACCCCAGGTCACATAGAGCCTTCTCAAAGGTCATGGTACCTATGTTACAGGGAATTAGGAATTTACCAGGATCCTGTTTCTTTTGAGGTAATGTTTGCCTAACCAAGTCATTCAGTTCAATGGTGAGCAAGGGGGGTTCATCCACCCAAGTCTCATTACCAAATAACTAGGCATTCAGCTTCATAATTTCTCCTAAATACTGGGCAACTTTCCCTTCAACAATGTCTTCATCTTCTTTAGAAGATGAATAGTCATCAGAGCTCATGAATGGTAAAAAGAGGTTCAATGGAATCTCTATGGTGTCTAGGTGAGCCTCAATTCCTTAGGTTCCTCAATTGGAAACTCCTTTTTGTCCAGAGGACGTCCCATGAGGTCTTCCTCACTGGGAATCACGTCCTCCTCCTCTTCTGTGCATTCGGCCACACCAAGTAAGGTTATGGCCTTGCACTCTCTTTTTGGGTTCTCTTCCGTATTGCTTGGGAGAGTACTAGGAGGAGTTTCAGTGACTCTTTTACTCAGCTGGACCAGTTGTGCCTCCAAATTTCTAATGGAGGACCTTGTTTCATTCATAAAACTTAGACTGGCCTTAGATAGATCAGAGACTATGTTTGCTAAGCTAGAGGGGTTCTGCTCAGAATTCTCTGACTGTTGCTGAGAGGATGATGGAAAAGGCTTGCTATTGCTAAACCTGTTTCTTCCACCATTATTAAAGCCTTGTTGGGGCTTTTGATGATCCTTCCATGAGAAATTTGGATGATATCTCAATGAGGGATTATAGGCATTTCCATAGGCTTTACCCATGTAATTCACCTCTGCCATTGCAGGGTTCTCCGGATCATAAGCTTCTTCTTTAGAAAATGCTTCTTTAGTACTGTTGGATGCATTTTGCAATCCATTCAGACTTTGAGAAATCATACTGACTTGCTGAGTCAACATTTTATTTTGAGCCAATATGGCATTCAGAGCATCAATTTCAAGAACTCCCTTCCTCTGAGGCATCCCATTATTCATAGGATTCCTTTCAAAAGTGTACATGAACTGGTTATTTGCAACCATGTCAATGAGTTCCTGAGCTTTTGCAGGCATTTTTTTCAGGTGAATAGATCCACCTGTAGAATGGTCCAATGATACCTTAGACAATTCAGACAGACCATCATAAAATATATCCAGGATGGTCCATTCGGAAAGCATGTCTGACACTTTTTGGTCAGTTACTTGTATCTCTCCCAAGCTTCATAGAGGGATTCACCTTCTTTCTGTCTGAAGGTTTGAACATCCACTCAAAGCGTACTCAGCTTTTGAGGAGGAAAGAACTTGGCTAAGAAAGCCATGACCAGCTTATCCCAAGAGTTCAGGCTATCTTTAGGTTGAGAGCCCAACCATATTCTAGCTTTGACTCTTACAGAAAAAGGGAAAAGCATAAGCCTGTAGACCTCGGGATCAACCCCATTGGTCTTAACAGTATCACAAATCTACAAGAATTCAGTTAAGAACTAAAAAGGATCTTCTGATGGAAGTCCATAAAACTTGCAATTCTGTTGCATCAGAGAAACTAATTGAGGCTTTAGCTCAAAATTGTTTGCTCCAATGGCAGGGATTGAGATGCTTCTTCCATGGAAGTTGGAATTTGGTGCAGTAAAGTCACCAAGCATCTTCCTTGCATTGTTGGCATTGTTGTTATTTTCGGCTGCCATGTCTTCCTCTTTTTTGAGATTCTCTGTAAGGTTTTCTCTAGATTATTGTGCTTTACCTTCTCTTAGCTTCTTCTTCAGATTCTTTTCAGGTTCAGAATTTGCTTCAACAAGAATGTCCTTGTCCTTGCTCCTGCTCATATAAAAAAGAAGAGAACAGAAAAGAAAGAGGAATCCTCTATGTCACGGTATAGAGATTCCTTTATGTGAGTAGAAGAAAAAAAGAATAGAAGAAGGAGTAGAGAAAAATTCGAACACAGAGGAGAAGAGAGGGCTCGAATTTTGAGATGAAGAGAATTGTTAGTAAATAAATAAAATAAATAGAAAGAGATGAGAGGGAGAGAATATTCGAAAATTGTTTTTGAAAAATGGTTAGTGATTTTCAAAAATTAGAGATAGAAAAGTAGTTAGTTGGTTTTCAAAAAGATAAGAAACAAAACAAAAACTCAATTAGTTAGTTCAAAAAGATTTGAAAATCAATTTTAAAAAGATAGGAAGTTAGAAAAGATTTTTGAAATCAAATTTTTGAAAAAGATATGATTGAAATTTATTTTGAAAAAGATTTGAAAAAGAAATTTAGAAAGATTTGATTTTTAAAATCAAAATTGATTACTTTACTAACAAGAAACTAAAAGATATAATTCTAGAAATTAAAGATTGAACCTTTCTTAACAAGAAAGTAACAAACTTCAAATTTTTGAATCAATCACATTAATTGTTAGTAAAGTTTTCAAAAATTATAAAATTAAGAAAAAGATTTTGAAAAGATAGGATTTTTGAAATTGAAATCTTGATTTGACTAACAAGAAACAATTTATTTTAAAAAATTTTGACTAAGTCAACCCAAAGATTTTGAAATTTATAAGAGAAATAAGGGAAAGATATTTTTTTATTTTTGAATTTTAATGAGGGGAGAGAAAAATAACTAAATGACTAAAGACATAAAAAATTTAGATCGAAACACATGATGCATGCAATAACACTATGAATGTCAAGATGAACACCAAGAACACTTTGAAGATCATGATGAACATCAAGAACTTATTTTTGAAAAATTTTCAAGAAAAGAAAAACATGCAAGACACCAAACTTAGAGATTTTTCATGTTTAGACACTATGAATGCAAAAATGCATATAAAAAACAACAAAAGATACAAAACAAGAAAAATATAAAGATCAAACAAGAAGACTTGTCAAGAACAACTTGAAGATCATGAAGAATGCAATGCATGAAATTTTTGAAAATGTTTGAGAAAAATAAAAATATGCAATTGACACCAAACTTAAAAATTTGACTAAAGACTCAAACAAGAAACACAAAAATATTTTTGATTTTTGATTTTATGATTTTATAAATTTTTTTTTTGGATTTTTCGAAAATTATTTTTGGAAAAACGAAAGAGAAGAAAAATTTTGAAAGATTTTTGAAAACTTTTTAAAAATAAAATAATGGTTAAAACAAAAAGAAAATTACCTAATCTGAGCAACAAGATGAACTGTCAGTTGTCCAAACTCGAACAATCCCCGGCAACGGTGCCAAAAACTTGGTGCACGAAGTTGTGATCTCAATAGCGCCAACAACTTGGTACGTACAATTGTAATATCACTCTTTTTCACAACTTCGCACAACTAACCAGCAAGTGCACTGGGTCGTCCAAGTAATAAACTTTACGTGAGTAAGGGTCGATCCCACGGAGATTGTCGGCTTGAAGCAAGCTATGGTCACCTTATAAATCTTAGTCAGGCGGATTCAAATGGTTATTGAGTTTTAATAATTAAAATATAATTAAACATAAAATAAATATAGAGATACTTATGTAATTCATTGGTGAGAATTTCAGATAAGTGTATGGAGATGCCTCATCCCTTTTGAATCTCTGCTTTCCTACTGCCTTCATCCAATCCTTTATACTCCTTTCAATGGCAAGCTGTATATTGGGTGTCACCGTGGTCCTCTACGGTTTCTCGCATGGCTAATCAGCTGTTGGTTCTCAATCAGGTAGGAATAGGATTTACTATCCTTTTGCGTCTATCACCACGCCCTACAGCTGCGAGTTTGAAGCTCGTCACAGTCATCCCATCCCAGATCCTACTTGGAATACCACAGACAAGATTTAAACTTTTCGGATCTCAAGAATGCTGCCAATTGATTCTAGCTTATACCACGAAGACTCTGATGTCACGGAATAGAAGGCTCTGTTGTCAGGAGAGGCAACCATTCATCGTGGACCAGGAATCCAAGAGATACACACTCTAGCTTCCGCAGGTAGAACGGAAGTGTTTGTCAGGCAAGCATTCATAAGTGAGAATAGTGATGAGTGTCACGGATCATCACATTCATCAGGTTGAAGTGCGGATGAATATCTTAGAATAAGAATAAGCATGAAATGAATAGAAAATAGTCATAATTACATTAATACTCGAGGAACAGCAGAGCTCCACACCCTTAATCTATGGTGTGTAGAAACTCCACCATTGAAAATACATAAGTGATGAAGGTCCAGGCATGGCCGTGAGGCTAGCCCCCAAAACGTGATCAAAGGATCAAAAGACCCCTAGTACAATAGTAAAAAGTTCTATTTATACTAAACTAATTACTAGGATTACATAAATGAGTAAATGATGCAGAAATCCACTTCCAGGCTGACTTGGTGCGTGCTTGGGCTGAGCATTGAAGCTTTCGCATGCAGAGGTCTTCCTTGGAGTTAAACACCAATTTGTAACTTGTTTCTGGCGTTTAACCCTGCTTTGCAACTTGTTTCTACCGTTTAACGCCAGAATAGGGCAGAAAGCTGGCGTTAAAGACCAGTTTGCGTCATCTAAACTCGGGCAAAGTATGAACTATTATATATTTTTGGAAAGCCCTGGATGTCTACTTTCCAACGCAATTGAGAGCGCGCCATTTGGTTTTCTGTATCTCCAAAAATTCCATTTCCAGTGCAGGGAGGTCAGAATCCAACAGCATCTACAGTCCTTTATCAGCCTCTAAATCAGATTTTTGCTCAGGTCCCTCAATTTCAGCCAGAAAATACCTGAAATCATAGAAAAACACACAAACTCATAGTAAAGTCCAAAAATGTGAATTTTTCTTAAAAACTAATAAAAATATACTAAAAAGTGACAAAATCATACTAAAAACTATCTAAAAACAATGCCAAAAGCGTATAAATTATCCGCTCATCAGTTGCAGAGGGAGATCCTTGAGTCTTGAATACAAGTTAGTCCTCATTCAATTGAAGGACCAACTCTTCTCTGTTAGCATCAATCACAGTTTTTGCTGTGGCTAGGAAAGGTCTGCCAAGGATGATGGATTCATCCTTATCCTTTCCAGTGTCTAGGATTATGAAATCAGCAGGGATGTAACGGCCTTCAACCTTTACTAGCACGTCCTCTACTAGTCCATAAGCCTTTTTCATGGATTTGTCTGCCATCTCTAATGAGATTCTTGCAGCTTGAACCTCAAAGATTCCCAGTTTCTCCATTACAGAGAGTGGCATGAGGTTTATGCCTGACCCCAGGTCACACAGAGCCTTCTCAAAGGTCATGGTGACTATGGTACATGGTATTAAAAACCTTCTGGGATCCTCTTTTTTTTGAGGTAATGTCTGTCTGATCAAGTTATTCAGTTCATTGGTGAGCAAGGGGGTTCATCCACCCAAGTCTCATTACCAAATAAATTGGCATTCAACTTCATAATTGCTCCAAGGTACTTAGCAACTTGCTCTTCAGTAATATCTTCATCCTCTTCAGAGGAAGAATACTCATCAGAGCTCATGAATGGCAGAAGTAGGTTCAATGGAATCTCTATGGTCTCTAAATGAGCCTCAGATTCCTAAGGTTCCTCAACTGGGAACTCCTTTTTGTCCAGAGGACGTCCCATGAGGTCTTCCTCACTGGGATTCATGTCCTCCTCCTCCTCTCTAGGATCGGCCATACCAAGTAAGGTTATGGCCTTGCACTTTCTTTTTGGATTCTCTTCTGTATTGCTTGGGAGAGTACTAGGAGGAGTTTCAATGACTCTTTTACTCAGCTGGCCCACTTGTGCCTCCAAATTTCTAATGGAGGACCTTGTTTCATTCATGAAACTTAGAGTGGCCTTAGATAGATCAGAGACTATGTTTGCTAAGATAAAGGGACTCTACTTAGAAATCTCTACCTGTTGCTGAGAGGATAATGGAAAAGGCTTGCTATTGCTAAACTTATTTTTTCCACCATTATTAAAGCCTTGCTGAGGCTTTTGTTGATCCTTCCATGAGAGATTTGGATGATTTCTCCATGAGGGATTATAGGTGTTTTCATAGGCTTCACCCATGTAATTCACCTCTACCATTGCAGGGTTCTCAGGATCATAAGCTTTTTCTTCAGAAGATGCTTCTTTAGTACTGTTGGATGCATTTTGCAATCCATTTAGACTTTGAGAAATCATATTGACTTGCTGAGTCAGCATTTTGTTCTGAGCCAATATGGCATTCAAAGCATCAATTTTAAGAACTCCCTTCCTCTGAAGTGTCCCATTACTCACAGGATTCCTCTCAGAGGTGTACATGAACTGGTTATTTGCAACCATTTCAATGAGTTCCTGAGCTTCTGCAGGCGTTTTCTTTAGGTGAATAGATTCACCTATAAAATGGTCTAATAACATCTTAGACAATTCAGACAGACCATCATAGAATATATCCAGGATGGTCCATTCTGAGAGCATGTCAAAAGAACACTTTTTGGTCAGTTGCTTGTATCTTTCCCAAGCTTTATAGAGGGATTCACCTTCTTTCTGCCTGGAGGTTTGAACATCCACTCTAAGCTTGCTCAGCTTTTGAGGAGGAAAGAATTTGGCTAAGAAAGCTGTGACCAGCTTATCCCAAGAGTTCAGGCTATCTCTAGGTTGAAAGTCCAACCATATTCTAGCTTTGTCTCTTACAGCAAAAGGGAAAAGCATAAGCTTATAGACCTCAGGATCAACTCTATTGGTCTTAACAGTATCACAGATCTGCAAGAATTTAGTTAAGAACTGAAAAAGATCTTCTGATGGAAGTCCATGAAACTTGCAATTCTGTTGCATCAGAGAAACTAATTGAGGTTTTAGCTCAAAATTGTTTCCTCCAATGGTAGGGATTGAGATGCTTCTTCCATGGAAGTTGGCATTTGGTGCAGTGAAGTCACCAAGCATATTCCTTGCATTGTTGTTGGGTTTGGCCATTACTTCTTTTTCGAGATTCTCTGTAAGGTTTTCTCTGAATTGTTGTGCTTTAGCTTCTCTTAGCGTCTTCTTCAGAGTTCTTTCAGGTTCAGGATCTGCTTCAACAAGAATGTCCTTGTCCTTGCTCCTGCTCGTATGAAAAAGAAGAGAACAGAAAAGAAGAGAAATTCTCTATGTCACAGTATAGAGATTCCTTTATGTGAGTAGAAGAGAAAAAGAATAGAAGGATGAGAAGAGAGAAGAAGAAAAAATCCGAACACATAGAGAAGAGAAGGTTCGAATTATGAGTAGAAGAGAAGTGTTAGTGATTAAATAAATTAATAGAAGAAGATGAGAGAGAGAGAATTTCGAAAATTGTTTTTGAAAAAAGGTTTGTGATTTTCGAAAATTAAGAGAAGAAAAAAATTAAAATTAAAATTAAAATTTGAAATAATTAGTTAATTAAAAAAATTGAAAAAGAGGAAGGTGATTTTTGAAAATTAGAGAGAGAAAAGTAGTTAGGTGGTTTTGAAAAAGAGAAGAATTATTAAAATCAAACAAAAGAGTTAAGTAGTTAATTGAAACAGATTTGAAAATCAAATCTAAAAATATAAGAGGTTAGAAAATATTTTGAAATTGATTTTGAAAAAGATATGATTTGAAAGAGATATGATTAAAAAGATACTATTGAAATTTATTTTGAAAAAAAAGATTTGAAAAGGAAATTAAAAAGATTTGATTCTTAGAATTAAAGTTGATGACTTCACTAACAAGAAACTAAAAAATATGATTTTAGAATTTTAAAGATTGAACCTTTCTTAATAGGCAAGTCATAAACTTGAAATTTTTGAATCAAAATATTAATGTTAGTCAAGATTTTCGAAAATTATGAAATAAAGATAATAAAAAGATTTTGAAAATCAATTTTTTTAAAAAAAATTTCGAAAAACATGAAATAAAAATGAAAAAGATTTGATTTTGAAAAAGATTTTGAAAAGATAATTTTTTTGAAACTGAAATCTTGACTTGACTAACAAGAAACAACTTATTTTAAAATTTTTTGACTAAGTCAACCCAAAGATTTCAAAAATTATGAGTAAAATAAGGGAAAGATATTTTTTTGATTTTTTGAATTTTTAATGAGGAGAGAGAAAAACACAAAAATAACTCAACACATAAAAATTTTGGATTAAAACAAATGATGCATGCAAGAACACTATGAATGTCAAGATGAGTACCAAGAACACTTTGAAGATCATGATGAACATCAAGAACTTATTTTTTGAAAATTTTTCAAGAAGGGAAAAACATGCAAGATACCAAACTTAGAGATTTTTCATGTTTAGACACTATGAATTCAAAAATACATATGAAAAACAACAAAAGACACAAAATAAGAAAATATGAAGATCAAACAAGAAGACTTACCAAGAACAACTTGAAGATCATGAAGAACACCATGCATGAGTTTTCGAAAATTTTTGAGAAAAATAAAAATATGCAATTGACACCGAACTTAAAAATTGACTTTGGATTCAAACAAGAAACATAAAATATTTTTGGTTTCATGGTTTTATGAATTTTTTTTTGGTAATTTTCGAAATTATTTTGGAAAAAGAAAATAAAGAAATTCAAAATTTTTAATAGAAATTCCAGGAATCATGCAATGTTAGTCTAAAGCTTCGGTCCAGGAATTAGACATGGCTTACTAGCCAGCCAAGCTTTAAGTAAAAGCTTCGGTCCAAAACACTAGACATGGCCAATGGCCAGCCAAGCTTTAACAGAACATTGTATACAATAGCTATGTGTGTAACTACCAAATTGATGGGAGTCAACTAACACGCTTTTGCATTGATAAGTGAAAGCCTCGGTCCAACAGAGTTAGACATGGCTTCACAGCCAGCCATGCTTCAACATATCATAATGAAACTCTAGAATTCATTCTTAAAAATTCTGAAGAACGGAATTAAAAATATATTTCTTTTTCCAAAAATAAACATAAAAAAGCTTAAACATAAAATAAAATTACCCAATCTAAGCAACAAGATGAACCGTCAGTTGTCCAAACTCGAACAATCCCCGGCAACGGCGCCAAAAACTTGGTGCACAAAATTGTGATCTCAATGGCGCCAACAACTTGGTACACACAATTGTAATCTCAACTCTTTTTCACAACTTCGCACAACTAACCAGCAAGTGCACTGGGTTGTCCAAGTAATACCTTACGTAAGTAAGGGTCGATCCCACAGAGATTGTCGGCTTGAAGCAAGCTATGGTCATCTTGTAAATCTCAGTCAGGCGGATTCAAATGGTTATGGAGTTTTGAGAATTAAAGGATAAATAAACATAAAATAAAGATAGAGATACTTATGTAATTCATTGGTTGGAATTTCAGATAAGCTTATAGAGATGCGTTATCCCTTTTGAATCTCTGCTTTCCCACTGCCTTCATCCAATCCTTCATACTTCTTTCCATGGCAAGCTGTATGTTGGGGGATTACCGTTGTCAATGGCTACCGTCCGTCCTCTCAGTGAAAATGGTCCAAATGCGCTGTCACCGCACGGCTAATCATCTGTCGGTTCTCACTCATGTTGGAATAAGATCCATTGATCCTTTTGCCTCTATCACTACGCCCAACACTTGCGAGTTTGAAGCTGGTCATAGTCATCCCATCCCAGATCCTACTTGGAATACCATAGACAAGGTTTAGACTTTTCGGATCTCAAGAATGCTGCCAATTGATTCTAGCTTATACCACAAAGATTCTGATCGTGAACCAGAAGGCTAAGAGATACGCATTCAAGCTTGTTTGCATGTAGAATGGGAGTGTTTGTCAGGCACGCGTTCATAAGTGAGAATGGTAATGAGCATCACATAATCATCACATCATCATGTTCTTATGTGTGAATGGATATCTTAGAACAGGAATAAGCATGAATTGAATAGAAAATAGTAGTAACTACAATAATACTCGAGGAACAACAGAGCTCCACACCTTAATCTATGGTGTGTAGAAACTCAACCGTTGAAAATACATAAGCGGTAATGGTCCAGGCATAGCCAAATGGCCAGCCCCCAATGTCTAAGGACTAAATGTCTAAAGATGATCTAAGGATAATCAAAGATGCGAGTACAATAGTAAAAAGTTCTATTTATACTAAATTAGTTACTAGGGTTACAGAAATAAGTAAATGATGCAGAAATCCACTTCCAGGCCCACTTGGTATGTGCTTGGGTTGAACAATGAAGCTTTCATGTGTAGAGACTTCTCTTGGAGTTAAACGCCAGTTTGCAGCCTGTTTTGGGCGTTAAACTCTAGCTTGTAACCTGTTTCTGGCGTTTAACGCCAGAATAGGGCAGGAAGTTGGTGTTTGAACGCCAGTTTGCTTTGTCAAAACTCGAACAAAGTATGGACTATTATATGTTTCTGGAAAGTTCTAGATGTCTACTTTCAAACGCAGTTGAGAGTGCACCAATGGGGCTTTTGTAGCTTCAGAAAATTTATTTTGAGTACAGAGAGGTCAGAATCCAACAGCATCAGTAGTTTTTTTCAGCCTCTGAATCAGATTTTTGCTCAGGTCCCTCAATTTCAACCAGAAAATTCCTGAAATCAAGAAAAACACACAAACTCGTAATAAAGTCTAGAAATATGAATTTTGCTTAAAAACTAATAAAAATATACTAAAAACTAACTAAATCATACTAAAAACTATCTAAAAACAATGCCAAAAGCGTATAAATTATCCGCTCATCAGTGTCACCATAAACTTCATTTTGTCCTGCTCCTTGGTTGTGCATATAGTTCACATTTTCCTGCTACTGATCTTCACAATTCTCCTCATTTGATCCCCACCCAGATGGTAGTTGATTGGTGACATTCACTAATGCAACTTGTAAACTATCAATTCTCTTAGCCATTTGCTCAAATTGTTGCTGGATTTGCTACTTGGTGCACGAAATTGTGATCATCAATGGCGCCATCAACATGGTACGCTCATTGCAATCTCAACTCTCTATCACAACTCCGCACAACTAACCAGCAAGTGTACTGGGTCGTCCAAGTAATAAACCTTACGCGAGTAAGGGTCGATCCCACAGAGATTGTTGATATGAAGCAAGCTATGGTCACCTTGTAAATCTCAGTCAGGCAAACTCAAATGGATATGGTGATAAACGCATAAAACATAAAGATAAAGATAGAGATACTTATGTAATTCATTGGTAGGAACTTCAGATAAGCGTATGGAGATGCCTTCCTTTCCGTCTCTCTGCTTTCCTACTGTCTTCATCCAATCCTTCTTACTCCTTTCCATGGCAAGCTTAAGCAAGGGTTTCACCGTTGTCAGTGGCTACCTCCCATCCTCTCAGTGGAAATGTTTAATTGCATTAATACTCGAGGTACAGCAGAGCTCCACACCTTAATCTATGGTGTGTAGAAGCTCCACCGTTGAAAATACATAAGCATAAGGTCTAGGCATGGCCGAATGGCCAGCCTCCCAATGATCTAAGAACTAAAATTTTCCAAAGATGATCTAGAGATCTAAAGTGATCAAAAGATGAAAATACAATAGTAAAAGGTTCTACTTATAGAAAACTAGTAGCCTAGGGTGTATAGAGATGAGTAAATGACATAAAAATCCACTTCCGGGCCCACTTGGTGTGTGCTTGGGCTGAGCAATGAAGCATTTCCGTGTAGAGACTCTTCTTGGAGTTAAACGCCAGCTTTTATGCCAGTTTGGGCGTTTAACTCCCATTCTTGTGCCAGTTCCGGCGTTTAACGCTGGAATTCCTGAGGGTGAATTTGAACGCCGGTTTGGGCAATCAAATCTTGGGCAAAGTATGGACTATCATATATTGCTGGAAAGCCCAGGATGTCTACTTTCCAACGCCGTTTCAGTGTCACCATAAACTTCATTTTGTCCTGCTCCTTGGTTAGGCATATAGTTCACATGTTCTTGCTGCTGATCTTCACAATTCTCCTCATTTGATCCCCACCCAGATGGTAGTTGATTGGTGACATTCACTGATGCAACTTGTAAACTATCAATTCTCTTAGCCATTTGCTCAAATTGTTGCTGGATTTGCTACTGCATCACCTTGTTTTGAGCTAGGATAGTGTCCGCACCTTACAACTCTATGACTCATTTCCTTTGGGCTGGTTAGCGTTGCTTTTGATGAGCAAAGAAATATTGATGGTTTGCCACTATATCAATGAGTTTTTGGGCCTCCTCTACTGTCTTTATCAATTGCAAAGAACCTCCTGCTGAGTAATCTAGTGCTTGTTGAGCTTTCAAGGTCAAGCCTTCATAGAAATTCTGAAGTATGTCCCATTCATTGAACATTCCAGGGGGACACTTTCTAATCAAGGTCTTTTATCTTTCCCATGCCTCATAGAGAGATTTAGCATCCATTTGTGTGAATGTTTGCACCTCTGTCTTTAATCTAATAATCCTCTGAGGTGGGTAGAATTTGGCTAGGAACTTACTCACTAGATCCTCCCAGCTAGTGATGCTTTATTGTGGAAAGGCTTCAAGCCATTGAGCAGTCTTGTCCCTCAATGAAAATGGGAACAGCAGCAATTTGTATATGTCTGGATGCACACTATTGGACTTCACTGTGTCACATATCCCCAAGATAGTGGATAAATGCTGATTTGGATCTTTTAACGGGCTTCCTCCATAAGAGCAGTTGTTTTGTACCAAAGTGATGAGTTGTGGCTTCAATTCAAAGTTGTTTGCATTGACATTTGGGGTAAGGATGCTACTCCCATAATGCCTAGGATTTGCAAACTTGTAAGAAGCTAAGACTCTCATCTGTGGGGACTTGTTGATGGCCATCCCTTCTGGTAGGTTAGAATTGGAAGGGTTCCCTTCCATTTCTTGGTATTCTTCCTCAGATGCTTCTTCCTCTCCAACAACACTTTTTTCTCTTGCTTCTCTTCTTAATCTCCTGAGAGTCCTCTCATCTTGATCACACAAGTTAGGAATCTCTCTTCTTGCCTCTGTCATACAAACAAAACACAAGAAACATACAAGACCAGAAAAACCAGGAACACTGCACTCTACTGCTAGAGTGAGGTTATGGTTAGCTTAAATGAAAATTCAAACAGTTAGTGCGTTAGTCAAAAATAAAGAAAAACAAAGAAAAAGTGCTCAATCTAGACCACCACCTTACTTAATCATTGTCAATCTAGTCAATCCCCGGCAACGGCGCCAAAAACTTGATGAGGAAAAAATGATTCCACACAAAACTCACTGGCAAGTGTACCAGGTCACATCAAGTAGTAATTACTCACATGAGTGAGGTCGATCCCACAGGGATTGATGGATTGAGCAATTTTAGTTAGGTGATTAGTTTAGTTAAGCAAACAGTTGATAATTTGAGTGAATCACTACCAACAGAAGATAAATTGCATGAAAATAGAAGGGAGAAGGGAATTTGACAAAATCTAAAGGTGCAGAAGAAATAAAAGAGTTGAATCTTAAAGTGCAAGTAATGTAAATGACTGAACCTTAGATTGCAAGAAATGTAAATAGCTGAAGCTTAGAGTGCAAGAAATGTAAATTGCTTGAATAGTAAAGGGATGTGGGAGCTGGGATTCAGAATTCAACAAGAGAATGTAAAGAGCAATTAATCAGAGAAGTAGAAGATGAAATAAGTTGCAGAAAATCTAAACAGAAAGGTAAAATTGCTTGAAGAACAAAACAGAAATTAAACTTAGCTCAATTGTGAAATCTAAAAGAGAAATTAAAGATCTCAGGAGATCAATGAGACTAGCAAGTAGATCTAGATCTTAATTCCTTCCTTGATCAAACAGAAAATAAATTGCAGAAGAATTGTAGATGAAAGGGTAAGTGAAAGTTGGATAAAATTCTTCAAATCTCATAATTATGTAGAAGAAGAACAAAAGGAATTGAAACAGAATTCCTTCAATCTCAATCCAAAATTCAAAAATAGAAGAATGAAGTTGCAGAAGTAAAAACAAAGAGAAAGAGAACTCATATCTCAATCCCAATTCCCAAATTTAAAGTGAAAAATCTCATGAAAACTAAAATTGAGCTAAGAGTCTAAAAGAAAGTAAAAAAAGTAAGTCAGTCCTCTACAAATCAAATTAACTCTTATTTATACACTTTCTATTTTTGATCTTCAGACTTTGGAGTGGGCTTTTCAATTTGGTGAAGAATTGGATCCAAATTGGCTTTTGATTGAAAATGTGAACCAAGGCCACCTCTAGTGGATCACTCGGTTAAGTGAGCAAACATAGCGCTCACTGGCCTTATCCTAGGCTTCAATTGTAGCGCTCCGTTGGTGATTTTGAATGCAGCGCTCAATGGCTTTATGTTCCTTCCAACTTTTGTCTCGTGCCAAGCCTATTTCCTTGTGCATGGTAGCGCTCAATGAGGTAAGGAAACAGAGCACCCCTTGCTTGGATTTGAGGCTCCCACTTTCGAGCCCTGCTGGCTCCATTTGTGCCAACAATTCCTTAGGCACTAGCTCTCAGTTAAAAGAAACAACGCAGCGCCCTTTTGCCTTTGAGCATGGTTTCCAATTTCGAATCCTGGCTCTCCCATTTGGAACCAGTTTCCTTGTGCCAAGCTTCAATTGTATAGTGCTCAGTTGGTGAAAGTAACGTAGCGCTACTTGTTGCTTCCCTTGTATGCATGGTTCGATTCTTGGTGAAGCCATTTTGGCCAACTTCCTTGCCAAGCCTTGTAGCGCACTTTGCTTTTCTTCATGGGGCGCTCCTTTGTGGACATGGGTTCAAACCTTGGCTACCCCATTTGTCGAAGTCGCACCTTGATTTTCTTTGTGCCAAGCCACGATAAAGTTAAAATAGTTAACTGAGCGCTCTTGCTGATGCCTTGTCAATTTTGTTTCCATGTAGCGCTCCGTTTGTTCTCTCAACGCAACGCCTTGGCCTTGTGCCTTTGTGCCTTGGTCTTCAATTGCTAACATTCACTTATTGAGCCCTCCACTCACTTTTTGAGCGCTATGCTTGCTTCTTTGAGTGTGCCCCACTTTTCTATCATAGTAATAAGCGGATATTTTATACGCTTTTTGGTGGTATTTTCATGTAGTTTTTAATATACTTTAGTTACTTTTTTAGTTTATTTTTATTAGTTTTTATGTAAAAATCATATTTCTGGACTTTACTATGAGTTTGTGTATTTTTCTGTGATTTCAGGTATTTTCTGGCTGAAATTGAGGGACCTGAGCGAAAATCTGATTCAGAGGCTGAAAAAAGGACTACCTCCTGCACGTGAAATGAATTTTCTGGAGCTACAGAAGCCCAATTCGCACGCTCTCAATTGCGTTGGAAAGTAGACATCTTAGGCTTTCCAGAAATATATAATAGTTCATACTTTGCCCGAGATTGGATAGCGCAAACTGGCATTTAAACGCCAGCTTTTTACCCTTTTCTAGCGTTAAATGCCAGAACTGGCATAAAAGATGGAGTTAAACGCCCAAACTGGCACCAAAGCTGGCGTTTAGCCTATGCACATGAAAGCTTCAATGCTCAGCCCAAACAAACATTAAGTGGGCCTCAGAAGTGGATTTCTGCACTATCTATCTTAGTTTACCCATTTTCTGTAAACCTAGGTTACTAGTTTAGTATAAAAGCTACTTTTAGAGATTCATTTTGTACCTCATGACATTTTACATCTGAATTTGTATCTTCTACGGCATGAGTCTCTTAACCCCATGGTTGGGGGTGGGGAGCTCTACTGTGTCTCGATGGATTAATACAATTATTTCTGTTTTCTATTCAATCATGCTTGTTTTTATTCTAAGATATTCATTCGCACTTCAACTTGATGAATGTGATGATTCGTGACAATCATCACCATTCTCAACTTATGAACGCATGCCTGACAACCACTTCCATTCTACCTTAGATTGAGTGTGTATCTCTTGGGTTCCTGGTTCACGAGCTTGAGTGCCTCTCCTGACAACAGAGTGTTCAAATCTGTGCAACCAGAGTCTTCCTGGTATAAGCTAGAATCAATTGGCAGCACTCTTGAGATCCAGAAAGTCTAAACCTTGCCTGTTGCATTTCGAGTAGGATCTGGGAAGGGGTGACTGTGACGTGCTTCAAACTCACAAATGTTGGGCGCAGTGACTGTGTGGAAAAGGATCAATGGATCCTATTCCAGCATGAGTGAGAACTGACAGATGATTAGCCCTATGTAACCCGTAGCCGGACCATTTTCATTGAGAGGACGGATGATAGCCATTGACAACGGTGATCCACCAACATACAGCTTGCCATGGAAGGAGCCTTGCGTGCGTGAAGAAGACAACACTTTTGTATGTAGGAGCCTTGACACACAAGGCTTCTTCCATGGCAAGTTGTATGTAGGGTTTCACCGTTGTCAATGGCTACCTACCATCCTCTCAGTGAAAATGTTCAACGCGCTCTGTCATAGCACGGCTAATCATCTGTTGGTTCTCAATCAGGTTGGAATAGAATCTAGTGATTCTTTTGCGTCTGTCACTAACGCCCAGCCTTCAGGAGTTTGAAGCTCGTCACAGTCATTCAATCCTTGAATCCTACTCAGAATACCACAGACAAGGTTTAGACCTTCCGGATTCTCTTGAATGCCGCTATCAGTTCTAGCTTATACCATGAAGATTCTGATTAAAGAATCCAAGAGATATCTACTCAATCTAAGGTAGAACGGAGGTGGTTGTCAGGCACACGTTCATAGGTGAGAATGATGATGAGTGTCACGGATCATCA
>NC_029774.3:72586457-72593294 GCF_000817695.3 Arachis duranensis | reverse complement strand
CCCAACCATGGGGTTTAGAGACTCATGCTGTAGAGGATACAATGAGGAACGTGTAAAGTGTCATGAGGTACCGATACAATATCAAAAGGTCCTATTAATAGTGAACTAGTAACCTAGGGTATACAGAAATGAGTAAATGACGTATAAATCCACTTCTGGGGTCCACTTGGCGTGTGCTTTGGCTGAGCATTGAAGCTTTCATGTGTAGAGACTTTTTCTGGAGTTAAACGCTAGCTTTTATGCCAGTTTGGTCGTTTAACTCCAATTTTTTGTGCCAGTTCCGGCGTTAAACGCCGGGAATTCTGAAGCTGATTTGCAACGCCGGTTTGGGCCATCAAATCTCGGGCAAAGTATGGACTATTATACATTGCTGGAAAGCCCAAGATGTCTACTTTCTAACGCAATTAAGAGCGCGCCAATTGGGCTTCTGTAACGCCAGAAAATCTACTTCGAGTGCAGGGAGGTCAGAATCCAACAGCATCTACAGTCCTTTTCAGCCTCTGAATCAGATTTTTGCTCAGGTCCCTCAATTTCAGTCAGAAAATACCTGAAATCACAGAAAAACACACAAACTCATAGTAAAGTCCAGAAAAGTGAATTTTAACTAAAAACTAATAAAAATATAACAAAAACCAACTAAAATATACTAAAAACATACTAAAAACAATGCCAAAAAGCGTATAAATTATCCGCTCATCACACACCAAGTGGGTCCTGGAAGTGGATTTCTGCATCAATTACTTACTTCTGTAAACCCTAGTAGCTAGTCTAGTATAAATAGGACATTTTATTATTGCATTAGACGTCTGGAATCCTTGATTGTATTTTTGATCCTGTGATCACGTTTTGGGGGCTGGCCATTCGGCCATGCCTGGACCTTCATCACTTATGTATTTTCTACACACCATAGATTAAGGGTGTGGAGCTCTGCTGTACGTTGAGTTTTAATGTAATTACTACTATTTTCTATTCAATTCAGTTTATTCCTGTTCTAAGATATTCGTTGCACTTCAACATGATGAATGTGATGATCTGTGACACTCATCATCATTCTCACCTATGAACGCGTGACTGACAACCACTTCCGTTCTACCTTAGCCCAGGTGCATATCTCTTGGATTCCTTGACCAGAATCTTCGTGATATAAGCTAGAATTGATGGTGGCATTCATGAGAATTCGGAAAGTCTAAACCTTGTCTATGGTATTCCGAGTAGGATTCAGGGATTGAATGACTGTGACGAGCTTCAAACTCGCGATTGTTGGGCGTGATGACAAACGCAAAAGGATCAATGGATTCTATTCCGACGTGATCAAGAACCGACAGATGATTAGCCGTGCTGTGACAGAGCATTTGGACCATTTTCACTGAGAGGATGGGATGTAGCCATTGACAACGGTGATGCCCTACATACAGCTTGCCATGCAAAGGAGTAAGAAGGATTGGATAAAGGCAGTAGAAAAGCAGAGATTCAGAAGGAGCACAGCATCTTCATACGCCTATCTGAAATTCCCACCAATGATTTACATAAGTATTTTTATCTTTATTTTCTATTTATTTATCATTATTTTTTGAAAAATCCATAAACATATATTATCTGCCTAACTGAGAATTTCAAGATGACCATAGCTTGCTTCATACAAACAATCTTCGTGGAATCGACCCTTACTCATGTAAGGTTTATTAGTTGGACAACCCAGTGCACTTGCTGGTTAGTTGAGTGAGGTTGTGAAGAAAGTGCTGAGTTATAAACACGCATACCAAGTTGAATGCTATTGTTGATGATCACAATTTTGTGCACCACTAAGCTTGAACAATTTCCCAATTCCTTGATTTAATTGCTCATGGGAAGAGATGAAGTTTGGTCACTGATTATACCACACACATTTATAGATCAAAGTATTGGTAGGATTAAATGTCACAATATCCATCCAACCCCCAACCTAATCCAATGTGAGAGAGCATTTCTAGCATGATCTCCTCATTCCTCTTCCAAGGCTCAGAGGAGATCCAATTATGGAGTAGAGCTTCTCTTCAAAGATAGCTAACCAATTGGATGAAGATCGAAAGCTCTCTAGTAAAATCAAGAGTAAAGAAAGAAGAAGAAGAATTAAAACTACAATTGATCCATCAAATGCAATAGAGCTCTCTAACCCAATGAAAAAAGTTAGTTGTTCATTGCTCTACCAAAATAGAAAAAAAGAAAGTGCAGAAAAATAAAGATGAAGACTAAAACTGAAATTGAAAATTCAAATTTCATAAATGAAAACTACAAACTAGAATGAAGCTCCTACTAAGTAAAGAAAAAGAAGGAAAAGTGTGTGAGGGGAAGGAGTCCGAAAACCCCCCTCTCCGGTGTGTTCCAGCCTCCAGCCCCCAATACAGAATCCCCCTTCAATCCCCGGATGAATTCAAAGTAAAAACTATGGTCTTTATATAGGCTCTCCTAAATTACAAAATAAAATGAAATTAAAAGCAAATTACAATTAAATAAAAATTCCTACTCTAGATGCTTCTTGTGGCCTTGATTGGTTGACACTTGTGGGCTTGCTTGCTTGAGGTTGGGTGGTCCTTGAAAGAGAAGTGAATAAAGTTGTGGTCCAGGTGGTAATCGTTAGTGTTACCGTTAGCCATACTAACGTTAGTGTGGCGTTAGTGCTGAAGTTAGTGTGGCTAACGTCACACTTGCTACCCAGTTGGTGTTTTTGGGGCTTAAAAGATGGCTATTGTTTGTGTTCCAATTTCATGTCCACTAATAAACCCATATTTTATGATGTATATTATGCTCAATCTAAGTGATTTATTCAACCCTTCATATACTTATTCATAGAAATTGCATAAGTTTTGCTTTCCCTTCCCTATTATGTGATATATATGAAACACATGTTTTCTATGCTTTAAAAGTAATTATTTTAATTATCCTTTATTACCATTCGAGGCCGTGATTTTTGTGCTGAGTACTTTTAGGTTTTATAGGGCAGGAATGATTTAAAGGATGGAAAGGAAATATACAAAAATGGAAGGAAAGCACAAATTGGAGTTTTAGAGCAACCGGCAGTGACGCGTCCGCATGGACGACACAAACGCGTGGTTCGCACGAAAGAGAATCGACGCGAGAGCATGGATGAGGCGAATGCGTAACTTGCAAAATACAACTGACGCGGGCGCATGATTGACGCGATCGCGTGGAAGAGCGACACTTTAGATGACGCGACCGCGTGACCCACGCGGACACGTGACGTGCGCGATCTGTAGAATTTGCAGATCTCGTTTGCAGCTATTTTTGGGCCCTTTTAGCCCAGACCCAAATCCAAATCCAGAAGGCACAGATCAGAGGTTATGAAGTGGGGGAATGCATCCGTTAAAGGAGTATCTTCAATTAGTTACTATTCATGAATTAGATGTAGTTTGGAGGGAGAGGTTCTCTCCTCTCTCTTCTAGGATTTAAAATTAGGATTTCTTTTGCTTTCAGGATTATCTCTTTTCATCAGGTTCCATATTCCTTTTTATTTATCTTCTCAATTTAATTTATGAATTCTTCTACGTTACAGATTATTCTTTGAATTAATGTTATTTGAGGTATTTCAATTTATTATTACTCTCTTTTATTTATGTTACTGTTGCTTCCAATCCGAAGACATTTTTTATTCCAGTAGATTTACTTTTCTCCTTTTGGTATTGGTTAAGAAATTAGTAACTCAGGAGTTATTAGACTCAACGTGATCGATAATTGCTTTCTTTGCTAATTAGCTTGAACTTCAATAATCCCAATCTTTTTCTAGAAATTAACTAGGATTTGAAGATCAAACTAATTAGTCACTTGACCTTCCCTTGCACTAGCAAAGGTTAATTAAGTAGAATTAAGATTCAATTTTCATCATCATTGATAAGGATAACTAGGATAGGACTTCCAATTTCTCATACCTTGTTAAAAGTTTATTTTACAGTTATTTATTTATTTTAGAATCTTTTATTTATTTTAATTTCAATTTAAATGACTTGTTCCTCATCTTTAAAACCCCGATTTATAATCTTCATAACCAATAATAAGAATATACCTCCCTGCAATTCCTTGAGAAGACGACCCGAGGTTTAAATACTCGGTTATCAATTTATTTAGGGGTTTGTTACTTGTGACAACCAAAACGTTTGTACGAAGAGATTTTCTATTGGTTTAGAATCTATACAAACAACGCGACTATATTTTATAAAATTCTTTACTAGCAAAAATCCTAACGTCAAAATGGCGCCGTTGCCAGGGAATTGCAAACGGGTGCCTTATTATCGGTTATTGTAAATATTTTTCTTTTACTTGTTTATTTGTTTTCTCTCTTCCCTCTTATTTCTGATAGATACTATGAATTCTCACCCCTCTCGCTTTGAGTTTGGTTCTAATGTTGTTGCAAGGAATGGAAGCTATAACAAGACTATGCATCAAGGTCTAAGCAATCAAAGATGGATGGGGCCACGAGGATCTGATCACCCCTTTAGGCAACAACATCCTCCTATATATCATGGACAAAGACCATTCTACAATGCATTCCCAACTGATAGATTTGGTGGACAACCTCGTAGCTACCAACAAGCCCCACCCTGTGCTCAGAGACCATCCTCTCAACATAACTTCGAACCACCACACTCACAAGCTTCTTTTCACCATTCACTACTACATGATCCTTATCCGCCCCAACGCCAATCCAATTACTCCCAAGAACCACCACTCCCCTATGTGCCATGTCCATATCCATCAAGCCAAGAATCACAGGTTCGTTTCGAAAAATAAGGAGACCAATTTAATGCAACCCTTCATCAACTGGAGCAAGCAATAAATCAATTATCTTCCAGACATTCAGACACTCAATGGATTCCTATGGCTTCATGTGGAGAATCTAATGAAGAACGTAGCGTGAAGAAGACACTAAAAACTCCAGTGGATAGCATAGAGCATAACTTCGTACTGGAACAAGTAGAGGACGCTGTCATTGTAGAAGAAGAAGAGTTGGTTGAAGATTTAGGAGATGCCGAACCGCCACCTAAATCTAGAGTTATGGAGAATTCCGTCAAGGACGCTACAATTGATGCTAAGGAGGATAGTGCACAACCCCCAAAGCAGGTATCTTATGGAGAACTAGACGGAACTACCCGAGACACATGTTTCCTTGATGATGATGATCACAAGTCAAGTTCTCTTGGTATTGAACTTGCATCCGCAAGTGAATTCCTGGAGACAGAAGAATCTTCCCCAAGTGAATATGAGGATGATGCAGAGGTCGACTTTTCTCAACCTCCCAATTATGACTCAGGTGATGAGGAAGATATTAGTGACTTTGATCAAGACATGGTTGAATTGGAAGAAAATTGCCAAGAAGTGGAGGAATTCACAGAAGACCACAAGGGAGTAGAGCTTGCAGAACCACTGTAAACACTGATCCCAATGCCACTGCCACCCAACACAAACTTCAAGTGGGTAGAATCCTTGACCTTTATCTTCAATTTTCCACTTGAATATGGTTTGCTTGAGACAGATGGCCAGCTTAGAGCTCTTTGCGGCTTTAAGAGAAAAAGGGAAATGACTCGCACTCAGCGCTAGTATGCAAGATTCAATGAGGTTTTGCACTTCAATTTGAGGTGCAGGAATTGGTGTCAAGCTGAATTGGAAGGATCTTGGAAGCTGTTTGGTCACTGTAGTGAGAATTCAGATTACTTATCACCCGGCTGGAAAAATATAGATCAAGACAAAACGGGTGTACAAGTAGAGTTTGGGATCCTGGAATCTATTCTACCATTCAACACTCCGGGAGCCTGCAAGCCTGTTTGAACTCACACAAGGGCTTTACGTACTTTGTTTGGGACCCCGAAGGATGCTGGCATTCCAAACACTGGTGGAGATTTCTGGACGAATTCAAGCACAAGCCACCATAGCAGGAAGCTCTTCAAATGTCCAACTTAAGGACTTTAACTAAAAGTGCTAGGTGGGAGACAACACACCATGGTATGATCGTTCCCCCTCTGTTTTGCTCTGTTTTTGAACTTTGTTTGAACCTGAAGTTTTTGTATGACATTCACTGCATTTTGCATTCTGCATACTGCATAAAAAAAGGGAAAGAGGAAAGTGAACAGAGAGTCACGCTGAAGCAAGGCGGGAGGCATGCCTTTAGCACAATTGTTCCACGCGACCGCATGCCCCACGCGATCGCGTCAGTTGCAAAAAAGGCCCTCCACGCATCCGCGTCACCCACGCGAACGCGTGATATGGATATCGACGTAAAGATCCAACGCCCAGAAAGTTGAGCTGGAATCGTGTGGCTATTGCGCGTTTAGCACCAACAACCCACGCGTACGCGTCCCCGACGCGAACGCGTCACTTACACAACACCCATCCCACGCGAAAGCGTGAGTGACGCGATCGCGTTGCTCGTGGATATTATGAACCCCAAACCAAATAGAGAGTTGCGCTGAAACGACGCTGGAAGCTTGCATCTAGCACAAATTCCAGCGACGCGATCGCGTGCCTCACGCGTCCACGTCACCCATCTTACACCCAATCCACGCGATTGCGTCAACCCTATTTCACCCTGCTCACGCGATCGCATCCTCCACGCGTCCGCATGGATTCGCGATCATTAACCCCAAGTCACGCGAACCCTTTCCCTGTCGCGTCCCCAAACCCTACCCCTTCTCTCTCTAACCTCTGCAACTCTCTCTCTCAACCATCCCAGCCACCACCTCCGACCACCAACGACCGCCGCAGTCCTCCAAGATCACCACGCCACCACCGCCGCACCGACCACCCCTCCCCTCTCTTCCTTCCTTTCCCTCTCTCTCTCTCTTCCTTCAT
>NC_029774.3:72582772-72586416 GCF_000817695.3 Arachis duranensis | reverse complement strand
ATGGATAGTGGATTTAGGCCTAATAATTGCACCGTTCCTGTTATCTGTTTATCTATTCTGCAATTTATTCTGGCCATGATGTTGATCCTGTTCATATGTTGCTCTTAACTGTTACATGCAGCTGTACACTGCTCTTTCTTATTCTTGCTATTTGTGCAGCCTTATTTCAATACATATGAACTATTCTTGTTATTTGTTTTTTGGGAACAACCAATTTTAGCCGGAATGCTGCCCAATTTTCTGCAAATTACTTTTCCTTCTACATTCAAGTATTGGTTTTGGCAATTCTCATTTTTGACTCTCATTTTTGAACTGCTCCACGCATACCAAACCTATTCTTGAATGCACGGGCCAGCATTCTTATTACTTTTGATCTCCTGGTTAATAAATTGATTTATTGATGGTTTGATTTTACTTTTTACTACTTCTATATCTATCTGAATCATCATCAATACCCTATTTTTCCTACTTGAATATGAGTTGACTGTTGCTTCAAATTGTGAAATTCTTGTTACTTAGGAACCAATCATCATGCCACTTACTCTGACTTCGTTTTTACTAACTCACTGATTTTCGCTTTCTAACCTCTTTTTCAATTTTACTCATTTTTAACTTTCTAACTTCCCACTTTAACTTTTCCTTACTTCTTTAAATTACTTTAACTCACAGCATGATTATTGTTTTTCTATTTAACAAGCTTTCCACTTCTAACACATTTTGGACTGTGATTTCTCATCTCCGCTTTTCAACTCCAACACAATCCGAAATATACATTTACTTAACTCATTTCATTTTTCTACTGCTCCTTTGCCACTTCATACTTATCTTGTTATTTGCCTACTTGTTTTCCTGCTTTTATTCCTCAAGTATATCTTGAAAAATTCTGTTTTTTTTTTCAGGATGTCTGAATCTCAAGGCAGGGGAAAGGGCAAAGTCACCACTGGCAAACGGAAAAGAGGAGAATCCTCTGGTTCCATCCTTGGCATCTTACATGATGATTCCTGGCGAGAGAAGAACTTTACCCCGCTGGAAAAGGCTGATCAGTTGGTACCTTCAGCTGACCCAGTCAAATTTACAAACAAATACTGTGAGCTGAAATACCCAACTTTTTCCACCGCCAAGAACCTACACATGGAAAGGACCCTCAAAATTCTAGAAGAACTCCAGTAGTAAACCTCAGATCAAATCAAACAGAGAAGTTGGTTCTTCCTGGAGAGGAACCTAACTGAGGTCAACTCATCCTGGGTTAGAGAATTCTACTGTAACTACTTTCTCTCTTCCCTGGATGTAGTACAGCTCAGAGGTAAACAGATTCTGGTTACCGAGGAAGAAATTGAAAAAATCCTCCATCTTCCACCTAAATCAGATCAGCCAGATGGTTACCAGAAAGCTGAGGAAGATATGAGATTCATGAGATTTGATTGGGATGCAGTAAAGAAGGACATCACTCTTGATCCTACTGTTCCTTGGGTCATGGGAACTAGCACATTGGTACCAAAGGGAATCAGGCTTATATATCTTAATGATGAGGCTCGACTATGGCAACAGATTCTGAGCAACTATGTGATACCGAGCACTCATGAGACGGAGGTGCCAGCTGCTATGATTACTTTCATCTGGTGTGTGATGACGGGTACGAACCTTTATCTACCTCGCTTCATCCGGCATTACATGGCAGGGTCCATATTAGAGGCACCCACTCTTTTCCTTACCTAATTACTCAGTTGGGTCGCCGAGCTGAGGTACCTTGGGAGGCTGTTGATGAAAAGCCCCCCGCCACAGAGTGCCGAAAGATCATCCCTCACAATCGGAAGTTCATGGCTATTGGCTATCGCCCTCCATTTCTCACTGACACTACTGAGGTAGCCACCTCTTCAGCTACCCTTTCTGCTCCCACTGGACCAGCACCACCCACTACACCCCCACCTGCTCCTGAGCCCGTCTACCGTCTGGGGCACCAACTCTTTGATCGCCTAGATCAGAGGGAGCGCCATCAACAGCAGCAGTTTGAGAGATCTGACCGTCGCACCGGGTGACTTTTTGAGAGGTCTGAGCGTCGCGACAAGTGATGCTATAAGCACCTCAAGCTGATATCCACTCTGGTGGTGACATTCCCTCCGAGCCCGACACGCCCTCCGACACATCTGAGAAGGAGGTGAGTGATCATGAGGAGGAGGCACCTACCCAGGCTGAGCAGGGAGGTCCCAGTCACACTGTACCACATCATGAGGAGCACCACCAGCTACAGACCGCAGATCCGGAGGTTCCTTTACGGACAGAGCCCCCGATTCAGCAGACCACTCCTCTGATTCTCACAGCGACTGCAGACCCTCAGCCTACCATCGAGACACCAGTAGCCCATCCTTCCGGAGATGGCATTTCATCACACCCTGCTTGAGTGAGCATCGAGGACGATGCTATTATTTAAGTGTGGGGAGGTCGCCATCTCTGGCATCTATTTATTTTAGTGAACTACTACAGACTCTCTTCTTATTTTGTCTATTTTCTGTATTTTTGCACATTTCTCTCTTTTGCTTTTATTGTACTTTTTGCATTATGCACTTTGGGCTGTATATACATCTTGGATATTTTAGCTCGATTTGCACCTTAGTTTATTAGTTATAGAATATGTGGATTAATTAGTATAGTTTACCCCTTTTTAGCATATGATAGTTTAGCTTAGATTGAAATTAAAAAGGAAGTAAACTAAAAACTTTAACAGAATAAAAACAACCCACACCTTGTATATATAGCATTACATGTTAGTTAGTTAACAACATTTCATCAAGGAGAAGCACTAAAACTTTAAAGCCACCTTAAGATTTACATTGAGAATAATGGGAACTCTTAATTTTTACTTGCTTGATATATATAACTGATATATGATTTTTGAGTTAGAGAATACACAGCCTGTGAGTTTTGAGCTTAATTGCATGGTTACATTTAAACCATAATATTTTATTCCTGTGTGTTCTGTCCTTCTTATTTATTCTGGTGTTCTTTACTTTGTTTTAATCTATATGTCCAATTATAGAATATAGATACATACCAAAAAAGTGATTGAGGCCATTGTTTGATTCTAACTCACCATTCCCAAATTAGCCTACCTCTTACATCACCCTTGTTAGCCCCCTTGACCCTTTAAATCCCCTCTTGTTTTATAACCACATTACTAGCCTTAAGCAGAAAAACAAAATAAAAATCCCAAGTTGAATCCTTGGCTAGCTTAAGATAGAAATTGTGTATTATGTAAGTGTGGGAACCTTATGGGAACATGGATGATAGAAACAAAAAGGTAGAAAGTTAAAAAGAATAAGATTTCTTATTTTAAAAAAAAGTTTTGGGAAGCATGCTCATGTGAAATCAAAATAATTTAATTACCATGTGTAAAAAAAAAAAATTTATGTTTCAGTATTTGAATAAAGGGGATACAAAAAGAATTCCCCAAATGCAAAAAGTGATGCACATGGGATAAAAATAAATAAAAATTAAAATATGAGCATGTAATATAAAAAGTGGGAAAAATATGGGAAAATAGGTAAAGAAGCTTTACTTAGAAAGTATGTATGTTAGGTGAGATCTTAGACTAATTAAGGATTCACTTATTAGCTCACTTAGCCTTATACATATACCCTTACCTTTAC
>NC_029774.3:72579989-72582143 GCF_000817695.3 Arachis duranensis | reverse complement strand
ACCCAATAAACACTGAGTGACTAGAGAGTAAACAAAAATCCAGTGAGGGTTCCATAGCTCATCAACATATATCTCTGCTTAAATTGCTGATTGTCTTGCAAGTTTGTAAAACAATTCTCTTTCCCATCTCAATTGTAAAAGTGCGTTATCATTATCTAAGGTTTGGCTATGCATATATGATTCCTTGAGAATGTGAATTAATTTAACTACATGTAAGTTTTATATACAAGTGAATAAAAATTAGAATTGCACGATTCATTTAGGTAGTTGCATTTAGAATAGATTGTATTGCATGAGATTCCACCACTTGAACCTTACCTTACTCTTTATCTTGGATTTAGCATGAGGACATGCTATTGTTTAAGTGTGGGGAGGTTGATAAACCCATATTTTATGATGTATATTGTGCTCAATCTAATTGATTTATTCAACCTTTCACATACTTATTCATAGAAATTGCATAAGTTTTTCTTTCCCTTCCCTATTATGTGATATATATGAAACACATGTTTTCTATGCTTTCAAAGTAATTATTTTAATTATCCTTTATTACCATTCGATGCCGTGGTTTGTGTGTTGAGTACTTTCAGGTTTTAAAGGGCATAAATGATTTAAAGGATGGAAAGGAAACATACAAAAATGGAAGGAAAGCACAAATTGGAGTTTTAGAGCAACCAGCAGTGACGCGTCCGGATGGACGACGCGAACGCGTGGTTCGCACGAAAGAGAATCGACGCGAGCGCATGGATGAGGCGAACGCGTGACTTGCAAAATACAACTGACGCGGGTGCATGATTGACGTGACCGCGTGGAAGAGCGACACTCCAGATGACGCGACCGCGTGACCCACGCGGATGCGTGACGTGTGCGATCTGTAGAATTTGCAGATCTTGTTTGCAGCTATTTTTGGGCCCTTTTGGCCCAGACCCAAATCCAAGTCCAGAAGGCACAGATCAAAGGTTATGAAGTGGGGGAATGCATCCGTTAAAGGAGAATCTCCAATTAGTTACTATTCATGAATTAGATGTAGTTTGGAGGGAGAGGTTCTCTCTTCTCTCTTCTAGGATTTAAAATTAGGATTTCTTTTGCTTTCAGGATTATCTCTTTTCATCAGGTTTCATATTCCTTTTTATTTATCTTCTCAATTTAATTTATGAATTCTTCTACGTTACAAATTATTCTTTGAATTAATGTTATTTGAGGTATTTCAGTTTATTATTACTCTCTTTTATTTATGTTACTGTTGCTTCCAATCCGAAGACATTTTTTATTCCAGTAGATTTACTTTTTTCCTTTTGGTCTTGGTTAAGAAATCAGTAACTCAGGAGTTATTAGACTCAATGTGATCGATAATTGCTATCTTTGCTAATTAGCTTGAACTTCAATAATCCCAATCTTTTTCTAGAAATTAACTAGGATTTGAAGATCAAACTAATTAGTCACTTGACCTTCCCTTGCACTAGCAAAGGTTAATTAAGTAGAATTAAGATTTAATTTTCATCATCATTGATAAGGATAACTAGGATAGGACTTCCAATTTCTCATACCTTGCCAAAAATTTATTTTACAGTTATTTATTTATTTTACAGTCTTTTATTTATTTTAATTCCAATTTAAATGACTTGTTCCTCATCTTTAAAACCCCGATTTATAATCTTCATAACCAATAATAAGAACATACCTCCTTGCAGTTCCTTGAGAAGACGACCCGATGTTTAAATACTCGGTTATCAATTTATTTAGGGGTTTGTTACTTGTGACAACCAAAACGTTTGTACAAAGGGATTTTCTGTTGGTTTAGAATCTATACTCACAATCCGACTATATTTTATAAAATTCTTTACTAGCAAAAATCCTAACGTCACCCACTATAGACCATTATATATCGTTGGAAAGCTCTGAATGTCAGCTTTCTAAAGCAACCAGAATCACCTCGATTGGACCTCTGTAACTCAAGTTATGCTCCCTTGAAGGGGACAGGGTTGCTGGCGTTATTGGCAAAAGTGAGAGCCAATAATGTCAGCGTTCAGGGGATTAATATTGCCAGGTTCTGGAGCTCAAAATTAACGTCCAAGGTGCACGAAATTGCAATCACACTTTTGCAATCCCGCACAACTAACCAGCAAGTGTACTGGGTCGTCCAAGTAATACCTT
>NC_029774.3:72579284-72579393 GCF_000817695.3 Arachis duranensis | reverse complement strand
AAAGGTACTGATACAATGTCAAAAGATTCTATTAATAGTAAACTAGTAACCTAGGGTGTACAGAAATGAGTAAATGACGTAAAAATCCACTTCTGGGTCCACTTGGTGT
>NC_029774.3:72567737-72568615 GCF_000817695.3 Arachis duranensis | reverse complement strand
CCTTCTAATGTGCATGGTATCATAAAGCTTCCTGGATCTTGAAGCTTTTCTGGTAAGCTTTTTAGAATGACTGCACTGCATTCTTCAGTGAGAAACACTTTTTCAGTTTCTCTCCAATCCTTCTTATGACTTAAGATTTCTTTCATGAATTTAGCATAAGAAGGTATTTGCTCAAGTGCCTCTGCAAACGGAATCTTTATTTCAAGAGTCCTTAGATAGTCTGCAAAGCGGGCAAATTGCTTATCCTGCTCTGCTTGGCGGAGCTTTTGAGGATAAGGCATTTTGGCTTTATACTCTTCAACCTTAGATGCTGCAGGTTTATTCCTTACAGAAGTGGTTGAAGAAGCCTTGTTAGAGGGATTACTGTCAGCACTCTCAGGTGTCTGATCCTCCCTTGGCGTCTGAACGCCAGGATTGGGTGGAAAATGGGCGTTTAACGCCAGCTTTTCCCCCTTTTCTGGCGTTTGAACGCCAGAACTGGGCAAGGAATGGGCGTTTAACGCCAGGTTTCCTTCCCTTTTTGGCGTTTGAACGCCAATAATATTCCTCTCTGGGCTCTTACTGTCCTCAGAGGGATTTTGAACAGTGGTTTGGTTGTCCTCTGTCAATTGTTCCTTGTTTGACTTTTTACTCTTTTGAGCAGTATTATTCAGGGTCTTCCCACTCCTCAATTGAACTGCTTGACATTCCTCTGTTATCTGTTTAGATATTTGCTGTCTTGCTTGATTCAACTGCAGTTCTATGTTCTTGTTAGCAACTTTAGTTTCATGGAGCATCTCTTTAAATTCTGCTAACTGTTCTGTCATCAGGAGCAATTGTTGATTAAGCTCAATCATCTGTTCTTGAGGATTAGGATCAGTGACTACTGTCATGACTTC
>NC_029774.3:72567051-72567621 GCF_000817695.3 Arachis duranensis | reverse complement strand
TTGCTGTAGGTTGGTTATTCAACCACCTTTTAGCTTGATCTTTTACAGCAAATGGAAACAGTAATAGTCTGTAGACATCCTGATCCACCTCTTTATCATGTACTGTGTCAGCAATTTGTAAAAACTGTGCCAGAAACTCAGTCGGTTCTTCCTGTGGAAGATCGGAATACTGGCAATTTTGCTGCACTATGATAATGAGTTGAGGATTTAGTTCAAAGCTGCTTGCTTTGATGGGAGGTGTACAGATGCTACTCCCATATGCAGCTGTAATGGGGTTAGCATATGACCCCAGAGTCCTTTTGGACTGATTGATCCCACTTAAGTCCATAATGGACAAAAGGGAAATGATAATGACTGCAAAGAGATAAATTTTGTTTGTTTTTTTTTTTGAATTAAACGAAAAAAATAAAATAAAACACAAGAAAATTGAAAAAAATTCGAAAATTAAAAAGCAAACAAGATCAAAGCAAATTGAGAACTGAATCAATTAGTTAATCAAAAAGATTTTGAAAACAGCAATTAAAAAGATATGATTGAAAAATTTTTATGAAAAAGATTTGATTTTGAAAA
>NC_029774.3:72562591-72565511 GCF_000817695.3 Arachis duranensis | reverse complement strand
TCTCGGAATCAGATTTTTGCTCAGGACCCTCAATTTCAGCCAGAAAATACCTGAAATCACAGAAAAACACACAAACTCATAGTAAAGTCCAGAAAAGTGAATTTTAGCTAAAAACTAATAAAAATATACTAAAAACTAACTAGATTATACTAAAAACATACTAAAAACAATGCCAAAAAACATACAAATTATCCGCTCATCAGTCCACCCCATACTATTAAATATTTTTGGAAAGCCTTGGATGTCTACTTTCCAACGCCTTTGGAAATGCATCATTTGGAGCTCTACAGCTCAAGTTACACTTCTTGGAAGGTGAAGAGGTCAGCTGGCCTTACTACAGGTTGATACCATGTTCATCTTTGCACTTTCGGGACAGGTTTTCTCCCTCAAATTTAGTGGCCAACATGTAGTGCCATATATGCTTTGAAAGCTTTGGAATCCTACTTTCCAATGCCACTAAAATCACCTCATTCAGAGCTTTGTGGCTCAAATTTTTCTTGTTTGAAGAAGGCATGGTCAGGCTGCCGGGTGAGATTTTGCCCACGTTAGTGGCACTAACGTAGCCTCTTAGCCCTTCGCTAGCGTTATTGGCACTCACTTTTACCAATAATGCTGCTCCTTATCCCTCTTTCCCACGTTAATGATCCACGTTAGTGTAACTAACGTGGCCCTTAACGTAGGCATGCCAAAGCTCGAGGGCGTTAGTGACACTCACCTTTGTCACTAACGCTACAAAACCCCCCTCTTCTACGTTAATGATCCACGTTAGTGGTGTTAACGTGGCCATTAACATGGTTCTTCCTTTGATTTGCTAAAGTTAGTGGTGTTAACGTTGCCACTAACTTTCCATGCTCTCCTTCTTCAAAGTTAATGCCATTAACGTTCCCACTAACGTTCCAAACTTTCCTTCCTTCCACGTTAATGGCCACATTAGTGGCACTAACGTAGCCACTAACGTGGCTCTTCTCTGCTTCTTGTTAGCTGAAATCAATCAAACAAAGTGCATCAAAGTCTTGCTCTTAATCATGAGATCATGCATCATCCATTTTATCATTCAATTCATGCATAATTCTTATGAAATCATTAAAAATTCACAATGTTTGCTTGAATCATGGTATGAATGCATTTTCAACCAAATACTTGCTTATTTCCTAAGAAAATGCATGAAACCAACCTAAAGCATTCAAAAAATGGCTAGTAAAACTAGGCAAGATGCCTTGGCATCACAACACCAAACTTAAATCTTGCTTGTCCCCAAGCAAGAAAAGAACTATGCACAAAGAATTCTCTTAATTGGAATGTATTGAAGAATTGCTTATGATGCCTTAGTGAGTGAAGTGAATAAGTAACACTGGGGTGAACTCCAATTTGTATACTTATGCAAGGATTCCAGTGCTCATTAGTCCTTACATTTTGGAAGTCTTAGATCTTAGGACTTTCATTCAAATGATATTATGGAATCCTCTTTATAGATTGTCACCTTTGAAGCAGCACTTATTTTTAGCATTTTTCTTTTCTTTTAGTATCTTGGCCTCAACTCTAGGTATCATGTCTCAAAGCGGCTTTTTAAGATAAGCTTTCAATCAATACTCCCAAACCAGTTTGGTCTAAGGTATTAGGTGTTGAAGCACCCCTTCGGATATACTTGCTCAAGCCTCTCTCTTTGACACAAATCCACCACAAGCATTTAACTAGGACAATAACTCTTTGAGTTCTTGTTTCTTTCTTTTTCTTCCTAGTAATTGATGCTCAGAGCCTTGGGCTTGTTCTTTGTTTTTATTTTTCTTTTGTTTTCTTTTGTTACTACTTTTTGGATCAATAGATGTTTGAGAAATTCTATAATACTTCTTTAAACTTTATTTCCTGTCTATGAGCTCCCATGCAAGTTTTCACAACACATGCAACCTCAATACACAATCATACAATCAGAACCTCCACTCCTCTTAATCTTTTGCTTGCCCCAAGATTTATAAAATTCTTCAACATTTTCCTTTCAAAAGAATTATTTCTTTGTTGCATTCTTAGAGATATTGGGTGCAAGTAAAATTCAAGATGATAATCATGATATCATAGCAACATATTTCAAATCAAATATCAAATTATGCTTATTCACAAGGAGTAATCACACATACATACAAAGAAAATAAAAGACAATCATGCAATTTAATGTGCTGGAAATAAGTAAGAGGAAAAAGAAACTTTACCACCTTGTAGTTCATCTTCATTGTTGTTGTTCTTTTCCTCCTATTCTTCCCCTTCCCACACCAAACTTAGAATGATTGCTTATACTCAAGCAACAATTAAAACAGTGGTGATGGGGTTTATGATGGATTATGAATGTCATAGAATAAGGTGTGAGTATGTATGTGTTTCAGCAAGCAAGGTTAAGGATCATAATAAAGGCACAAGAACAAAAAACAGAAACATTGTGATTGCATTAATAAGTGGTGTTGGCATGGTACTTTGCATGAAAGTTAAGTGGCAACACCAAACTTAGTGTGACACTTTCATTTTAGAATGATGCAAATACCCAGTGAAGATTGAAAATCATTTTGTTGCATGACAACACCAAACTTAGAATGCAATCATATGTCAAATTATTAAAAGTAAACTAAGCAAGGAAAGAAAATGTTACCTACGGTTGGGTTGCCTCCCAACAAGCGCTCTTTTAATGTCATTAGCTTGACATGTTGTTCATGAATTTCTTCCTTTTCTTCTAGTTTGTTAAGAGGAACGACCTCCAGAGAAAAGAGGAGCCAGTTAATGCCCCTTGTTTTGAGTGCCTCTCCCCAGCAAGCTTTCTTTTGTTGTTAGCTTGAATAAACTTGCTTGTTGGGGTAGGGGTGGGATGGCTTTTGGTTGACCTTTTCTTTTTCATGGATATTATCTTTCTTTTCTTGGTCACCATCCTCTTTTTAGT
>NC_029774.3:72543012-72562088 GCF_000817695.3 Arachis duranensis | reverse complement strand
GATGATGAAATGAATTATATGGATTTGGGACAGAATTTTGTGCTGAGGTATACTCAAGTGATGAAGAATTTAGGCATGTAAAATTTGGAGGTGAGGTTGGATAGTTGAGAGGTGATGGTTCTTGATGAATAGGGTATGAATGAGTGAAATCTCTTTGATTTTGATCTTCCCATCCACAACTTGAGTAGTGATCAATTTCACCAGAATATGGACCATTTTGTGGCTCTAAAAATTACCCCATTTCATGTTCTTGATACACCCACACACCTGATCATAGTAAAGTGAATCATTCTGTGGTGGTGGAGAGTTTTCCATGAAATTTGATTGACTAAAATATGATGGATGCTCCTTTCTTTCCTGCAAAAAGCTCTGTCTCAAACAATAATCACCAAAAGAAATTGGAATCTCCATTGTAATAAATGAGGGATACATAGTAAGTGATGCACAAAAACTTGTCTCTCAACAAATTTCTCTTCGGTAAGTCAACCAAATTGTCGTCAAGTAAAAACTCACAATAGAGTGAGGTCGAATCTCACAGGGATTGATTGGTTAAGCAACTTTAGTTGGAAGAGTGTGCTAGTTGAGCTAAACAGAAATTTAGTTGAGATTTGCAAAAAATTAAATGGCAAAAAAGTAAATTGCAGAAAATAAATTGCAGAATCTTTATTGGGGGTTTGGGGAGATGAGCATGAAGATAAATGGCAGAAAGTAAAGAGAATGGATAAGATCAGAAATGGGAGATTCATTGGGCTTAGGAGATATTGCATTCTCCGGATCAAGTTCATTTTCATCTCTTCGTCAATCAATGAATTCATTGATCTCCATGGCAATCTTAGATAATTGGATCCCAATTCCTTGGCAACCCAATCTCTCTAAGCTTGAACAATTGCCCAATTCCTTGATTTAATTGCTCATGGGAAGAGATGAAGTATGGTCACTGATTATACCACATGTATTTCCAACAAAGTGTTGGGAGGATTACATGTCACTATATCCGTCCAAACCCCAATTTGGTCCAACATGAGATAGCATTTCTAGCATGATCTCCTCATCCCTTTTCTAAGGCTCAGAGGAGATCCAATTATGGAGAGTTTATTTTCCAAGACAACTAACAAATTGAATTAAAATCGAAAGCTTTCTAGTAAATCAAGAGAAAAGAAAGAGGATGAAGAATGAAAACTATAATTGATCCATCAAATTACAACAGAGCTCCCTAACCCAATGAAAGGGGGGTTAGTTGTTCATACCTCCGGAAATGGAAGATGATGAAGGAGAATACATTCTACAGTGACTAAAAGTGCAGAAAAGTAATTATACAAGGTGTAGTTCTCCAAAAGTGCCAAGCTTCTCTCTAGTTCAAAACTACTCCTATATATACTAGTCTTCTTGATCTTCTAGTTAGTTCTTCAAGTCTTGGATATGGGCCTTTGATCTTGTGTTGAAGCCGTTACAATCTTTAGTGGGCTCAGTTTAGTTTACAAAAAAGTGTGAGTTTAGCATGGACGTTAGTTAGGACGTTAGTGGTGTTAACGTTAAGTGAAAAAGTGGGTGCGAGAACGTTAGTGACGATCACCTTTTTCATTAATGTTCCAACCCTAAAATGATCCACATTAACTTCAACGTTAGTGGTACTAACGTGACCACTAACGTTGCCTCTTGGTCCTTCGCAAATGTTATTGGCACTCACCTTTTCCAATAACGATGCCTTTTGCCCCCCGTTTCCCTACGTTAGAGTTCACGTTAGTATAACTAACGTGACTCTTAATGTGGGCATGCCTAAGCTTCGAGAGCGTTAGTGACACTTACCTTTGTCACTAACGCTCCAAACGCCCCTCCTTCCCACGTTAGAGTTCACATAAACTGGATTAATGTGGTCACTAATGTGGTAGTGAATTCCATCTTCAACGTTAGTGACAAAGGTGAGTGTCACTAACATTGGCTTATCATGCTTAGCTCCACGTTACTTACCACGTTAGTGGTCTTAACGTGACCACTAACGTGGGCACTCTTCGGTTGGTCCAACGTTATTGACAAAGGTGAGTGTCACTAACGTTGGTAATTGATTCCTCATCCCACGTTAGAGTTCATGTTAATTAGGTTAACGTGACTCTTAACGTGGCTTAATTTGTGCCTTTGTGGAATGTTAGTGGCATTCACTTTTACCACTAACGTTGGAGCTCCTCTTTTCCTCCACATTAGCTACCACGTTAATGTAGTTAATGTGGCAACTAACATGGGCTATGATGGCTTCGAAGGCGTTATTGGTGGTCACATTTTCCATTAACGCTACAAGCTTGTCCCCATTCCACGTTAGTGGTCACGTTAATTAGATTAACGTGGCTGCTAACGTGGTTCCTTCTAGCTTCCTTTGTCCTGAAATCAAGCAATTAAAGTGCATCAAAGCTTTGTTCCAAGTCATGAAATTATGCATCATCAATTTTATCATTCAATTCCTGCCTAATCCTCATGAAATCATGTAAAGTTCACAATAATTGCTTGGATCAAGGGGTAAGTGTATTTTCATCCAAAACTTGCTTATTTCCTAAGAAAATGCATGAAACTACCCTAAAACAGTAAAAAAAAAAGGTCAATAAAACTGGCCTAGATGCCCTGGCATCACAACACCAAACTTAAAGCTTGCTTGTCCCTAAGTAAGTACTGAAACATAGGAAGAATGAATGAAAGAACAAGATAAACAAATAATTATTATAGAAGTTCAAATCCCTGGTTTATGGGGTTTCATGCATAGCAACTTAGGTTCATTCCTTCACTAGTTTTCAGGCCTTTATCATGCTCTTGAATACTCACTTGATTGCATCCTTTGAGACTTCCTTTTTATGATCCTCCCTTCTTTTCCAGGTTTTATTACATTCTTTTTAGGCTAAGTGCTTTGTGAGAGGGTGACTCTTTATGATAAGCTTTTAGCCAACACTCCCGAACCAGTTGGTTTAAGGTGCTAGGTGTTAAGACACCCCTAAGGACTTACTCCCTCAAGTTTCTTTCCCCCATACATACACACCACAGGCACATGGCTTGTTATTTCTTTTTTTTTTCTTTCTTGAGACCTTGGTGTCCAGCACCTTTTTGGGTTACTAAGTGCTCTGTAGAAAAGATTGCTCTTGATAGTGGACTTTCAGTTGATAATCCCGGATTAGTTAAACCAAGTTACTAGGTGATAAAGCACCCCTAAGAACTTATTCAACCAAGCATATCCCTTGCACAGGAACACCACAGACACATGCCTCAATTTTCAAACCCTTGGTGCCTAGCCCTATTTCTTAATTGTTTTTCTTTCCTTTTCAAACTCTTATTGTTCTTTCTCTTCTGTTATTGGGATCTTATTGTTTGGTTAGTCTCATAAGGTGTGTCTTAAGCGTGTAAATTGGAGCATATAGTTGCTTATACACCTTGTTGGTGAACCAACTTAGCTAATCAATGACCCTACCACAAACATTCAGAATTTGCTTCACAAAATAAGTCCACTCTTGTTTTTCATAACATTATCTTTTTAATTGACTTATAAAGAAAAGCATACATATAAGCAAGATAAAAATGAGAGACAGGGACCTAAACCAACACACTTAGACTTAAACACTGAAAATTTAAAGGCAGAATTGAAAATTCCTAAGCTACTTTGGAAGCATGTTCTATTTCATATATGATTTTCCTTATTTAAAGCTTGAAAAAGATAAAACAAAGAAGGAGCTCCACCACCTTTTACTTATCGAAATGCTCATGTTCTCTCCCATGTTTGTCCTCTTTATGTCCACTTGCACTTCCTTGCATCCGATTCATTTTGGCTATTTTCCAATCTTCCAGTGCTTTCTTTACCGATTCATGACTCTTTTTGGCCCTTTCTCTTTCCACTCGTGCTAATTCATCCTTTACGTCCTCATACCTCATGATCCCAGGGTGCAATACAGGCAGTTGTCTGACTAAATATCCAAGCCTGACTTGAGTGTTTACATGGTAACCGGTTTCACTCATATAGACTCCTTCTGAGAATGCTCTGTATTCATCGAAAAGATCTGCATGTTCTCTTTGTTTCCGATGCATCTCATGAATGTGTGCACCTTGATGTGTTTGGATGTTGATTAGCTTTTGAATGGCTTCTTGTTGTTGATCTTGCTTTTGGTTCAACTTGTGGAAGGAGTCACCCCACTGTCTCCCTTGTTCAAGTTGCTACTCCATCAATTGCTTTTGCCACTCCCCTTGTTGGTTCATCCGTCTAGAGAGTGATTCTTCTTGTCGATCCATCATTTGCAGTTGAAGTTCCTTATGTGCCCCTTGATTTTCCATGTATTACCTAGACAAGCTATCAATCACTTCTTGTAATTGATGCATGTCTAAAGTGGCTGGGGCGTGTTCCTCCAGGTTTTGTCCTTCTTCCACTTGAGGGGCTAGCCTCTTTCTTAGTCTTTGCTTAGGTAGGCGAGGTGCAACGGCATGCATCCGTCGAAGAATAATTGGGAGGCCAATTTTTATACACTCGGGGTTTCCATCTTCGAACCCCAGCCTTTGCACACAAACAAAAAATGGTGCTGGGGTAGCCTAGTCTTCCTCCAGAATCACTTTTCTCAGCAAACTTCCGAATGCCCTGAGCTATGTGCTCGTGAACCTTGATCTCTCCCCCTTCAGTATACATTGTACCATTGTAGCTCTCTTAAGGTTTAACTCTGAGTTGTTTCCGGCAGGGAGGATGGATCTCCGTACAATTTCGAACCACCCTTTTGCTTCAGGGGTGAGATCCCCCCTCTTAATGAATTTGGGTTTCTTATCTCTTACCCAATCTGCTCCTGGTATGCAGATATCTTTTACAATCTAATCATAGTCAGGATTGCTATCTATTCTGGATTGATAGCTTTCTTCTTCGAATGGTATGATTTGTAGTTTTAACACCCTCATGATGCTCATGGGACTAAAATCCATCGTCATCCCTCTTACGAAGCATGTATAGGATTCATCTGCCTTGTCATATCTGACCGCGTTTGCATAGAACTCTCTTACAATAGTTGCGTTTACTCTTGTGACCGGATTTATGAGGAGCTCCCATCTTCTCTTTACCACCTTCTCTGTGATTTCAGGGCACTTAGTTTTTGTGACTTGGAGGCTTAACTCATATATGATTTCTTTCTCAGCCATCCACCCAAATTGCAATGCATGGTAAAAGGTTCTAAATTTCTTCTCATCAAAAGGGGGTTGCTCCATAGGTTCCTTCCTTTTTCTTCTTTTAGAGCTCGAGGATGCCATGAGTGGGAATTGGTGTTGTGAAGGTGTAAAGTTTCGGAAGAAAGAAGAACAAGAGATGGAGTGGATGGATGTTTGTATATAGAGAGGTACGGAGTGGTAGTCATTTATATAGGAGGATGATTGGTGATTGAAGGGTGTGGATTTATAGTATGGTTCAATAATGGACGGTTGGGATTTGGCATTGGATGGGCACATGGATCACCACCTTTATGAATTGATTGGTTCGGTTTCCAAGGCTATCCTACTCCTAATGTTGCATGGCAACACTTCCCAAGGTGCTCCCCTTGAAGACAAGTGTGTAGTTCCGTGGGTGCAGTGGCCGAACCCTCTTTTCAATTGGTTGTCCCATCAAGTTCTTCCAACATTCCCTTCAAATTCCTTGCAAAACAAAAGGAAAGAGAGATTAGTTTGAATTGTGGCGGTGAAAAAAGATATTTCGGAGGCTAGCCACCCCCTTTTTCTTTTTGTTTTTGCTTTTGACTAACTAAATGTTATTCATGAATGTAAATCAACCAACCAATCAAATGATCATGCATGCAACGTTGGTGACACCAAACTTGCTTGTGATCATATAGTGCAACAAGAATTGATTAGGACTCTCATAATATGGACTGTGTTCAAGCCCTTTTGGTATGTCTTGAACACCAAACTTATCTTGTACTATATGCTGCATGTAAGGATTCTTATAGGTGTTTGTCGAAGTTGATTTAGAATCCATGAACCTTGCTTTATTAACTAATATTAAAGATTAAAAGGAAAGGGTATAAAACATGGGTTGCCTCCCATGAAGTGCTTCTTTAGCGTCACTAGCTTGACGTTTGGCCTTTGTCAGGGTGGTTGGTAGTGCTTCAAATCTTCCCCTCTTGCAGTGAATCTGTCTCCATTGGCTTTGTTAAGAAGCTCCACATGTTCTAAGTACAAAATTTTGCTGATGGTATACACTTGAGGCAACTGAGATGGGATGGTGCGGAGATGAGGTGGGATAGGTGGAATATAGGCAGAGACCACTTTATCTCCTGGAGAGAAATCCTCTGTAGAGATCTTCTTGTTCCTCCATCCCCTTGGGGCCTTTTTCCTTGTGTCCCTCGATTTTACTTTGCTCCTTGTGGTTTCTTCTTTTAGGAGGGTTTTATTGCTTGTCTCACATGACTCAGGTGGGTCTAGCTCCTCTTGGGTTACACTTGGCTGTTGCTCCTTCTAACCACATTGCTTGTCAACCATAGGGGTTCTCTGGTGTGGTGCTTGTGCTCCCGTGCTTGTCTCTTCCATCAGCTCCTTATTGTGCTCTTCCTTTGGCTATTTATTATCATGATTTGCTTCTTGTGAGGGTTTAAATACGTTGAAGGTGAGTTGTTCATCGTGTATCCTCAATACTAGCTCTCCTCGCTCCACATTTATAAGCGCCCTGGCTGTGGCTAAGAATGGCCTCCCCAGGATGATAGGATGGATGGGATTTTCTTCCATCTCCAGGATAACAAAGTTGGTGGGCAGGAAATAGTTCCCAACCTTCACTAACACATTTTCAACCACTCCTATTGCCTGTTTTTGAGTTTTGTCGACCAATTTGAGGATTACATCCGTGGATGTTAGCTCATTCATTTGAAGCTTTTTCATGAAGGATGGAGGCATTAAGTTGATGCTTGCTCCCAGGTCACAGAGTTCCTTATCAATCATTGTCTCTCCTATAGCACAAGGGATGTGAAAACTCCCTGGGTCCTTTTTCTTTGTAGGTGGCTCTGTTTGAATGAGAGCACTGCACTCCCTGTTCATCATTATTGTTTGCCCACCCTTTAGTGAACTCTTTTTGGCCAGCAGCTCCTTTATGTACTTGATGTAGGAGGGCATCTGCTGGAGGGCCTTAATGAATGGTATATTTACATCAAGAGATGCAAACATGTCTAGGAACCTTGAATACATTCTCCTTGCTACACCACCTTTGAGCCATTGGGGAAAGGGTGCATATGGGTTCAGGGTCTCCCCTTTCTTTAGCCCCTCCCTGTGTGTGAGATGGGGTGCTTGATTTCTCCCTTCATGCTTTTCCTTTGGATTGTCTTGGAAGTGTTCTGTTTGTGTGTGCACTTCTTCCACACTCCTCTCATCACTTATAGTGATCGTCTTGCATTCTTCCCACCTTACTTTCTTTATTTCTCCACTTGGGTTCTTTTCTGTGTCACTTGGGAAACTATCAGTAGGTTTTGGAAACTGTTGAGATAGATACCCCACTTGGGACTCCAGCCTCTTGATGGTGTCTCCCTGGTTTTTTATATTGACTCGCACTTTATCCTTGAACACTCTGTTGTCTTGGACTTCTTTACATATGTATTCAAGTAGAGTCTCAATTCTGGAAAGTCTATCTTCGGTTGGTGATGGTGGGTTGAGGTTAGATGGTTGAGAAAGGTGATTAGGTGGGTGTTGATAAGATCTATATGAGGGATGTTGGTGAGTTGCATTATTGTTGGGATTGTGGTTGTGGTGTCTCTGGTCTTGGCCTTGGTCTTGTTGGTTTCCCCACCCAAAATTAGGGTGGTTTCTCCAACCAAAATTGTAAGTTTTAGAGTATGGATCATGGGTCTGCCTGGGTGAGTTCCCCACATTATTGGCCTTCTCCCAGTCACCTTCTTCTCCTGTATTTACTCCTTCTTGAGCTAGTAATGAAGTGATGACTGCTGCAACTTGGTTTTCTTCACTTTCTTGGTAAGATCTGCTAACTGCTTGGTGATCATCTTATTTTGAGCCAGCAGTGCATCCATGTGGTTCAGCTCCATCACTCCTCGAGTGTTGCTTCTTTCAGAAGCATAGAAGTAGTCATTCTCTGCCTCAGTTTCTATGACATCTATGGCTTCTGCAATGGTCTTCTTCTTGTTTAAAGAGCCCCCTGATGAATGGTCTACGGCCTTTTTTAACTCGTTAGAAAGACCTTCATAGAAAATGTGTAGTTGAACCCATTCATTGAACATGTCTGGTGGGCACCTTCTTGTTAAGTCCTTAAACCTCTCCCATGCCTCATAGAGAGTTTCACCATCTTGTTGCCTGAAGGTTTATACCTCAGCTCTCAGCCTGTTGATTCTTTGAGGAGGGTAGAATCTTGCCAAAAATTTGTTCACCACATATTCCCAATTCGTTAAGCTCTCCTTCAGGAAGGATTCCAGCCATTTAGATGCTTTGTCCTTGAGTGAAAAGGGGAACAAAAGCAGTCTATAGGCATCCGGATGAACACCATTAGACTTCACAGTGTCACATATTCTTAGGAAGGTGATTAGATGTTGATTGGGGTCTTCTTGGGCACTTCCTCCAAATGAGCAATTGTTCTGAACAAGGGTGATGAGCTGGGGTTTTAATTCAAAGTTATTGGCATGTATGGTTGGCTTTTGGATACAACTTCCACAATTTCATGGGTTTGGATTGATGTAAGAGCCTAGCACTCTTCTTTCTTGCCCAACATGATTCACAGGGCCTTCTCTGGCATGGTTGTGAGCTTCTTCTTCATAGTTGTTTTCCAAGTTCTCCTCCATGTTTGTTTCAAAGTACTCTTCCTCTTCCTCAGCACTAATAACTCTTTTTCCTCTTGCTTCCCTCCTTAATCTAAAGAAGGTCCTTTCTGGTTCGAAATCAAAGGAAGTTGAAGCCCCGCTTCTAGAGCACACAGCAAGAAATACAATGGAGTGATTATTCTTGTTAGAGTGGCTATTAGTGTGAGTGGTGCAAATTATCGAACAGTTAGTGGGTTAGTGAGCAGAATTGTAAGTAATAACAAAGAAAAAGAAAATAGAGAGGGTAGAGGGGATAAAGGAATAAGGTAAATGAATCGAAGGTAAATGAATGGGTAAAATAGACTAACAAAAAAAATGCTCAATCTAGTGATCTTCCAACTTAGTCATTGTCGATACAAAATCAATCCCCGGTAACGGCACCATAAACTTGATGCACGAAAACTTGTCTCTCAACAAATTTTCCTTCGGCAAGTATACCGAATTGTCGTCAAGAAAATAACTCACAATAGAGTGAGGTCTAATCCAACAGGGATTGATTAGTCAAGCAACTTTAGTTAGAAGAGTGTGCTAGTTGAGCTAAATAGAAATTTAGTTGAGATTTGCAGAAAATTAAATGGCGGGAAAGTAAATTGCAGAAAATAAATTGCAGAATCTTAAATGGGGGTTTGGGGAGATGAGCATGAAGATAAATGGCAGAAAGTAAAGAGAATGGGTAAGATCAGAAATAGGGGATTCATTGGGCTTAGGAGATATTGCATTCTCCGGATCAAGTTCATTCTCATCTCTCCTCAATCAATGCATTCATTGATCTCCTTGGCAATCTTAGATGATTGGATCCCAATTCCTTGGCAACCCAATCTCTCTAAGCTTTAACAATTGTCCAATTCCTTGATTTAATTGCTCATGGGAAGAGATGAAGTATGGTCACTGATTATAGCACATGTATTTCCAAATCAAAGTGTTAGGAGGATTACATGTCACTATATCCGCCCAAACCCTAATATGGTCCAACATGAGAAAGCATTTCTAGCATGATCTCCTCATCCCTTTTCCAAGGCTCAGAGGAGATCCAATTATGGAGAGTTTCTTTTCCAAGACAAATAACCAATTGAATTAAGATCGAAAGCTTTCTAGTAAATCAAGAGAAAAGAAAGAGGATGAAGAATGAAAAGGGGGTTTAGTTGTTCATAGCTCCGGAAATGGAAGATGATGAAGAAGAATACATTCTACAGTGACTAAAAGTGCAGAAAAGTAATTATACAAGGTGTAGTTCTCCAAAAGTGCCAAGCTTCTCTCTAGTTCAAAACTACTCCTATATATACTACTCTTCTTGATCTTCTAGTTAGTTCTTCAAGTCTTGGATATGGGCCTTTGATCTTGTGTTAAAGCCATTACAATCTTTAGTGGGCTCAGCTTTGTTTGCAGAAAAGTGTAAGTTAGGCATGGTCGTTAGTTAGGACGTTAGTGGTATTAACGTTAAGTGAAAATGTGGGTGCGAGAACGTTAGTGACGATCACCTTTTTCATTAACGTTCCAACCCCAAAATGACCCACGTTAACATCAACGTTAGTGGTACTAACGTGACCACTAACGTTGCCTCTTGGTCCTTCACAAACGTTATTGGCACTCACCTTGTCCAATAACGTTGCCTTTTGCCCCCTTTCCTTTAGAGTTCACGTTAGCATAGCTAATGTGACTCTTAATGTGGGCATGCCTAAGCTTCGAGAGCGTTAGCGACACTTACCTTTGTCACTAACACTCCAAACGCCCCTCCTTCCCACGTTAGAGTTCACGTAAATTGGATTAACATGGCCACTAACGTGGTAGTGAATGCCATCTCCAACGTTAGTGACAAAGGTGAGTGTCACTAACATTGGCTTATCATGCTTTGCTCCACGTTACTTCTCACGTTAGTGGTCTTAACGTGACCACTAACATGGGCACTCTTGGGTTGGTCCAATGTTAGTGACAAAGGTGAGTGTCACTAACGTTGGTAATTGATTCCTCATCCCATGTTAGAGTTCACGTTAATTAGGTTAACGTGACTCTTAACGTGGCTTAATTTGTGCCTTTGTGGAACGTTAGTGACATTCACTTTTACCACTAGCATTGGAGCTTCTATTTTTCTCCACGTTAGCTACCACGTTAATGTAGTTAACGTGGCAACTAACGTGGGCTATTATGGTTTCGAAGGCGTTATTGGTGGTCACCTTTTCCATTAACGCTACAAGCTTGTCCCCATTCCACGTTAGTGGTCACGTTAATTAGATTAACGTGGCTGCTAACGTGGTTCCTTTTAGCTTCCTTTGTCCTGAAATCAAGCAATTAAAGTGCATCAAAGCTTTGTTCCAAGTCATGAAATTATGCATCATCAATTTTATCATTCAATTCCTGCCTAATCCAAAACTTGCTTATTTCCTAAGAAAATGCATAAAACTACCCTAAAATAGTAAAGAAAATGTCAGTAAAACTGGCCTAGATGCCCTGGCATTAGTGAGGCAATATCACAAACAGTTAGTTAGCAAAAGAAAATAAGAAACAAAAGAAAACAAAGACAAAAGAAAAGTGTCTAATCTAGTAAATCAATCAACCGGTAGTTTGTTAATCACGATTAATCACCGGCAACAGCACCAAAAACTTGATGCACGGAAACTTGTCTCTCAACAAATTTTCCTTCGGCAAGTATACCAAATTGTCATCAAGTAAAAACTCACAATAGAGTGAGGTCGAATCCATAGGGATTAACAGATTAAGCAATCAATGGTTAATTAATTATCCTAGTTAGACGAATCATACTGGAGGGACAAATAACAAGGAAATGTAAATGGCATAAAAGTAAAGGAAGCAATAAAGTGCAGAAAAGTAAAATGGCAAGAAAAGTAAATGTAAAAACTAAAAATAAAATGAACATTGGGATCAAGAGATATTGCAATCCTCCAGATCAAGTTCATTTTCATCTCTTCCTCAATCAATGCATTCATTGATCTCCTTAGAAATCTTAAGTGATTGGATCCCAATTCCTTGGCAATCCAATCTCTCTAAGCTTGAACAATTTCCCAATTCTTTGATTTAATTGCTCATGGGAAGAGATGAAGTTTGGTCACTGATTATACCATACACAGTCATAGATCAAAGTATTGGTAGGATTAAATGTCATAATATCCATCCAACCCCCAACCTAATCCAATGTGAGAGAGCATTTCTAGCATGATCTCCTCATTCCTCTTCCAAGGCTCAGAGGAGATCCAATTATGGAGAGCTTCTCTTCCAAGATAGCTAACTAATTGGATGAAGATCGTAAGCCCTCTAGTAAAATCAAGAGAAAAGAAAGTAGAAGAAGAATAAAAACTACAATTGATCCATCAAATGCAATAGAGCTCTCTAACCCAATGAAAAGAGTTAGTTGTTCATTGCTCTACCAAAATAGAAAAGAAAGAAAGTGCAGAAAAATAAAGATGAAGATTAAAACTGAAATTGAAACTTCAAAGTTCATAAATGAAAACTACAAACTAGAATGAAGCTCCTACTAAGAAAAGAAAAAGAAGCAAAAGTGTGTGAGGGGAGGGAGTCCGAAGACCCCCCTCTCTGGTGTGTTCCAGCCTCCAGCCCCCAATACAGAATCCCCCTTCAATCCCCAGATGAATACAAAGTAAAAACTAAGGCCTTTATATAGGCTCTCCTAAATTACAAAATGAAATGAAATTAAAAGCAAATTACAATTAAATGAAAATTCCTACGATAGATGCTTCTTGTGGCCTTGATTGGTTGACACTTGTGGGCTCGCTTGCTTGAGGTTGGGTGGTCCTTGAAAGAGAAGTGAATAAAGTTGAGGTCCAGGTGGTAATCGTTAGTGTTACTATTAGCCATACTAACGCTACAAGTGTGGCGTTAGTGCTGAAGTTAGTGTGGCTAACGTCACACTTGCTACCCAGTTGGTGTTTTTGGAGCTTAAAAGATGCCTATTGTTTGTGCTCCAATTTCATGCCCACTATAGACCATTATATATCCTTGGAAAGCTCTGAATGTCAGCTTTCTAACGCAATTGGAATCACCTCAATTGAACCTCTGTAATTCAAGTTATGCTCCCTTGAAGGGGAAAGGGTCGCTGGCGTTATTGGAAAAAGTGAGTGCCAATAACGTCAGCATTCAGGGGATTAATATTCCCAGGGGATATGCTTGCTTCCTTGAGTGAGTGTCACACTTTTCTATCATAGGACACGCTTTTATGGGCACGCTTTCCTTGTCTTTTTCTTTTCTTCACCTACAATTAATCAAACCATCCAAACAAAACATCACCAAATTCACAAGATTCATAAATCATTCAAATACCAATTAATTCTAGCTTAAACCTTATGATTTTGTATCAAATAAATGATGGTTGATTGAATTGACATAACCATGCAAAGTCACACCAAATCACTTACTTATAATGCAAGAAAGTGCATAAAACTTAATGAAACAAGTGAAAAATGCTTGAAAAGCTAGCATAAGATGACTTGTCATCACAACACCAAACTTAAACCTTGCTTGTACCCAAGCAAGTGCTAAACATAAGAGGAAATGAAATGAAATAGAGAAGCACACATGTCCTTATTTAGCAGATAATTGAACTTGGTTCATGGGGTTTTATGCAGACAAATGTAGCTCATTTATTCTTTGCTGATAGATAAGAAATATTTCCTCAAAAGTTCACTAGAGTTGATGCTATAATGCCTTGCTTTTGATTGATCCCTTGCTAGCTTTTTCTTTCTTTATTTTGCTTAGAACGCTTATTTATTAATGAAAGCTTGATGGCAAGTGTTGCAGCAGCCTTTTGGCTCAATTTTGCTCAACACTTCTTCACCATAGACACATGGCTCACAATTTCATCCTAGGAACATTGATGCCCAACATCTCTTTGGATCACTAAATACTTTGTAGCTAGGTTGCTCTTGATAGTGGATTTTCGGTTGGCAATCCTAGATCAGTTGATCCAAGTGGCCAAGTTTCAAAATACTCCTCAGAACCTACTTGTCCAAGCATATCCTAGTACAAAAACACCACAGGCATATGTCCTAGGGTCCAAGCTATTGGTGTCTAACCTTATTGTTTGTTTCTTTGCCCATTCTTGGCTTTTCTTTTTCTTTTTCTTTCTTATTTGGCTTCATTCTCAAAGGATATTCATTGATAATAGACTTTATAGTAACAAACTAATTCACACTTCAAAGAACTTGTTATTATGCAGCCTTTGTTATTTGAGCTAACCATTAAATCAAACAAATACCACCACTGAATTTCATTCTAACTTCTACAACATTGAACATTCACTTTCTATTTCAAACATTTTTCTTTTATTCATGCAGAAGGGAAACAAAACAAAATTCAAGCTAATGAGGAATGACAAACATAATGCAAACTAGCATTTTTGGCAAACATTTTCCACTCACACCTAATTGACCACTTCAGCAAAACATAAAGGAATTCCCAAGTAAAAATACTTCACAGTCAACAAGGATAAAGTGTCAATACAACCTATTGGGAATGTCTCTCAGCTTTTCCTTCTACCATCATTATTTCTCTCTGTTGTTCCTCCTTTGGATGATAATGCAGATCCCTTTCACAGATTGTAGAAGTTACTTGTCTCTCAAGCCCTTAGGCAACTGGTTAGTATGCAAAAATTGTTTGTGGGATTTTGAACTTACTTTGGTGTGTGAACACCAAACTTAGTCCCTTGCCAATGTTTCTCATGCATCAAATCAACCATATGTGAAAACCTTTTGTCTTTGCTGAAGGTTATAAAACTAGAAACTAGAAAACAGACAATGGTTAAATGTTTTATCTGATTGCTTGGAGCTAGCAACCCTTTATGCAGAAGTTGAAAATGTGTTTTTAAATGAGATTTTGGTGGAACACCAAACTTAGCATCCTTCACTCTCTCTTAAATTGTTTTGGTGTGATTTTGGAATCTGCCTTCTTAGTGGCTAACACCTCACTTCCTTCTTGCTTTCTCTCATCATTCTTTAGAGTCTCATTCTCTTTTTGTCCTGCTTTGCTGCGTGTCTCTTGCTCTGGAAGAGAATTAATGAGTGTCTTGTTGGTTTCTTTCTTCCACTGCAATTCTTCTTTGTCAACCTTCATGCATTTTTCCTTTTCATCATTATGCTGTGCTTCTGGAAAGACATTCAGAGTAATGCTTTCATCATGCGCCCTTAGGGTTAACTCTCCTTGTTCAACATCTATGATGGCCCTTGCTGTGGCCAAGAAGGGTCTTTCCAAGATAATAGAGTCACTCCCTTCTTCTCCTAGATCCAGGATCACAAAGTCTGCTGGGAATATGAATATCCCTACTTAGACCAGAAGATTTTCAATCACTCCTCCGGGAAATACCAATGATTTTTCCACGAGCTCTAGTGACATTTGTGTGGGCTTTACCTCCTCTATGCATAGCCTTCTCATCATAGAATAGGGAATTAGATTGATGCTTTCTCCTAAGTCACATAGTGCCTTATCAATGGTTAGACTACCAATGGTACAAGGCAGGAAGAAGCTCCCATGATCCTTGAGTTTTGGTGGGAGGCCCCTTTGAATCACAGCACTACATTCTTCAGTGAGCATAATGGTTTCTTTCTCATGCCAGCACTGCATTCTTCAGTGAGCATAATGGTTTCTTTCTCATGCCAACTTCTCTTTTTGTTGATAAGCTCTTTCAAGAACTTTGCATATAGAGGCATCTACTCTAATGCTTCAGCCAGGAGGATATTAATCTCCAATTTCTTGAAGACTTCAAGGAATTTGGGGAAGTGTTGATCCTTGGTCTCCTTGTTGATCCTTTGAGGATATGGCAAGGGAGGTGTGTGAGCCTTCACTCCTTGCCTTTATTCTTGAGATGGTTCCTCTATTACTTGCTTCCCTTTCCTTGAATTCTTTTGCTGGTCATCCTTCTCTTTAAGCTTCTCTGGTTCCTTCTTGTTTAGTACAGCTTCTTCCTTGTTGTTGGCCTCATCTTTCTCAGCTGGCCTTTTGTCATTCTCCATAGGCTTCTTGTTGGCTTCTTTGTTATTCACCAAGGTCCTTCCACTCCTTAATTGAATAGCTTTGCATTCTTCTTTGGGATTCAGAATGGTATCACTTGGGAGTGAGCTTGTTGGCCTTTCAATCATAGCTTGCTTAGACAATTGTCTAATCTGCCTCTCTAAGTTTCTCATTGAAGCTTCATGATTCTTGCTTGTTAGTTCCTGCTACTTCATCATCTATTCCATCAGTATCTCCAAGTTGGAGATCCTTTGAGTATCTTGTGGTATCTATGGATGACTGTGAGATGTTGACGGTGGATGATAATTGTTTGGTTAGTGGCTGGATTATTGGATGGATAATAATTGGAATTGGGATGATTGTTTTGGGGTTTTCTATATGGATTGGGGTTAGTGTTTTGCTGGTTGTTGTTGTTTGTGTTTCTTGAGTTGTTGTGGTTTAAATTTCTTTGCCATGGCTGCTGGTTTTGATTGTGGTTATCTTCCTATATGAGATTTGGGTGGTTCCTCCAGGAGGGGTTGTAGGTGTCTGGTGCACGAAATTGTGATCTCAATGGTGCCAACAACTTGGTACGCACAATTGTAATCTCAACTCTTTTTCACAACTTCGCACAACTAACCAGCAAGTGCACTGGGTCATCCAAGTAATACCTTACGTGAGTAAGGATCGATCCCATGGAGATTGTCAGCTTGAAGCAAGCTATGGTCATCTTGTAAATCTCAATCAGGCGGATTCAAATGGTTATGGAGTTTTGATAATTAAAGGATAAATAAAAATAAAATAAAGATAGAGATACTTATGTAATTCATTGGTGGAAATTTCAGATAAGCGTGTGGAGATGCGTTATCCCTTCTGAACCTTTGCTTTCCCACTGCCTTCATCCAATCCTTCATACTCCTTTCCATGGCAAGCTGTATGTTGGGGATCACCATTGTCAATGGCTACCATCCGTCCTCTCATTGAAAATGGTCCAAATGTGATGTCACCGTATGGCTAATCATCTGTCGGGTCTCACTCATGTTGGAATAGGATCTATTGATCCTTTTGCGTCTGTCACTACGCCCAACACTTGTGAGTTTGAAGCTTGTCACAGTCATCGCATCCCAGATTCTACTCGGAATACTACGGACAAGATTTAGACTTCCGGATCTCAAGAATTCTGCCAATTGATTCTAGCTTATACCACAAAGACTCTAATCGTGAACCAGAAGGCTAAGAGAGATGCATTCAAGCTTGTTCGCATGTAGAACGGGAGTATTTGTCAGGCACGCGTTCATAAGTGAGAGTGGTGATGAGCATCACATAATCATCACATTCCTAATGTTCTTGTGTGCGAATGGATATCTTAGAACAGGAATAAGCATGAATTGAATAGAAAATAGTAGTAATTGCATTAATACTCGAGGAACAGTAGAGCTCCACACCTTAATCTATGGTGGGTAGAAACTCCACCGTTGAAAATACATAAGTGATAATGGTCCAGGCATGGCCGAATGGCCAGCCCCCAATGTCTAAGGACTAAACGTCCAAAGATGATCTAAGGATAATCAAAGATGTGAGTACAATAGTAAAAAGTTCTATTTATACTAAACTAGTTACTAGGGTTATAGAAATAAGTAAATGATACAGAAATCCACTTCCGGGCCTACTTGGTGTGTGCTTGGGCTGAGCATTGAAGCTTTCATGTGTAGAGACTTCTCTTGGAGTTAAACGCCAGTTTGCAGCCTGTTTTGGGCGTTTAACTCTAGCTTGTAACCTGTTTCTCGCGTTTAACACCAGAATAGGGCAGGAAGTTGGCATTTGAACGCCCATTTGCGTCGTCAAAACTCGAGCAAAGTATGAACTATTATATATTGCTGAAAAGCCCTGGATGTCTAATTTCCAAGGAAGTTGAGAGCGCCCCAATTGGGCTTCTGTAGCTCTAGAAAGTCCATTTCGAGTGCAGGGAGGTCAGAATCCAACAACATCATTAGTCCTTTTTCAGCCTCTGAATCAGATTTTTGCTCAGATCCCTCAATTTCAGCCAGAAAATACCTGAAATCATAGAAAAACACACAAACTCATAGTAAAGTCCATAAATATGAATTTTTCTTAAAAACTAATAAAAATATACTAAAAACTAACTAAATCATACTAAAAACTATCTAAAAACAATGCCAAAAAGCGTATAAATTATCTGCCCATCACAACACCAGACTTAAATTGTTGCTTGTCCCCAAGCAACTGAAAATCAAATAGGATAAAAAGAAGATAACATACAATGAATATCATAATATCAATGAAACTTAGTCCCAATTAGATGAGCGGGGCTAGTAGCTTTTTGCTTCTGAACAGTTTTGGCATCTCACTTTATCCTTTCAAATTCAGAATGATTGGCATCTATAGGAACTCAGAATTTTAGATAGTGTTATTGATTCTCTTAGTTCAGTATGTTGATTCTTGAACAAAGCTACTTTATTAGTCTTGGTCATGGCCCTAAGCACTTTGTTTTCCAGTATTACCACCGGATACATAAATGCCACAGACACATAATTGGGTGAACCTTTTCAGGTTGTAACTTAGCTTTGCTAATGTCCCTAATTAGAGGTGTCCAGAGTTCTTAAGCACACTCTTTTGCTTTGGATCACGACTTTAACCACTCAGTCTCAAGCTTTTTGGATCACGACTTTAACTGCTTAGTCTCAAGCTTTTCACTTGACACTTTCACGCCACAAGCACATGGTTAAGGACAGCTTGATTTAGCTGCTTAGGCCATGATTTTATTCCTTTGTGCCCTCCTATCCATTAATGCTCAAAGCCTTGGATCCTTTTTACCCTTGCCTTTTGGTTTAAAGGGCTATTGGCTTTTTCTGCTTGCTTTTTCTTTTTCTTTCTTTTCTCCTTTTTTTTGCCACTTTTTTGTTTTTTTTTTCTTTTTTCTTCATTGCTTTTTCTTGCTTCAAGAATCAATTTTATGATTTTTCAGATTATCAATAACATTTCTCCTTTTTCGTTTTTCTTTCAAGAGCCAACAATTTTAACATTCATAAACAACAAGATCAAAAATATGTATTGTTCAAGCATTCATTCAGAAAACAAAAAATATTGCCACCACTTCAAAATAATTAAACTAATTTCAAGATAAAATTTGAAATTCAAGTACTTCTTGTTCTTTTGTAATTAGGCACATTTTTCATTTAAGAGAGGTGAAGGAATGGAATTATTCATAGCTTTAAGGCATAGACACTAGACACTAATGATCATGTAATCAAGACACAAACATTGACAAACATAAAGCATCAAATTCGAAAAATAGAAAAATAAGAACAAGGAAATCAAAGAACG
>NC_029774.3:72539023-72542928 GCF_000817695.3 Arachis duranensis | reverse complement strand
CTTTTCTTAGTGATGGGCTTGTCCTCTTCAATGAGGATGTTTCCTTCTATGTCAATCCCAGCCAAATTGCATAGGTGACAAATGAGATGAGAAAAGGCTAACCTTGCCAAAGTGGAGGACTTGTCAACCACCTTGTAGAGTTCTAGGGGTATGATCTCATTAACTTCCACTTCCTCCCCAATCATGATACTATGGACCATAATGGCCCGATCCACAGTCACTTAGATCAGTTGCTAGTAGGAATGATGGAGCGTTGGATGAACTCCAACCATCCTCTAGCCACAGGCTTAAGGTCCGGTCTTCTCAATTGAACCGGATTGACTCTTGAGTCTCTTTTCCATTGAGATCCTTCCACACATTTGTCCATGAGGACTTGGTCCAACCTTTGATCAAAGTTGACCCTTCTGGTGTAGGGGCGTGCATTTTCTTGCATCATTGGCAAGTGGAACGCCAACCTTACATTTTCCGAACTGAAATCTAAGTATTTCCCCCGAACCATTGTGAGCCAATTCTTTGGATTCGGGTTCATACTTTGATCATGGTTCCTAGTGATTCATGCATTGGCATAGAACTCTTGAACCATTAAGATCCTGACTTGTTGAATGGGGTTGGTAAGAACTTCCCAACCTCTTCTTCGAATTTCATGTCGAATCTTTGGATACTCATTCTTCTTTAGAATGTAAGGGACCTCAGGGATCACCTTTTTCTTGGTCACAACTTCATAGAAGTGGTCTTGATGGACCTTTGAGATGAGTCTCTCCATCTCCCATGACTCAGAGGTGGAAGCTTTTGCCTTCCTTTTCCTCTTTCTAGAGGTTTCTCCGGCCTTAGGTGCCATAAATGGTTATAGAAAAACAAAAAGCAATGCTTTTACCACACCAAACTTAAAATGTTTGCTCGTCTTCGAGCAAAAAAAGAAAGAAAGAAGGGGGAGAAGAAGAAAATGGAGGAGATGGAGGGAGATAGAGGTTTGGCCTAGGGGGTAGGAGAGCGTTTGTGATGTGTGAAAATGAAAGAGTGAAGAGGGGTATTTATAGGGAAAGATAGGGAGAATGGCCGAATGGAATTAGGTGGGTTTGGGAGGGAAAAGTGTTTAAATTTGAAAGTGAGGTAGGTGGGGTTTTTGGGGAAGAGATATGGAGGTGATTCGTGAAGAGAATATAGGGAAGAGGATAAGATTTGATTGGTGAGTGGTGTTTTGGGTGGAGTGTTATAGAGTTGTGTGAGGGGGGAGAGAGAGAGGTGGGATAGGTGGGGATCCTGTGGGGTCCACAGATCTTGAGGGGTCAAGGATTTCTCATCCTTGCTCTTTTTAGGCGTGCAAAACGCCCTTATTGTGCAATCCTGGCGTTTAACACCAAACTGCTGCTTGTTTCTGGCGTTAAACGCCAGATTCTATACCTTTCTTGGCATTTAATGCCAAGCTGTTGCTTGTTTCTAGCGTTAAACGCCAGCTTTGTTCCCTTTTCTGGCGTTTAACACCCATTTTGCTACTCTTACTGGCGTTTAAATGCCAGTAAGTTCCTCCTCCAGGGTGTGCTATTTTTAAATGCTGTTTTTGAATTTGTTTTAATTTTTGCAGTTGTTTTTGTGACTCCACATGATCATCAACCTAAAGAAAACATGAAATAACATAGATAAATAAAAATTGGGTTGCCTCCTAATAAGCGCTTCTTTAATGTCAATAACTTGACAGTAGGCTCTCATGGAGCCTCACAGATATTTAGAGCATGGTTGGGGCCTTCCAACACCAAACTTAGAGTTTGGTTGTGGCCTCTCAACACCAAACTTAGAGTTTGGTTGTGGCTTCCCAACACCAAACTTAGAGTTTGAATGTGGGGGTTTTGTTTAACTCTGTATTGAGAGAAGCTTTTCATGCTTCCTCTCCATGGTTGCTGGTGCATGAAGTTGTGATCTCAATGGCACCAACAACTTGGTACACACAATTGCAATATCACTCTTTTTCACAACTTTGCACAACTAACCAGCAAGTGCACTAGGTCATCCAAGTAATAAAACTTACGTGAGTAAGGGTCGATCCCACGGAGATTGTCGGCTTGAAGCAAGCTATGGTCACCTTGTAAATCTCAGTCAGGCGGATTCAAATGGTTATGGACTTTTAATAATTAAAATATAATTAAACATGAAATAAAGATAGAGATACTTATGTAATTCATTGGTGAGAATTTCAGATAAGTGTTTGGAGATGTCTCATCCTTTTTGAATCTTTGCTTTCCTACTGCCTTCTTCCAATCCTTCATATTCCTTTCTATGGTAAGCTGTATGTAGGGCATCACCGTTGTCAATGGCTACTTCCCATCATCTTAGTGAAAAAGGTCCTCTACGGTTTCCCGCATGGCTAATTAGCCGTTGGTTCTCGATCATGTAGGAATAGGATTTACTATCCTTTTACGTCTGTCACCACACCCTACAATCGAGAGTTTGAAACTCGTCACAGTCATCCCATCCCAGATCCTACTCGAAATACCACAGACAAGGTTTAGACTTTCTGGATCTCAAGAATGCTGCCAATTGATTCTAGCTTATACCACGAAGACTCTGATCTCACAGAATGGAAGGCGCTGTTGTTAGGAGAGGTAACCATGCGTCGTGGACCAGGAATCCAAGAGATACACACTCTAGCTTTCGCAGGTAGAACGGAAGTGTTTGTCAGGCACGCATTCATAAGTGAGTATAGTGATGAGTGTCACGGATCATCACATTCATCAGGTTTAAGTGCGATGAATATTTTAGAATAAGAATAAGCATGAATTAAATAGAAAACAGTAGAAATTGCATTAATACTCGAGGAACAGCAGAGCTCTACACCCTTAATCTATGGTGTGTAGAAATTCCACCGTCGAAAATACATAAGTGATGAAGGTCCAGGCATGGCCGTGAGGCCAGCCCCCAAAACGTGATCAAAGGATCAAAAGATAATCCAAAGATGTGGTCAAAAGACCCCTAGTACAATAGTAAAGAGTTCTATTTATACTAAACTAATTACTACGGTTACAAAAATGAGTAAATGATGCAGATATCCACTTCCGGGCCGACTTGGTGCGTGCTTGGGCTGAGCATTGAAGCTTTCACATGCAGAGGTCTTCCTTGGAGTTAAACGCCAGTTTGTAACTTGTTTTTGGCGTTTAACCCTGCTTTGCAACTTGTTTCTGGGGTTTAACACTAGAATAGGGCAGAAAGCTGACGTTAAATGCCAATTTGCGTCATCTAAACTCGGGAAAAGTATGGAATGTTATATATTGCTGGAAAGCCCTAGATGTCTACTTTCCAACGCAATTAAGAGCGCGCCATTTGGATTTCTGTACCTCCAAAAATTCCATTTCGAGTGCAGGGCGGTCAGAATCCAACAGCATCTGCAGTCCTTTATCAGCCTCTGAATCAGATTTTTGCTCAGGTCCCTCAATTTCAGTCAGAAAATACCTGAAATCACAAAAAAACACACAAACTCATAGTAAAGTCTAGAAATGTGAATTTTTCTTAAAAACTAATAAAAATATACTAAAAAGTGACCAAATTATACTAAAAACTATCTAAAAATAATGCCGAAAAGCGTATAAATTATCCGCTCATCACAACACCAAACTTAAATTGTTGCTTGTCCCCGAGCAACTGAAAACAAAATAGGATAAAAAGAAGAGAATATACAATGAGTGAGATGAAACTTAGTCCCAATTAGATGTGCGGGACTAGTAGCTTTTTGCCTCTGAACAGTTTTGGCATCTCACTTTATCCTTTGAAATTCAGAATGATTGGCATCTATAGGAACTCAGAATTTTGGATAGTGTTATTGATTCTCCTAGTTCAGTATGTTAATTCTTGAACACAGCTACTTTATGAGTCTTGGTCATGGCCCTAAGCACTTTGTTTTCCAGTATTACCACCGG
>NC_029774.3:72532909-72533205 GCF_000817695.3 Arachis duranensis | reverse complement strand
AAAAGTTTCACCCAATTATGTGTCTGTGTCATGTATGTATCCGGTGGTAATACTGGAAGACAGAGTGCTTTGGGCCACAGCCAAGACTCAATAAGTAGCTATGTTCAAGAATCATCATACTTTACTAGGAGACTCATTAACACTATCTGGATTCTGAGTTCCTAAAGAAGCGAATCATTCTGAATTTCAAAGGAGAGAGTGAGATGCCAAAACTGTTCAGAGGCAAAAAGTAAAAGCCCCGCTCATCTAATTAATACTGATCTTCATAGATGTTTTTGGAATTCATTGCATATTCT
>NC_029774.3:72527757-72532240 GCF_000817695.3 Arachis duranensis | reverse complement strand
GTGACTGACAACCACTCTTGTTCTACAAGCAACTAAGGCCATAGTTAATATCTCTTGGATTCTTGATTGCACGATGCATGGTTGATCGCCTGACAACCGAGTGCTCGTCTGACAAACGAGCCAACCATTCCGTGAGATCAGAGTCTTCGTGGTATAGGCGAGAACTGATGGTGGCATTCAAGAGAATCCGGAAGGTCTAACCTTGTCTGTGGTATTCTGAGTAGGATTCAATGACTGAATGACTGTGACGTGCTTCAAACTCCTGAGGGCGGGGCGTTAGTGACAGACGCAAAAGAATCACTGGATTCTATTCCGGCCTGATTGAGAACCGACAGATGAATTCCGCTATGCTGTGACAGAGCATATGCAAATCGCTTTCACTGAGAGGATGGGAGGTAGCCACTGACAACGGTGAAACCCTTGCTTACGCTTGCCATGGAAAGGAGTAAGAAGGATTTGATGAAGACAGTAGGAAAGCAGAGAGACGGAAGGGAAGGCATCTTCATGCGCTTATCTGAAGTTCCTACCAATGAATTACATAAGTATCACTATCTTTATCTTTTATGTTATTTTCGTTCATCACCATTACTACTTGAGTTTGCCTGACTAAGATTTACAAGATGACCATAGCTTGCTTCAATACTAACAATCTTCGTGGGATCGACCCTTACTCACGTAAGGTTTATTACTTGGACGACCCAGTACACTTGCTGGTTAGTTGTGCGAAGTTGTGTAATGCCATGGTACTGAACTACCAAGTTTTTGGGGTTCATGACCGGGGATTATGAGAGTTGTGAAAAAGTATTGTTCACAATTTCGCGCACCAACACTAATGATCATGTAATGAAGACAAAAACATAGACAAACATAAAGCTCAAAAAACCGAAAACAGAAAATAAATAGACAAGGAGATTAAGGAATGAGTCCACCTTAGTGTGGGTGGCGTCTTCCTCTTGAACAATCAATGGAACGCCTAAGCTCCTCTATGTCTCTTCCTTGCCTTTGTTGCTCCTCCCTCATAGCTCTTTGATCTTCTCTAATCTCATGGAGAATGACGGAGTGCTCTTGGTGCTCCACCCTTAGTTGGTCCATGTTGTAACTCAAGCCTTTCAAGGAGTTGTTGAGTTGTTCCCAATAGTTGTTTGGAGGAAATTACATCCCTTAAGGCATCTCAGAGAATTCTTGATGAAGATCTTCCTCATGCTCTTGTTGAGATCCATGAATGGGCTCTCTGGTTTGCTCCATCCTTTTCTTAGTGATGGGCTTGTCCTCTTCAATGAGGATGTCTCCTTTTATGTCAATCCCAGATAAATTGCATAGATGACAAATGAGATGAGGAAAGCTTGCCAAGGTGGATGACTTGTCAGCCACCTTGTAGAGTTCTAGAGGTATGATCTCATGAACTTCCATTTCCTTCCCAATCATGATACTATGGATCATGATGGCCCGATCCACAATCACTTCAGATTGGTTGCTAGTGGGGATGATGGAGCGTTGGATGAACTCCAACCATTCTCTAGCCACAGGCTTAAGGTCCGGTCTTCTCAACTGAACCAGATAGCCTCTTGAGTCTCTTTTCCATTGAGCTCCTTCCACACATATGTCCATGAGGACTTGGTCCAACCTTTGATCAAAGTTGACCCTTCTAGTGTAGGGGCGTACGTTTTCTTGCATAATTGGCAAGTGGAACGCCAACCTTACATTTTCTGGACTAAAATCTAAGTATTTCCCCCGAACCATTGTAAGCCAATTCTTTGGATTCGGATTCATACTTTGATCATGGTTCCTAGTGATCCATGCATTGGCATAGAACTCTTGAACCATTAAGATTCCGACTTGTTGAATGAGGTTGGTAAGAACTTCCCAACCTCTTCTTCGGATTTTATGTCGGATCTCTGGATACTCATTTTTCTTTAGCATGAAAGGGACCTTAGGGATCACCTTCTTCTTGGCCACAACTTCATAGAAGTGGTCTTGATGGACTTTTGAGATGAATCTCTCCATCTCCCACGACTCGGAGGTGGAAGCTTTTGCCTTCCCTTTCCTCTTTCTAGAGGTTTCTCCGGCCTTAGGTGCCATAAATGGCTTTGGAAAAACAAAAAGCAATGCTTTTACCACACCAAACTTAAAAGGTTTGCTCATCCTCGAGCAAACAAAGAAAGAAAGAAGGGGAAGAAGAAGAAAATAGAGGGGATGGAAGGTTATAGGTGGTTCAGCCAAACGGGGGAATGGTGTTTGTGTTGTGTGAATATGAAGGAGTAGTGAGGGGTTTATATAGGGGTGAGGGTAGGGTTGGGTTTTGGTCATTAGGGTTGGGTTTGGGAGGGAAAAGTATTTGAATTTTTAAAGTAAGATAGGTGGGGTTTTTGGGGAAGAGATATGGAGGTGATTGGTAAAGAGAATATAGGGAAGATGATATGATTTGATTGGTGAGTAAGAGAGAGAGAGAGGGGCAGTGTAGGTGGGGATCCTGTAGGGTCCACAGATCCTGAGGGGTCAAGGATGTATCATCCCTGCTCCTATTAGGCGTACAAAGCGCCCTTCTGTGTAATCCTAGTGTTTAACGCTAGATTGCTGCTTGTTTCTGGCGTTAAACGCCAACTTTTATTCCTTTCCTGGCATTAAACGCCAGGTTGCAACCTGTTTCTGGCATTTAACGCCAGATTGTAGCTTGTTTCTGGCATTTAACGCCAGTCTAGTGCTTGTTTCTGGCGTTTAACGCCCAGAATGGTGCCAGACTGGGCGTTAAACGCCCATTCTGCTACCCTTACTAACGTTTAAACGCCAGGAAGTCTCTCTTCCAGGGTGTGCTATTTTTAATGTTATTTTTTATTTTTCTTAAATTTTTTCAATTGTTTTTGTGACTCCACATGATCATCATCCTAAAAAAAATAACATGAAATAACATAGATAAATAAAAATTGGGTTGCCTCCCAATAAGCGCTTCTTTAATGTCAATAACTTGACAATGGGCTCTCACTGAGCCTCATAGATATTCAGAGCATTGTTAGGGCCTCCCAACACCAAACTTAGAGTTTGAATGTGGGGGTTCAACACCAAACTTAGAGTTTGGTTGTGGCCTCCCAACACCAAACTTAGAAGTTGACTGTGAGGGCTTTGTTTGACTTTGTATTGAAAGAAGCTTTTCTTGCTTCCTCTCCATGGTTACAGAGGAAGATCCTTGAGTTTTATACACAAGGTAGTTCTCATTCAATTGAAGGATCAACTCTCCTCTGTCCACATCAATCACAGCTTTTGCTGTGGCTAAGAAGGGTCTTCCAAGGATGATAGATTCATCCTCATCCTTCCCAGTGTCTAGGATTATGAAATCAGCAGGGATGTAAAGGCCTTTGACCTTTACTAGCACGTCCTCTACCTGTCCATAAGCCTTTTTCATGGATTTTTCTGCCATCTCTAATGAGAATTTAGCAGCCTGTACCTCAAAGATTTCCAGTTTTTCCATTACAGAGAGTGGCATGAGGTTTATGCCTGACCCCAGGTCACACAGAGCCTTCTCAAAGGTCATGGTACCTATGTTATAGGGAATTAGGAATTTACCAGGATCCTATTTCTTTTGAGGTAATGTTTGCCTAACCAAGTCATTTAGTTCAATGGTGAGCAAGGGGGGTTCATCCACCCAAGTCTCATTACCAAATAACTAGGCATTCAGCTTCATGATTTCTCCTAAATACTGGGAAACTTGCCCTTCAACAATGTCTTCATCTTCTTTAGAAGATGAATAGTCATCAGAGCTCATGAATGGTAAAAAGAGGTTCAATGGAATCTCTATGGTCTCTAGGTGAGCCTCAAATTCCTTAGATTCCTCAATTGGGAACTCCTTTTTGTCTAGAGGACGTCCCATGAGGTCTTCCTCACTGGGAATCACGTCCTCCTCCTCTTCTGTGCATTCGGCCACACCAAGTAAGGTTATGGCCTTGAACTCTCTTTTTGGATTCTCTTCTGTATTGCTTGGGAGAGTACTAGGAGGAGTTTCAGTGACTCTTTTACTCAACTGGACCACTTGTGCCTCCAAATTTCTAATGGAGGACCTTGTTTCATTCATAAAACTTAGACTGGCCTTAGATAGATCAGAGACTATGTTTGCTAAGCTAGATGGGTTCTGCTCAGAATTCTCTGTCTGTTGCTGAGAGGATGATGGAAAAGGCTTGCTATTGCTAAACCTGTTTCTTCCACCATTCTTAAAGCCTTGTTGGGGCTTTTGATGATCCTTCCATGAGAAATTTGGATGATATCTCCATGAAGGATTATAGGCATTTCCATAGGCTTCACCCATGTAATTCACCTCTGCCATTGCAGGGTTCTCAGGATCATAAGCTTCTTCTTCAGAAGATGCTTCTTTAGTACTGTTGGATGCATTTTGCAATCCATTCAGACTTTGAGAAATCATACTGACTTGCTGAGTCAACATTTTATTCTGAGCCAATATGGCATTCAGAGCATCAATTTCAAGAACTCCCTTCCT
>NC_029774.3:72525649-72526096 GCF_000817695.3 Arachis duranensis | reverse complement strand
AAAGATTTTTGAAAACTTTTTAAAAATAAAATAATGGTTAAAACAAAAAGAAAATTACCTAATCTGAGCAACAAGATGAACCGTCAGTTGTCCAAACTCGAACAATCCCCGGCAACGGCGCCAAAAACTTGGTGCACGAAGTTGTGATCTCAATGGCGCCAACAACTTGGTACGTACAATTGTAATATCACTCTTTTTCACAACTTCGCACAACTAACCAGCAAGTGCACTGGGTCGTCCAAGTAATAAACCTTACGTGAGTAAGGGTCGATCCCACGAAGATTGTTGGCTTGAAGCAAGCTATGGTCACCTTGTAAATCTCAGTCAGGCGGATTCAAATGGTTATTGAGTTTTAATAATTAAAATATATAACATAAAATAAAGATAGAGATACTTATGTAAATCATTGGTGGGAATTTCAGATAAGTGTATGGAGATGCTTTATCC
>NC_029774.3:72512506-72525602 GCF_000817695.3 Arachis duranensis | reverse complement strand
CAAACTCCTTTCTATGGCAAGTTGTATGTAGGGCATCACCGTTGTCAATGGCTACTTTCCATCCTCTCAGTAAAAAAGGTCCTTTACGGTTTCTCGCATGGCTAATCAGCTGTTGGTTCTCAATCATGTATGAATAGGATTTACTATCCTTTTGCGTCTGTCACCACGCCCTACAGTCGCGAGTTTGAAGCTCGTCATAGTCATCCCATCCCAGATCCTACTCGGAATACCACAGACAAGGTTTAGACTTTTCGGATCTCAAGAATGCTGCCAATTGATTCTAGCTTATACCACGAAGACTCTGATGTCACGGAATAGAAGGCTCTGTTGTCAGGAGAGGCAACCATTCATCGTGGACCAGGAATCCAAGAGATACACACTCTAGCTTTCGCAGGTAGAACAGAAGTGTTTATCAGAAATGGAAGTGGTTGTCAGGCACGTGTTCATTGGTTGAGAATAGTGATGAGTGTCACGGATCATCACATTCATCAGGTTGAAGTGCGAATGAATATCTTAGAATAAGAATAAGCATGAAATGAATAGAAAACAATCATAATTACATTAATACTCGAGGAACAGCAGAGCTCCACACCCTTAATCTATGGTGTATAGAAACTCCACCACTTGAAAATACATAAGTGATGAAGGTCCAGGCATGGCCGTGAGGCCAGCCCCCAAAACGTGATCAAAGGATCAAAAGACCCCTAGTACAATAGTAAAAAGTTCTATTTATACTAAACTAATTACTAGGATTACATAAATGAGTAAATGATGCAGAAATCCACTTCCGGGTTGACTTGGTGCGTGCTTGGGCTGAGCATTGAAGCTTTCGCATGCAGAGGCCTTCCTTGGAGTTAAACACCAATTTATAACTTGTTTCTGGCGTTTAAGTCTGCTTTGCAACTTGTTTCTACCGTTTAACGGCAGAATAGGGCAGAAAGCTGGCGTTAAACACCAGTTTGCATCATCTAAACTCGGGCAAAGTATAAACTATTATATATTTTTGGAAAGCCCTGGATGTCTACTTTCCAACGCAATTGAGAGCGCGCCATTTGGTTTTCTATATCTCCAAAAATTCCATTTCGAGTGTAGGGAGGTCAGAATCCAGCAGCATCAGCAGTCCTTTTTTAGCCTGAATCGAGTGCAGGGAGGTCAGGATCCAACAGCATCTGCAGTCCTTTATCAGCCTCTGAATCAGATTTTTGCTCAGGTCCCTCAATTTCAGCCAGAAAATACCTGAAATCATAGAAAAACACACAAACTCATAGTAAAGTCCAGAAATGTGAATTTTTCTTAAAAACTAATAAAAATATACTAAAAAGTGACAAAATCACACTAAAAACTATCTAAAAACAATGCCAAAAGCGTATAAATTATCCGCTCATCAGTTGCAGAGGAAGATCCTTGAGTATTGAATACAAGTTAGTCCTCATTCAATTGAAGGACCAACTCTCCTCTGTTAGCATTAATCACAGTTTTTGCTGTGGCTAGGAAAGGTCTGCCAAGGATGATGGATTCATCTTTATCCTTTCCAGTGTCTAGGATTATGAAATCAGCAGGGATGTAAAGGCCTTCAACCTTTACTAGCACATCCTCTACTAGTCCATAAGCCTTTTTCATGGATTTGTCTGCCATCTCTAATGAGATTCTTGCAGCTTGAACCTCAAAGATTCCCAGTTTCTCCATTACAGAGAGTGGCATGAGGTTTATGCCTGACCCCAGGTCACACAGAGCCTTCTCAAAGGTCATGGTGACTATGGTACATGGTATTAAAAACCTTTCGGGATCCTCTTTCTTTTGAGGTAATGTCTGTCTGATCAAGTTATTCAGTTCATTGGTGAGCAAGGGGGTTCATCCACCCAAGTCTCATTACCAAATAACTTGGCATTCAACTTCATGATTGCTCCAAGGTACTTAGCAACTTGCTCTTCAGTAATATCTTCATCCTCTTCAGAGGAAGAATACTCATCAGAGCTCATGAATGGCAGAAGTTGGTTCAATGGAATCTCTATGGTCTCTAAATGAGCCTCAGATTCCTTAGGTTCCTCAACTGGGAACTCCTTTTTGTCCAGAGGACGTCCCATGAGGTCTTCCTCACTGGGATTCATGTCCTCCTCCTCTTCTCTAGGATCGGCCATACCAGGTAAGGTTATGGCCTTGCACTCTCTTTTTGGATTCTCTTTTGTATTGCTTGGGAGAGTACTAGGAGGAGTTTCAGTGACTCTTTTACTCAGCTGGCCCACTTGTGCCTCCAAATTTCTAATGGAGGACCTTGTTTCATTCATGAAACTTAGAGTGGCCCTAGATAGATCAGAGACTATGTTTGCTAAGATGGAGGGACTCTACTTAGAAATCTCTACCTGTTGCTGAGAGGATGATGGAAAAGGCTTGCTATTACTAAACCTGTTTTTTCCACCATTATTAAAGCCTTGCTGAGGCTTTTGTTGATCCTTCCATGAGAGATTTGGATGATTTCTCCATAAGGGATTATAGGTATTTTCATAGGCTTCACCCATGTAATTCACCTCTGCCATTGCAGGGATCTCAGGATCATAAGCTTCTTCATCAGAAGATGCTTCTTTAGTACTATTGGATGCATTTTGCAATCCATTTAGACTCTGAGAAATCATATTGACTTGCTGAGTCAGCATTTTATTCTGAGCCAATAATGCATTCAAAGCATCAATTTTAAGATCTCCCTTCCTCTGAGGTGTCCCATTACTCACAGGATTCCTCTCAGAGGGATACATGAACTGGTTATTTGCAACCATTTTCTTTAGGTGAATAGATCCACCTATAAAATGGTCCAATAACATCTTAGACAATTCAGACAGACCATCACAGAATATATCCAGGATGGTCCATTCTGAGAGCATGTCAAAAGGACACTTTTTGGTCAGTTGCTTGTATCTCTCCCAAGCTTCATAAAGGGATTATCTTTCCCAAGCTTCATAGAGGGATTCACCTTCTTTCTGCTTGAAGGTTTGAACATCCACTCTAAGCTTGCTCAACTTTTGAGGAGGAAATAATTTGGCTAAGAAAGCCGTGACCAGCTTATCCCAAGAGTTTAGGCTATCTCTAGGTTGAGAGTCCAACCATATTCTAGCTTTGTCTCTTACGGCAAAAGGGAAAAGCATAAGCTTATAGACCTCAGGATCAACTCTATTGGTCTTAACAGTATCACAGATCTGCAAGAATTTAGTTAAAAACTGAAAAAGATCTTCTGATGGAAGTCCATGAATCTTGCAATTCTATTGCATCAGAGAAACTAATTGAGGTTTTAGCTCAAAATTGTTTCCAAGAGAGAAGAAGAAAAAATCCGAACACATAGAGAAGAGAAGGTTCGAATTATGAGTAGAAGAGAAGTGTTAGTGACTAAATAAATTAATAGAAGAAGATGAGAGAGAGAGAGAATTTCGAAAATTGTTTTTGAAAAAAGGTTTGTGATTTTCGAAAATTAAGAGAAGAAAAAAATTAAAATTAAAATTTGAAATAATTAGTTAATTAAAAAAAATTGAAAAAGAGGAAGGTGATTTTTGAAAATTAGAGAGAGAAAAGTAGTTAGGTGGTTTTGAAAAAGAGAAGAATTATTAAAATCAAACAAAAGAGTTAAGTAGTTAATTGAAACAGATTTGAAAATCAAATCTAAAAAGATAAGAGGTTAGAAAACATTTTGAAATTGATTTTGAAAAAGATATGATTTGAAAGAGATATGATTAAAAAGATACGATTGAAATTTATTTTGAAAAGAAAAAAGATTTGAAAAGGAAATTAAAAAGATTTGATTTTTAAAATTAAAGTTGATGACTTCACTAACAAGAAACTAAAAAATATGATTTTAGAATTTTAACGATTGAACCTTTCTTAATAGGCAAGTCATAAACTTGAAATTTTTTAATCAAAACATTAATGTTAGTCAAGATTTTCGAAAATTATGAAATAAAGATAAGAAAAAGATTTTGAAAATCAATTTTTTTAAAAAAAAATTTCGAAAAACATGAAATAAAAATGAAAAAGATTTGATTTTGAAAAAGATTTTGAAAAGATAATTTTTTTGAAATTGAAATCTTGACTTGACTAACAAGAAACAACTTATTTTAAAAATTTTTGACTAAGTCAACCCAAAGATTTCAAAAATTATGAGTAAAATAAGGGAAAAATATTTTTTTGATTTTTTGAATTTTTAATGAGGATAGAGAAAAACACAAAAATAACTCAACACATAAAAATTTTGGATTAAAACAAATGATGCATGCAAGAACACTATGAATGTCAAGATGAGCACCAAGAACACTTTGAAGATCATGATGAACATCAAGAACTTATTTTTTGAAAAATTTTCAAGAAGGGAAAAACATGCAAGACACCAAACTTAGAGATTTTTCATGTTTAGACACTATGAATTCAAAAATGCATATGAAAAACAACAAAAGACACAAAATAAGAAAATATGAACATCAAACAAGAAGACTTACCAAGAACAACTTGAAGATCATGAAGAACACCATGCATGAGTTTTCGAAAATTTTTTAGAAAAATAAAAATATGCAATTGACACCGAACATAAAAATTGACTCTGGACTCAAAAAAGAAACATAAAATATTTTTGGTTTCATGGTTTTATGAATTTTTTTTTGGTATTTTTCGAAATTATTTTGGAAAAAGAAAATAAAGAAATTCAAAATTTTTAATAGAAATTCCAGGAATCATGCAGTGTTAGTCTAAAGCTTCGGTCCAGGAATTAGACATGGCTTACTAGCCAGCCAAGCTTTAAGTAAAAGCTTCGGTCCAAAACACTAGACATGGCCAATGGCCAGCCAAGCTTTAACAGAACATTGTATACAATAGCTATGTGTGTAACTACCAAATTGATGGGAGTCAACTAACACGCTTTTGCGTTGATAAGTGAAAGCCTCGGTCCAACAGAGTTAGACATGGCTTCACAGTCAGCCATGCTTCAACATATCATCATGAAACTCTAGAATTCATTCTTAAAAATTCTGAAGAACAGAATTAAAAATATATTTCTTTTTCCAAAAATAAACATAAAAAAGCATAAACATAAAATAAAACTACCCAATCTAAGCAACAAGATGAACCGTCAGTTGTCCAAACTCGAACAATCCCCGGAAACGGCGCCAAAAACTTGGTGCACAAAATTGTGATCTCAATGGCGCCAACAACTTGGTACACACAATTGTAATCTCAACTCTTTTTCACAACTTTGCACAACTAACCAGCAAGTGCACTGGGTTGTCCAAGTAATACCTTACGTGAGTAAGGGTCGATCCCACAGAAATTGTCGGCTTGAAGCAAGCTATGGTCATCTTGTAAATCTCAGTCAGGCAGATTCAAATGAGTCAGGCGGATTCAAATGGTTATGGAGTTTTGATAATTAAAGGATAAATAAACATAAAATAAAGATAGAGATACTTATGTAATTCATTGGTGGGAATTTCAGATAAGCTTATAGAGATGCGTTATCCCTTTTGAATCTCTGCTTTCCCACTGCCTTCATCCAATCCTTCATACTTATTTCCATGGCAAGCTGTATGTTGGGGGATTACCGTTGTCAATGGCTACCGTCCGTCCTCTCAGTGAAAATGGTCCAAATGCGTTGTCACCGGACGGCTAATCATCTGTCGGTTCTCACTCATGTTGGAATAAGATCCATTGATCCTTTTGCCTCTATCACTACGCCCAACACTTGCGAGTTTGAAGCTCGTCATAGTCATCCCATCCCAGATCCCACTTGGAATACCATAAACAAGGTTTAGACTTTCTGGATCTCAAGAATGCTGCCAATTGATTCTAGCTTATACAACAAAGACTCTGATCGTGAACCAGAAGGCTATGAGATACGCATTCAAGCTTGTTTGCATGTAGAACGGGAGTGTTTGTCAGGCACGCGTTCATAAGTGAGAATGGTAAAGAGCGTCACATAATCATCACATTCATCATGTTCCTGTGTGTGAATGGATATCTTAGAACAGGAATAAGCATGAATTGAATAGAAAATAGTAGTAATTGCATTAATACTCGAGGAACAGCAGAGCTCCACACCTTAATCTATGGTGTGTAGAAACTCCACCGTTGAAAATACATAAGTGGTAATGGTCCAGGCATAGCCAAATGGCTAGCCCCCAATGTCTAAGGACTAAATGTCTAAAGATGATCTAAGGATAATCAAAGATGCGAGTACAATAGTAAAAAGTTCTATTTATACTAAATTAGTTACTACGGTTACAGAAATAAGTAAATGATGCAGAAATCCACTTCCGGGCCCACTTGGTGTGTGCTTGGGCCGAGCAATGAAGCTTTCATGTGTAGAGACTTCTCTTGGAGTTAAACACCAGTTTGCAGCCTGTTTTGGGCGTTTAACTCTAGCTTGTAACCTGTTTCTGGCGTTTTATGGCAGAATAGGGCAGGAAGTTGGCGTTTGAATGCCAGTTTGCATTGTCAAAACTCGAACAAAGTATGGACTATTATATGTTTCTGGAAAGTTCTGGATGTCTACCTTCCAACGCAGTTGAGAGCGTGCCAATGGGGCTTTTGTAGCTTCAGAAAATTCATTTTGAGTGCAGAGAGGTTAGAATCCAACAGCATTAGTAGTTTTTTTTCAGCCTCTGAATCAGATTTTTTCTCAGGTCCCTCAATTTCAGCCAGAAAATACCTGAAATCAAGAAAAATACACAAACTCGTAATAAAGTCCAGAAATATGAATTTTTCTTAAAAACTAATAAAAAAATACTAAAAACTAACAAAATCATATTAAAAACTATCTAAAAATAATACCAAAAAGCGTATAAATTATCCGCTCATCAGTGTCACCATAAACTTCATTTTGTCCTGCTCCTTGGTTAGGCATATAGTTCACATGTTCTTGCTGCTGATCTTCACAATTCTCCTCATTTGATCCCCACCCAGATGGTAGTTGATTGGTGACATTCACTGATGCAACTTGTAAACTATCAATTCTCTTAGCCATTTGCTCAAATTGTTGCTGGATTTGCTACTGCATCACCTTGTTTTGAGCTAGGATAGTGTCCACACCTTCCAACTCTAGGACTCATTTCCTTTGGGCTGGTTAGCATTACTTTTGATGAGCAAAGAAATATTGATGGTTTGCCACTATATCAATGAGTTTTTGGGCCTCCTCTACTGTCTTCATCAATTGCAAAGAACCTCCTGCTGAGTAATCTAGTGCTTGTTGAGCTTTCAAGGTCAAGCCTTCATAGAAATTCTGAAGCATGTCCCATTCATTGAACATTTCAGGGGGACACTTTCTAATCAAAGCCTTTTATCTTTCCCATGCCTCATAGAGAGATTTAGCATCCACTTGTGTGAATGTTTGCGCCTCTGTCTTTAATCTAATAATCCTCTGAGGTGGGTAGAATTTGGCTAGGAACTTACTCACTAGACCTCCCAGCTAGTGATGCTTTGTTGTGAAAAGGCTTCAAGCCATTGAGCAGTCTTGTCCCTCAATGAAAATGGGAACAGCAGCAATTTGTATATGTCTAGATGCACACCATTGGACTTCACTGTGTCACAGATCCCCAAGACAGTGGATAAATGCTGATTTGGATCTTTCAATGGGCTTCCTCCATAAGAGCAGTTGTTTTGTACCAAAGTGATGAGCTGTGGCTTCAATTCAAAGTTGTTTGCATTGACATTTGGGATAAGGATGCTACTCCCATAATGCCTAGGATTTGCAAACGTGTAAGAAGCTAAGACTCTCATCTGTGGGGGCTTGTTGATGGCCATCCCTTCTGGTAGGTTAGAATTGGAAGGGTTCCCTTCCATTTCTTGGTATTCTTCCTCAGATGCTTCTTCCTCTCTAACAACACTTTTTTCTCTTGCTTCTCTTCTTAATCTCCTGAGAGTCCTCTCATCTTGATCACACAAGTTAGGAATCTCTCTTCTTGCCTCTGTCATACAAACAAAACACAAGAAACATACAAGACCAGAAAAACTAGGAACACTGCACTCTACTGCTAGAGTGAGGTTATGGTTAGCTTAAATGAAAATTCAAACAGTTAGTGCGTTAGTCAAAAATAAAGAAAAACAAAGAAAAAGTGCTCAATCTAGACCACCACCTTACTTAATCATTGTCAATCTAGTCAATCCCCGGCAACGGTGCCAAAAATTTGATGTGGAAAAAATGATTCCACACAAAACTCACTGGCAAGTATACCAGGTCGCATCAAGTAGTAATTACTCACATGAGTGAGGTCGATTCCACAGGGATTGATTGATTGAGCAATTTTAGTTAGGTGATTAGTTTAGTTAGGCAAACAGTTGATAATTTGAGTGAATCACTACCAATAGAAGATAAATTGCATGAAAATAGAAGGGAGAAGGGAATTTGACAAAATCTAAAGGTGCAAAAGAAATAAAAGAGTTGAATCTTAAAGTGCAAGTAATGTAAATGACTGAACCTTAGATTGCAAGAAAGTAAATAGCTGAAGCTTAGAGTGCAAGAAATGTAAATTGCTTGAATAGTAAAGGGATGTGGGAACTGGGATTCAGAATTCAACAAGAGAATGTAAAGAGCAATTAATTAGAGAAGTAGAAGATGAAATAAGTTGCAGAAAATCTAAACAGAAAGGTAAAATTGCTTGAAGAACAAAACAGAAAGTAAACTTAGCTCAATTGTGAAATCTAAAAGAGAAATTAAAGATCTCAGGAGATCAATGAGACTAGCAAGTAGATCTAGATCTTAATTCCTTCTTTGATCAAACAGAAAATAAATTGCAGAAGAAATGTAGATGAAAGGGTAAGTGAAAGTTGGATAAAATTCTTCAAATCTCATAATTATGCAGAAGAAGAACAAAAAGAATTGAAACAGAATTCCTTCAATCTCAATCCAAAATTCAAAAACAGAAGAATGAAGTTGCAGAAGTAAAAACAAAGAGAAAGAGAACTCATATCTCAATCCCAATTCCCAAATTTAAAGTGAAAACTCTCATGAAAACTAAAACTGAGCTAAGAGTCTAAAAGAAAGTAAAAAAAGTAAGTCAGTCCTCTACAAATCAAATTAACTCCTATTTATACACTTTCTATTTTTGATCTTCAGACTTTGGAGTGGGCTTTTCAATTTGGTGAAGAATTGGATCTAAATTGGCTATTGATTGAAAATGTGAATCAAGGCCACCTCCAGTGGATCACTTGGTTAAGTGAGCAAACATAGCGCTCACTGGCCTTGTCCTAGGCTTCAATTGTAGCGCTCCGTTGGTGATTTTGAACGCAGCGCTCAATGGCTTTATGTTCTTTCCAACTTTTGTCTCGTGCCAAGCCTATTTCCTTGTGCATGGTAGCGCTCAATGAGGTAAGGAAACAAAGCACCCCTTGCTTGGATTTGAGGCTCCCACTTTCGAGCCCTGCTGGCTCCATTTGTGCCAACAATTCCTTAGGCACTAGCTCTCAGTTAAAAGAAACAACGCAGCGCCCTTTTGCCTTTGAGCATGGTTTCCAATTTCGAATCCTGGCTCTCCCATTTGGAACCAATTTCCTTGTGCCAAGCTTCAATTTTATAGTGCTCAGTTGGTGAAAGTAACGTAGCGCTACTTGTTGCTTCCCTTGTATGCATGGTTCGATTCTTGGTGAAGCCATTTTGGCCAACTTCCTTGCCAAGCCTTGTAGCGCGCTTTTCTTTTCTTCATGAGGCGCTCCTTTGTGGACATGGGTTCAAACCTTGGCTACCCCATTTGTCGAAGTTGCACCTTGATTTTCTTTGTGCCAAGCCACGATAAAGTTAAAACAATTAACTGAGCGCTCTTGCTGATGCCTTGTCAATTTTGTTTCCATGTAGCGCTCCATTTGTTCTCTCAACGCAACGCCTTGGCCTTGTGCCTTTGTGCCTTGGTCTTCAATTGCTAACATTCACTTATTGAGCCCTCCACTCACTTTTTGAGTGCTATGCTTGCTTCCTTGAGTGTGCCACACTTTTCTATCATAGTGATAAGCGGATATTTTATACGCTTTTTGGTGGTATTTTCATGTAGTTTTTAATATGCTTTAGTTACTTTTTTAGTTTATTTTTATTAGTTTTTATGAAAAAATCACATTTCTGGACTTTAATATGAGTTTGTGTATTTTTCTGTGATTTCAGGTATTTTCTGGCTGAAATTGAGGGACCTGAGCAAAAATCTGATTCAGAGGCTGAAAAAAGGACTACCTCCTGCACGCGAAATGAATTTTCTGGAGCTACAGAAGCCCAATTCGCACGCTCTCAATTGCATTGGAAAGTAGACATCTTAGGATTTCCAGCAATATATAATAGTCCATACTTTGCCCGAGATTGGATAGCGCAAACTGGCGTTTAAACGCCAGCTTTTTACCCTTTTCTAGCGTTAAATGCCAGAACTGGCATAAAAGATGGAGTTAAACGCCCAAACTGGCACCAAAGCTGGCGTTTAGCCTATGCACATGAAAGCTACAATGCTCAGCCCAAACAAACATTAAGTGGGCCTCAAAAGTGGATTTCTGCACTATCTATCTTAGTTTACCCACTTTCTGCAAACCTAGGTTACTAGTTTAGTATAAAAACTACTTTTAGAGATTTATTTTGTACCTCATGACATTTTACATCTGAATTTGTATCTTCTACGGCATTAGTCTCTAAACCCCATGGTTGGGGGTGAGGAGCTCTGCTGTGTCTCGATGGATTAATACAATTATTTCTGTTTTCTATTCAATCATGCTTGTTTCTATTCTAAGATATTCATTCGCACTTCAACTTGATGAATGTGATGATCCGTGACACTCATCACCATTATCAACTTATGAACGCATGCCTGACAACCACTTCCGTTCTACCTTAGATTGAGTGTGTATCTCTTGGGTTCCTGGTTCACGAGCTTGAGTGCCTCTCCTAACAACAGAGTGTTCAAATCTGTGCAACCAGAGTCTTCCTGGTATAAGCTAGAATCAATTGGCAGCACTCTTGAGATCCGGAAAGTCTAAACCTTGTATGTGGTATTTCGAGTAGGATCTGGGAAGGGGTGACTGTGACGAGCTTCAAACTCACAAATGTTGGGCGCAGTGACTGTGTGCAAAAGGATCAATGGATCCTATTCCAGCACGAGTGAGAACTGACAGATGATTAGCCCTATGTAACCCGTAGCCGGACCATTTTCACTGAGAGGACGGATGGTAGCCATTGAAAACGGTGATCCACCAACATACAGCTTGCCATGGAAGGAGCCTTGCGTGCGTGAAGAAGACAACAGTAGGAAAGCAGAGATTCAGAAGACAGAGCATCTCCAAAACCTCAATCTGTTCTCCATTACTGCATAACAAGTATTATTCATTTCATGTTCTTTTACTTTTTACAAACAAAACTCTTTTCATTATTAATCCCCTGACTAAGGTTTACAAGATAACCATAGATTGCTTCAAGCCGACAATCTCCGTGGGATCGACCCTTACTCACGTAAGGTATTACTTGGACGTCCCAGGGCACTTGCTGGTTAGTGGCACCGGAGTTGTGAAAAGTGTGAATCACAATTTCATGCACCAAGTTTTTGGCGCTGTTTCCGGGGATTGTTCGAGTTTGGACAACTGACGGTTCATCTCATTATTTAGATTAGGAAAAATTTGTCTTTTTAGTTTAGAGTCTTTTATTTTCTTTTCAAAAAAAAATTCAAAAATATCATTTTTCTTTATTTATCTTTAATTTTCTTTGAGTTTAGTTTAATGTTTTAAGTTTGGTGTCAATTGCATATGGTTATTTTCTTTCAATTTTTTCAAGTTGTTCTTGTTTATTTTTCTTGTTTTATCTTTGAATTTTCTTGTTTAGTGTCTTTCCTTGTTTTTCCTGTGTATTTTCGAATTATTAGTGTCTAGAGTATAAAACTTTTTTTAAGTTTGGTGTTTCTTGTGTTGTTATTACCTTAAAAAAAATTTTCAAAAAGTGTTCTTGGTGTTCTTTTTATGTTCTTGTTGTTCTTGTGAGTCGTCAAAGTGTTCTTGAGTCTTTTTTGTGTTTTGATTTTAAAATTTTTAAGTTTGGTGTTCCTTAGTATTTTTCCTTTCAAATTTTCAAAAATAAGGAGCATTAGATCTAAAAATTTGAAGTCTTGTGTCTTTTTATTGTTTTTCTCTTTCCTCGTTAAATTAAAAAAAAATCAAAAAAATATCTTTTCCTTTATTCACTCATAATTTTTGAATTCCTTGAGTTGATTTAGACAAAATTTTTAAAATTTGGTAGTTTCTTATTAGTCAAGTCAAAATTTCATTTTTTAAAATTATCTTCTTAAACCTTTTTCAATATAGACTCTTTTTCAATTTTCTCTTTTTATTTTTTTCGAAAATCCTTCATAAAATTTTTCATTTATTTTATTTTATTTTATTTTATCTTCTTTTATTTTCGATTTTCTAAAAAAATTCTAATAATAAATGTAATATTTCTATCCCCAATCCACATCATCTCCCTTTCTCCATCATGGACCTAAGTGGAAATGAACAGTCTAGAAGGACTCTGGGTCATATGCTAACCCCACTACCGCTTCATATGAGAGTAGTATCTGTATACCCCCCATAAGAGCTAACACTTTTGAGCTAAATCCTCATCTCATTATCATGGTGCAGCAAAATTACCAGTATTCTGGTCTTCCACAGGAAGAACCTACTAAGTTTCTGGCACACACCTTACAAATTGCTGACACAGTACGTGATAAGGAAGTGGATCAAGATGTTTACAGATTATTGATGTTTCCATTTGCTGTAAAAGACCAAGCCAAGAGGTGGTTAAATAACCAACCCAAAGCCAGCATAAGAATATGGAAACAGTTGTAAGACAAATTTCTGAATCAATATTTCTCTCCAAAAAGGATGACATAGCTAAGGCTGGACATCCAAGGCTTTAAACAAGAGGATCATGAATCTCTTTATGATGCCTGGGAGAGGTACAGAGAGATGCTAAGGAAATGTCCCTCTTAAATATTTTTCGAGTGGGTGCAGTTAGACATCTTCTGCTATGGGCTTACAAAAGAAGCCCAGATATCTCTAGACCACTCAGCTGGTGGATCTATACATATGAGAAAAAAAAATTGAAGAAGCTCAAGAGCTCATAGATACAGTTGCTAGAAATCAA
>NC_029774.3:72510718-72510864 GCF_000817695.3 Arachis duranensis | reverse complement strand
ATGACTGTGACAAGCTTCAAACTCGCGATTGTGGGGCGTTAGTGACAGACGCAAAAGAATCACTGGATTCTATTCCGGCCTAATTGAGAACCGACAGATGGATAGCCGTGCCATGACAGGGTGCGTTGAACATTTCCACTGAGAGA
>NC_029774.3:72510409-72510540 GCF_000817695.3 Arachis duranensis | reverse complement strand
TCCTACCAATGAATTACATAAGTATCTCTATCTTTATCTTTATGTTTTATTCATCATTCATAACCATTTGAATTTGCCTGACTAAGATTTACAAGGTGACCATAGCTTGCTTCATACCAACAATCTCTGTG
>NC_029774.3:72509158-72510378 GCF_000817695.3 Arachis duranensis | reverse complement strand
TTGAGTTTGGACAACTGACGGTTCATCTTGTTGCTTAGATTAGGTATTTTTCTTCAGAGTTCTTAAGAATGAATTCTAGTGTTTCAAGGTGATGTTCTTGTCATCACCAAGGCTGATTGATTTTCATCAATTTAGCTCTTGAATGCAATGTTCTGCTGAAGCTTGGCTAGCCATGTCTAATTTCTTTAGACTGAAGCTTTAGACTAACATTGCATGATCCCTGGAATTCTCATTAAGAATTTTGATATCTTTATTTTCTTTTCCACTTACTTTTCGAAAAAACCAAAAAAATTACAAAATCATAAAATCCAAAAATATTTCTTGTTTGAGTCTAGTGTTTCATTTTAAGTTTGGTGTCAATTGCATGTTTTTGTTCTTCTTGCATTCATTCATGTGTCTTAAGTGATCTTCAAGATGTTCTTGATGATTTTATGACTCCAAAAATATTTTTAATGTGTGTCTTTTCAAGTCAATAATACAGAGAATTGAAGATTCAGAACATACAGCAGAGGAATTATATAGAAAAAGTTGGGCATTCAAAACGCCCAGCAAGGAAGGCAAACTGGCGTTTAAACGCCAGCCAGGGTGCCTGGCTGGGCGTTTAACGCCCAAAAAGGTAGAGTTTTGGGCGTTAAATGCCAGAATGTGCACCATTCTGGGCGTTTAACGCCAGGACGGCACAAGAGGGAAGATTCTGTTTTTAATTCAGATTTTTTTTTCAAGTTTTCAAAATTTTTCAAAATCAAATCTTTTTCAAATCATATCTTTTCAATCAAATCTTTTTCAAAATCGAATTTCTTTCTATTTTCAAAAATACTTGCTATCAATTAATGATTTGATTCAACATTTCAAGTATGTTGCCTTTTCTGTTGAGAAAGGTTTAATGTTTGAATCATATCTTTTCTTGTTAGCCAAGACATTAGTTTTCAAAATCAAATCTTTTCAAATTGTTTTTCAAATCATATCTTCTCAATAATGTCTTTTTAAAACCATAACTTTTCAATCATATCTTCTTAATCATATCTTTTTCAAAATAGTTTTCAATCAAATCTTTTTTATTTCTAATTTCAAAATCTTTTTCAAAAATCACTTGATTTCTTTTCCACTCTTGGTTTTCGAAAATCAATTAGTGTTTTTCAAAATGTTTTTAAAATCTTTTACTTAATTTTCGAAAATTTCTTCCCCTCTTCTCACATCCTTCTATTTATGGACTAACACTA
>NC_029774.3:72507973-72508983 GCF_000817695.3 Arachis duranensis | reverse complement strand
AACAACTTTGAGCTTAAGCCTCAATTAGTTTCTCTAATGCAACAGAATTGCAAGTTCCATGGACTTCCATTGGAAGATCCTCATCAGTTTTTAGCTGAATTCTTGCAAATCTATGACACTGTCAAGACTAATGGGGTTGACCTTGAGGTCTACAGACTTATGCTATTCCCTTTTGCTGTAAGAGACAGAGCTAGAATATGGTTGGACTCACAACCTAAAGAAAGTCTGAACTCTTGGGAAAAGCTAGTCAATGCCTTCTTGGCAAAGTTCTTTCCACCTCAAAAATTGAGTAAGCTTAGAGTGGAAGTCCAAACCTTCAGACAGAAGGAAGGAGAGTCCCTCTATGAAGCTTGGGAAAGATACAAACAATTAATCAGAAAGTGTCCCTCTGACATGCTTTCTGAATGGAGCATCATAGGTATTTTCTATGATAGTCTGTCTGAACTGTCCAAGATGTCTTTAGATAGCTCTGCTGGAGGATCTCTTCATCTGAAGAAGACGTCTACAGAAGCTCAAGAACTAATTGAAATGGTTGCAAATAACCAATTTATGTACACTTCTGAAAGGAATCCTGTAAACAATGGGACAAATCAGAAGAAAGGAGTTCTTGAGATTGATACTCTGAATGCCATATTGGCTCAGAACAAAATATTGACTCAGCAAATCAATTTGATTTCTCAAAGTCTGTCTGGAATGCAAAATGCACCAGGCAGTACTAAGGAAGCTTCATCTGAAGAAGAAGCTTATGATCCTGAGAACCCTTCAATGGAAGAGGTGAATTACATGGGAGAACCCTATGGAAACACCTACAATCCATCATGGAGAAATCATCCAAATCTTTCATGGAAGGATCAACAGAGACCTCAATAAGGTTTCAACAATAATAATGGTGGAAGAAACAGGTTTAGCAATGGCAAGCCTTTTCCATCATCTTCTCAGCAACAGATAGAGAATTCTAAGCAGAACGACTCTAACTTAGCAACCATGGTCTCTGATCTAATCAAAACCAC
>NC_029774.3:72506127-72507819 GCF_000817695.3 Arachis duranensis | reverse complement strand
AAAGGAGAATGCAAGGCCATTAACATGACCCACATGGCCGAACTTGGAGAGGAGGAAGAGGCAGTGAACGCCACTGAGGAAGACCTCAATGGACGTCCACTGGCCTCCAATGAGTTCCCTAATGAGGAACCATGGGAATCTGAGGCTCCCACTGAAACAATAGAGATTCCATTGGATTTACTTCTGCCATTCATGAGCTCTGATGAGTATTCCTCCTCTGAAGAGGATGAGTATGTCACTGAAGAGCAAGTTGCAAAATACCTTGGAGCAATCATGAAGCTAAATGACAAGTTATTTGGTAATGAGACTTGGGAGGATGAACCCCCTTTGCTCACCAAAGAACTGGATGACTTGTCTAGGCAGAAATTACATCAAAAGAGACAAGATCCTGGGAAGTTCTCAATACCTTGTGCCATAGGCACCATGACCTTCAAGAAGGCCTTGTGTGACCTAGGGTCAAGTGTAAACCTCATGCCTCTCTCTGTAATGTAGAAGCTGGAGATCTTTGAGGTATAAGCTACAAGAATCTCACTAGAGATGGCAGACAATTCAAGAAAACAAGCTTATGAACTTGGAGAGGATGTTCTGGTAAAAGTTGAAGACCATTACATCCCTGCTGATTTCATAGTCCTAGAGACTGGGAAGTGCATGGATGAATCCATCATCCTTGGCAGACCCTTCCTGGCCACAGCAAAGGCTGTGATTGCTGTGGACAGAGGAGAATTGATTATTCAAGTGAATGAAGAATCCTTTGTGTTTAAGGCTCAAGGATATCCCTCTGTCACCATGGAGAGGAAGCATGATGAGCTTCTCTCAAAACAGAGTCAAACAGAGCCCCCACAGTCAAATTCTAAATTTGGTTTTGGGAGGCCACAACCAACTTCTAAGTTTGGTGTTGAACCCCCACATTCAAACTCTAAGTTTGGTGTTGGGAGGTTCCAACATTGCTCTGAGTATCTGTGAGGCTCCATGAGAGCCCACTATCAGCTAATGACATTAAAGAAGCGCTTGTTGGGAGGCAACCCAATCTTATTATAATTATCTATTTTCCTTTGTTATTTTATGTTTTCTGTAGGTTGATGATCATGAGAAGTCACAAAATCAATTGAAAAAGCAAAAACAAAAAGAAAAACAGAAAGAAAAATAGCACACCATGGAGGAGAACTTGCTGGCGTTTAAACGCCAGTAAGGCTAGCAGATGGGCGTTTAACGCCCAGTCTGGCACCATTCTGGGCGTTTAACGCCAGAAAGGGGCACCAGACTGGCGTTAAACGCCAGAAAAGGGCAAGAACTTGGCGTTAAACGCCAGAAATGGGCACCAACTCGGTGTTTAACGCCAAAATTGGCAAAGGGAGCAATTTTGCTCGCCACTTGGTGCAGGGATGACTTTTCCTTGACACCTCAGGATCTGTGGACCCCACAGGATCCCCACCTACCCCACCACTCTCTCTCTTCTTCACCCATTCACCAATCACCTCAACACCTCTTCCCCAAAAACCCTTTACCTATCAAATCCCATCTTTCTCTTCACCACTTACATCCATCCTTCAAAAAACCCCACCTACCTCACCATTCAAATTCAAACCACTTTCCCACCCAAACCCTTCTCCCCCTTTGGCCGAACCACAAAGCCATTTCCATCTCCTTCATTTCTTCTTCTTCTTCAATCTTCTTTCTTCTTTTGCTCGAGGA
>NC_029774.3:72503809-72504148 GCF_000817695.3 Arachis duranensis | reverse complement strand
TTGTACGCTTTTTGGCATTATTTTTAGTATGTTTTTAGTATGTTTTAGTTAGTTTTTAGTATATTTTTATTAGTTTTTAGTGAAAATTCACTTTTCTGGACTTTACTATGAGTGTGTGTTTTTCTGTGATTTCAGGTATTTTCTGGTTGAAATTGAGGGACCTGAGCAAAAATCTGATTCAGAGACTAAAAAGGACTGCAGATGCTGTTGGATTCTGACCTCCCAAGACTCGAAATGGATTTTCTGGAGCTACAGAAGCCCAATTGGCGCGCTCTCAAAGGCGTTGGAAAGTAGACATTCTGGGCTTTCCAGCAATATATAATAGTCCATACTTTGCTT
>NC_029774.3:72470192-72503415 GCF_000817695.3 Arachis duranensis | reverse complement strand
ATCGGAATCTTCGTGGTATAAGCTAGAATTGATGGCGGCATTCAAGAGAATCCGGAAGGTCTAACCTTGTCTGTGGTATTCTGAGTAGGATTCAATGATTGAATGACTGTGACGAGCTTCAAACTCCTGAGGGCGGGGTGTTAGTGATAGACGTAAAAGAATCACTGGATTCTATTCCGGCCTGATTGAGAACCGACAGATGGATAGCCGTGCCGTGACAGGGTGCGTTGAACATTTTCACTGAGAGGATGGGAGGTAGCCACTGACAACGGTGAAACCCTACATACAGCTTGCCATGGAAAGGAGTAAGAAGGATTGGATGAAGACAGTAGGAATTAGGAAAGCAGAGAGACGGAAGGGACAAAGCATCTTCATACGCTTATCTGAAATTCCTACCAATGAATTACATAAGTATCTCTATCTTTATCTTTATGTTTTATTCATCATTCATAACCATTTGAGTTTGCCTGACTAAGATTTACAAGATGACCATAGCTTGCTTCATACCAACAATCTCTGTGGGATCGACCCTTACTCGCGTAAGGTTTATTACTTGGACGACCCAGTACACTTGTTGGTTAGTTGTGCGAAGTTGTGATAAAAGAGTTGAGATTACAATTGTGCATACCATGTTGATGGCGCCATTGATGATCACAATTCCGCGCACCAAGAATGCAGTGCAGTCATTCTGAAAAGCTTACCAGAGAAGCATAAAGATCCCGAAAGCTTTATGATACCATGCACATTAGAGGGTATGTGTACCAAGACAGTTCTATGTGATCTTGGGGCAAGTATCAACCTAATACCTGCATCCACTATCAGAAAGCTTGGTTTGACTGAAGAAGTCAAACCAACCCGGATATACCTCCAACTTGCTGATGGCTCCATTAAATATCCATCAGGCGTAATTGAGGACATGATTGTCAAGGTTGGGCCATTTGCCTTTCCCACTGACTTTGTAGTGCTGAAAATGGAGGAGCACAAGAGTGAAACTCTCATTCTAGGAAAACCTTTCCTAGCAACTAGATGAACCCTCATTGTTGTCCAAAAATAGGAGGTGACCCTGAGAGTCAATGAGGATGAGTTTAAGTTGAATGCTGTCAAAGCTATGCAGCATCCAGACACATTAAAAGACTACATGAGAGTTGATATTATTGACTCCCTGGTGGAAGAAGTCAATATGACTGAGAGCTCGAATTAGAGCTAGAGGACATCTTTAAAGATGTTCAGCTTGATTTGGAGGAACCAGAAAATACAAAAGAACCTCTGAAAACTCCTCATGAAGAGGATAAGCCTCCTAAACCTGAGCTCAAATCACTACCACCATCCTTGAAATATGTGTTTCTGGGAGAGGATGCAACTTTTCCTGTGATCATAAGCTCTACCTTAGAACCACAGGAAGAGAAAGCACTACTTCAGGTGCTAAAGACACACAAGACAACTCTTGGGTAGTCCATAAGTGATCTTAAGGGCATTAGCCCAGTCAGATGCATGCACAAGATCCTATTGGAGGATGATGCTAAGCCAGTGGTTCAACCACAGAGGCGGCTAAATCTGGCCATAAACGAAGTGGTGCAGAAAGAGGTCACCAAATTACTAGTGGCTAGGATTATTTATCCTATTTCTGATAGCCCCTGGGTGAGCCCTGTCCAAGTCATCCCAAAGAAGGGAGGTATGACAGTGAATCATAATGAAAAAAATGAACTGATTCCTACAAGAACAGTTATAGGGTGGCATATGTGTATTGACTACAGAAGGCTCAATACAGCCACCAGAAAGAATCATTTTACTTTACCATTCATAGACCAGATGCTAGAAAGACTACCAGGTCATGACTATTACTGCTTTTTGTATGGCTATTTGGGCTATAACCAAATTGCAGTAGATCCTCAGGATCAAGAGAAAATAGCATTCACATGTCCATCTGGAGTATTTGCCTACAGAAGGATGCCATTTGGTCTGTGCAATACACCTATAACCTTTCAGAGATGCATGCTCTCTATTTTCTCTGATATGGTAGAAAATTTTCTAGAGGTCTTTATGGATGACTTCTCAGTATTTGGAGACTCATTCAGCTCCTGTCTTGATCATCTAGCACTTCTTCTGAAATGGTGCCAAGAGACTAACCTGGTTTTAAACTAGGAAAAATGTCACTTTATGGTGATTGAAGGAATTGTCCTTGGGCATAAAATTTTGAACAAAGGAATAGAGGTGGATCAAGCTAAGGTAGAGGTGATTGAAAAATTACCACCACCCACCAATGTTAAGGCAATCAGAAGCTTTCTGGGACATGCAGTATTCTACAGGAGGTTTATAAAGGATTTTTCAAAAATCGCAAAACCTCTGAGTAATCTGCTAGCTTCTGATACACCATTTGTCTTTGACAGAAAGTGGTTGCAAGCCTTTGAGACTTTAAAGGCTAAGTTGGTCACAGCACCTGTCATTTATGCACCAGATTGGACATTACGATTCAAATTAATGTGTGATGCCAATGACCATGCTATTGGTGCAGTATTAGGACAAAGGCATAACAAGCTTCTGCATGTCATTTACTATGGTAGCCGTGTTCTAAATGACACACAGAAGAATTACACAACCACAGAAAAAGAGCTGCTTGCAGTGGTTTATGCCATTGACAAGTTTAGATCCTATTTAGTAGGATCAAAAGTGATTGTGTACACTGACCATGCTGCTCTTAAATATCTACTCACAAAGCAGGATTCAAAACCCAGGCTCATAAGATGGGTGTTGCTCCTGCAAGAGTTTGATATAGAAATAAGAGACAAAAAAGGGACAGAGAACCAAGTAGCAGATCACCTGTCCCGAATAGAACCAGTAGAAGGGGCATCCCTCCTCTCTACTGAGATCTCTGAAACCTTCCCGGATGAGCAACTTTTTGCCATTCAGGAAGTACTGTAGTTTGAAGACATTGCAAACTATAAAGCGGTAAGATTCATACCCAAAGAGTACAGCAGGCAGCAAACAAAAAAATTAGTTACTGATGCAAAGTACTACTTGTTGGATGAACCATATCTCTTTAAGAGATGTGCAGACAGAGTAATCCATAGATGCGTGCCTAGAGAAGAGGCACAGAAAATCCTATGGCATTGCCGTGGATCACAATATGGAGGACATTTCGGAGGTGAGCGAACAGCCACAAAAGTCCTCCAATGTGGCTTCTACCCTCTCTAGAGACTCTCGAGAGATTTTTCGTAACTGTGACAGTTGCCAGAGAGCTGGTAATCTGCCTCACGGTTATGTCATGCCTCAACAAGGGATCTTAGAAATTGAGTTGTTTGATGTATGGGGTATTGATTTCATGGGGCCTTTCCCACCATCATACTCAAACACTTACATTTTGGTGGCAGTAGATTATGTATCTAAATTGGTAGAGGCAATTGCCACACCCACTAATGATACTAAGACAGTACTGAAGTTCCTCCAGAAGCATATCTTCAGCAGAGTTGGTGTCTCCGGAATACTAATCAGTGATTGAGGAACTCATTTCTGCAATAAACAGCTTGACTCTACTCTGATCCGATATGAAATTAACCACAAAGTGGCAACTTCATATCATCCACAGACAAATGGGGAGGCTGAAGTCTCAAATAGAGAACTAAAACAAATCTTGGAACGGACTGTAAGTACCCGTAGAAAGGATTGGACAAGGAGTCTGGATGATGCTCGATGGTCATACAGAACAGCATTCAAAACTCCTATAGGGACCTCTCTATACCAGCTTGTGTATGGAAAAGGCTATCACCTACCAGTGAAACTGGAACACAAGGCCTACTGGGCAACCAGATTCCTAAACCTTGATCCCAAGTTAGCTGGAGAGAAAAGATTGCTCCAGTTGAATGAGCTAGAGGAATTCAGACTCAATACTTTCGAAAATACAAAAATTTATAAGGAGAAAGCAAAAAGGTGGCATGACAAGAAGCTGTCATCCAGAGTCTTTGAGCCAGGACAGAAGGTTCTGCTATTTAACTCTAGGCTTAGATTCTTCCCTGGAAAATTAAAATCCCGGTGGAGGGGACCATATGTGATTACAAGTGTGTCACCATATGGATATGTAGAGTTTCAGGATATTGACTCTAACAAAAAGTTCATTGTTAACGGACAGAGAGTCAAACATTATCTTGAAAGAAATATTGAGCAAGAATGCTTAAAACTGAGACTAGATTAAAGCTCAGTAAAAGTCCAGCTAAAGACAATAAAGAAGCGCTTGCTGGGAGGCAACCCAGCCATTATCAAAAGTTTTTATTTATTAAATAATAATTATAGGAGTTTGATATAAATTATCTTTAAGGTTAATTATCATTTGCAGAAGTTTACAGAGTTACAGAAGGATTCAGAGCATAAAGCAGAGAAAAGGAGCTCACTGGCACGAAAATGCCAGTAAGGGGCATTTTTGGGTGTCAAACGCCAGAATGGGTACCATTCTGGGCGTTTGACGCCAGTGAAGATACCATTCTGGGCATTAAACGCCAGAGCTGTAGCATCCTGGGCGTTTAGAAAAATGCCCAGTAATAAAAGATTTCTGGCATTTAACGCCAACCAGGGTACCTGGTTGGGCGTTAAACGGCCAAATTGGCCAACAATTGGGCATTAAACGCCAGAATGGATACCATTCTGGGCGTTTAACGCCATAACAGACAGGGGGAGGTGATTTTGTTTTCACTTCAATTTTTTTCAAATTTTCATGTTTTAATTCATAATTTTCTACATAAACATGTTACAAATTTTCATCTCTCAGATTCAATTTTAAAAAATTTAATAATCTTCTAAATTCTTTTTAATTTTCTTTCAAAATCCCTTTCAAATCTTTTTTCAAAAACTCATTTATCTTTTCAATTTCTTTCCAAATCTTTTCCAACTCATCATATCATCTTTTAATTCTTAGATGCATCAACAAAAATTCATATTTAACTTCTTTATATCTTTTCCATATCTTTGGAATTTTAAAATCTCATCTTTTTCATATCATGATTTATCTTTTCAAATCATATCTTTCTATCATATCTTTTTTCAAAATTTTTGAAACACACCCCCTCCCTTTTAAATATACGTTCGGCCATCCCCAAACCTCTACCATTCGAATCTGTCTGCCCCTTTAAGTTTGGTGTGTTTTTCCGTGATCACTGAGTAAAACATCACCAAGATCATGGCCCCTAAAGGAAAACAAACCACTTTAAGAGGCAAGAAAGAGAATAATCCAAAATCACTTTGGAATCAAGAGAGGTTCTTAACCAAAGAACATGCAGACCATTACCACAAAATAATAGATTTGAGGTCAGTGATCCCGAAAGTTAAGTTCGATCTGAAAGAAGATGAATATCCAGAGATCCAAGATGAATATCCAGAGGTTGAGAAATCTTAGCTAATCCTGAGACAAAGGTGGAAAGAAACATGGTCTAGGAATTCTACTCAAATCTGTGGCTAACAGATAAACAGAGAATGACGGGAACTGCCTTCCATACCTTTCAAACTATGGTCAGAGGGAAGACTATTTACTTCCACCTCGATAAAATAAGAGAGGTCTTCAAGCTTCCTCAACTACAAGATGATCTAGAATCCTTTAATAGGAGAATGGTGAGAGTAGATAAGCGTTTGGACCAAGTTCTAGAGGACATATGCCTCCCTAGAACTAATTAGATAACCAACTCAAAAGGTGTCCCAAACCAACTCAAGAGAGAAGATCTCAAACCAGTCACTAGGGGCTGGTTGGACTTCATTGGGCATTCTATACTACCCACTAGCAACCGCTCTGAAGTCACTGTCAAAAGAGCAATGATGATTCATTGCATTATACTGGGAAATGAAGTGGAGATTCATCATCTAATTTCTTGAAAGATTTACACAATTGCAAATAAGAACTCCACTGAAGCCAAATTGGCTTACCCAAGCTTAATCTCTCTGCTATGTAAAGATGTTGGGGTAAAGATGGGAGTGGATGAGTTCATCTCAGTCAAGCATCCAATCACCAAAAAGTCAATGGAGGGACAACAAGTGCACGACAACTCCATCAAGAGGAGGGCGCAGGAGTTCCTCCCAGAAATCCCTCAATTTGACTACTAGGCCCACCTAGAAGCATCTGTCACCAAGTTGCAAGAAGCTATGGATCAACTTAAAGAAAAACAGCAAAATCAAAATAGCATGCTCTGAATGAATGCTTGAACAGTGCATATTTTTGATCTTGCTGTTTATGAATGTTAAAATTGTTAGCTCTTGAAAGAATGATGAAAAGAAAGAGAAATGTTATTGATAATCTGAAAAATCATAAAATTGTTTCTTGAAGCAAGAAAAAGCAGTGAAAAATACAAAGCTTTCAAAAAATGAAAAATAAAGAAAAAGCAAGCTGAAAAAGCCAATAGCCCTTTAAACCAAAAGGCAAGGGTAAAAAGGATATAAGGCTTTGAGCATTAATGGATAGGAGGGCCCAAAGGAATAAAATTTTGGCCTAAACAGCTAAATCAAGCTGTCCCTAACCATGTGCTTGTGTCATGAAGGTCCAGGTGAAACGCTTGAGACTGAGTGGTTAAATTCGTCATCCAAAGCAAAAGAGTGTGCCTAAGAACTCTGGGCACCTCTAATTGAGGACTCTAGCAAAGCTGAGTCATAATCTGAAAGGTTCACCCTATCATGTGTCTGTGGCATTTATGTATCCTGTAGTACTACTGGAAAACAAGATGCTTAAGGTCACAGCCAAGACTCATAGAGTAGCTGTGTTCAAGAATCAACATATTAAACTAGGAGGTTCAAGAATCAACATACTTAACTAGGAGAATCAATAACACTATCTAAATTCTGAGTTCCTATGGATGCCAATCATTCTAAACTTCAAAGGATAAACTGAGATGCTAAAATTGTTTAGGAGCAAAAAGCTACTAGTCCCGCTCATCTAATTAGAATCTGAGCTTCACTTAAACTCTGAGATGTATTGCCTCTAGATTTTCTTTATATCCTATTTATTTATCTAGTTTCTTGGGGACAAGCAACAGTTTAAGTTTGGTGTTGTGATGAGCGGATATTTTATACGCTTTTTGGGGGTAATTTCATGTAGTTTTTAGTATGTTTTAGTTAGTTTTTAGTATATTTTTATTAGTTTTTAGGAAAAATTCATATTTCTAGACTTTACTTAGAATTTCACAAATGAATTCTCGTTGCAAGTATAGTTCCTAAACCAAACAATAATCTTTTCATACAAAAAGTTGTTTGTCACTAAAACAAACCCCTAAATTTATAAACTGAAGTATTGAAATCTCGGGTCGTTCTCCCTAGGAATTACAATAAAGTGTCTTGTTATTGGTTGTGAGTTATTTTGGGGTTTTTGATGAGAAACATGAATAGTAAAGGGTAATGAAATTTTATTAACAAAATGATCTTGGCAAGGTTTGGTTGTCAAGGGTCTTCATCATTATCACTAGCCACAAGTATGGTAGTTGCAAGGATTAATCCCACTTAGTCATCCTTAAATCAATTAACAAAGGAAAGTCAAGTGAGTTATATCAATCCTAGTCCATAAATCCTAGCTTTCCACTAATTGGATTAATGAGGGCTAGAGTTAATGGCTATCAACTATCAATCAATTGGACACTAGTAACTCAAGAAATCCTAAGTTACATTCTCAAGCCAAGAACATAAAATTCCATTCTAACATTCTCCCAAGCATTTAATCAAACACTTGGAAGGTACAAAAGAAAAGTATAGTAAATCACAACAGGAATAAATTCTAACAACAATTGAATGCAAAGAACTAACAACAACAATCAAGAAACAATCAAGGAAATCACAATTATCATGAATTACCTCAAATCGCATTATTGAAAGAGAACAAAGGAACAACAATCTATTCCAAAACAAAATGAAGAATTACAATTATTAAAGCACATAACTAGAAAGAGGAAGATGAGAAGAGTAAAAATTGGTAAAGGAGAAGTAAATTAAAGCATGAATTAAACCTAGATCTAAGAGGAGAGATTAACCTAAACCTAATCCTAATTCTAGAGAGAAGTGAGAGCTTCTCTCTCTAGAAAACTAACTCTAAACTAAAACTAACTCCTCGTGAATCAATCTATCTCCCTCTATATATCTATCCATCTATCTATCTATCTATCTATCTATCTATCTATGCCTTCCCCTTTCATCCTTGGTCCTTTTAATACTTTCTACCAGAATTCTGGCGCCAAAATGGGTCCAGAAACTCTCCAAAATCGCCAGGCATGTGTTGCTTTAATGAGATCACGTGTGGACTATGACGCGTATGCGCACGATACGCGTGTGCGTCCTCGGCCGATTTTGCAATGTGCGCGCGAGTGCCTTGTGCACGTGCGCGTGCTTGGTCAAATTCTTTTCTTTGGCTTTTTATGCTTCTCTCCATTTGTATGCTTCCTTCCTTGCTCCTTTGATCCATGTCTAGCCTATTTCAATCCTGGAATTACTAGCAAACACATCAAGGCATCTTATGGAATTAAAGAGGAATTAGAATTCATCAAAATAAGGCTTAAAAAGCATGACAAAATCATGCTAATTCCTTGGCTAAATGTGACAAAAGGTTGATGAAATGCTCTAAATTCAATACAAGATAAACCCTAAAAATGGGGTTTATCAGACCTGAGCAGAAATCTGATTCAGAGGTTGAAAAAGGACTGCAGATGCTACTGGATTCTGACCCTCCTGCACGCAAAATGGATTTTCTGAAGCTACAGAAGCCCAATTAGCACAAACTAGCATTTAAACGCCAGCTTTTTACCCTTTTATGGCATTAAACGCCAGAACTGGCATAAAAGTTGGAGTTAAACGCCCAAACTGGCACCAAAGCTGGCGTTTAACGCCAGGAATAGCCTATGCACGTGAAAACTTCAATGCTCAGCCCAAACACACACCAAGTGCACCCCGGAAGTGGATTTCTGCACTATCTATCTTAGTTTACCCATTTTCTATAAACCTAGGTTACTAGTTTAGTATAAAAACTACTTTTAGAGATTCATTTTGTACCTCATGACAACATCTGAATTTGTATCTTCTATGGCATGAGTCTCTAAACCCCATGGTTGTAGGTGAGGAGCTCTGCTGTGTCTTAATGGATTAATGCAATTATTTCAGTTTTCTATTCAATCACGCTTGTTTCTATTCTAAGATATTCATTCGCACTTCAACATGATGAATGTGATGATCCGTGACACTCATCACCATTCTCAACTTATGAACGCGTTCCTGACAACCACTTCTGTTCTACCTTAGATTGAGTGTGTATCTCTTTGGTTCCTGGTTCACGAGTTTGAGTGCCTCTCCTGACAATAGAGTGCTCAAATCTGTTCAACCAGAGTCTTTGTGGTATAAGCTAGAATCAATTAGCAGCACTCTTGAGATCCGGAAAGCCTAAACCTTGTATGTGGTATTCCGAGTAGGATCTGGGAAAGGGTGACTGTGACGAGTTTCAAACTCACAAATGTTGGACGCAGTGACAGTGTGCAAAAGGATCAATGGATCCTATTTCATCACGAGTGAGAACTGACGGATGATTAGCCCTACGTAACCCGTAGCCGGACCATTTTCACTGAGAGGACGGATGATAGCCATTGACAACAGTGATCCACCAACATACAGCTTACCATGGAAGGAGCCTTGCATGCGTGAAGAAGACAACAGTAGGAAAGCAGAGATTCAGAAGACAGAGCATCTCCAAAACCTCAACCTGTTCTCCATTACTGCATAACAAGTATTATTCATTTCATGTTCTTTTACTTTTTACAAACAAAACTCTTTTCATTATTAATCTCCTAACTAAGGTTTACAAGATAACCATAGATTTCTTCAAGCCGACAATCTCTGTGGGATCGACCCTTACTCATGTAAGGTATTACTTGGACAACCCAGTGCACTTACTGGTTAGTGGTACCGGAGTTGTGAAAAGTGTGAATCACAATTCCGTGCACCAAATAGGCCACGCTTTTATGGGCATGCTTTCCTTGTTTATTTCTTTTCTTCACCTACAATTAATCAAACCAACCAAACAAAGCATCACAAATTTCACTTACTTATAATGTAAGAAAGTGCATAAACCTTCATGAAACAAGTGAAAAATGCTTGAAAAGCTAGCATAAGATGACTTGTCATCAATGTTAAACATTGATATAAACTTTAATTTGCAAACTGTTGGCTTGTTCATGATTTGTGTGATTATTCAATTGACATTGAGCCTAATTTTAGGCAAATTCACAAGGAATAAATTTTATTTTTATGTACTTTAGAGTGTACTCTTTCATATTAGAAGTGAGCAATAATAAAATATCATGAATAAATTCTTTAAATTAATAAAATTTGTTGACAAATTCTTTACCACAATACGATTTGAAGGATAATGTTTCATGGCTTTTGAAAATGGGAGCAAATAGTGTTCCAAAAATTCATAAAATATTTAACTGCTTTAAAGTTGTGCATATTCAATAATAACCCTTGTAATAATGTATATTAATATTTTTTTCTACCACATTATTTTATTTTATCATAATATAACTTATTATAATATAATTATAATTTATATATTTTTTATCATTATTCTAAAAAGGAGTAATTATCCCTTCTAATTTATTAGGCTAGGTCTTAATTTAGTGAAATAAGTAATGTTATTATATGCGATATTTATGTTGATATTAAATTGCACATTGATATACTTTATTTATGTAACTTTCATATGGAGATGGAAACGACAAAAGTGGGTTCAGCTAATGACGATGATTGTAGCTTGGACCAAGAGATGGAAATAGAAAAATGTAAATGTGGTGGTTGCAAATAGTGTGAAATCGTTACCGCGGAAGATATTCTCAATCATACATTTCCAACATCTGAGGTAGCATATGACGTGTATGTGAGATATGCCAAATGTATTGGCTTTGGAGTTCGAAAGGGAGATTTTGTGAAAACCAAATATGGTTGTTACTCAAGACGAAGGTTCTTTTGTAATAGGGCCGGATTGATAGAGAAGAAATACTATGACAATATTTCACGAAAAAGGGAACAAAGGGTTGAGACACGAACTAATTGTCAAGATAAATTGTGTTTATACTTTGATAAAAGTGCAACTATTTGGAGGGTTAAGAATTTTTTCAATGAACATAACCATGACTTAGTTCCACAATGCATGGTTCACCTAATTCCGAACTATCAGCAGTTAACTGATGCAAATAAGGGACAAGCTGACATCATGCATATGTATGGTATGCCAACATCTCAAATTATGGGATTTATGGCTGGGCAAGCCGGTGGGTATGCCAGAGCAGGATTTACAAAGAAAGACTTAGATAACCACCTTGACAGGAGTTGACGCTTACGTATTTTAGGTGGTGATGCCAATGCCACCATAAGCTACCTATTTGGAAAGGCTGACATTGACCCAATGGCTATGGCACGATATAGTTCAACTGCGGAGGATCGGTTAGGTAGTTTATTTTGGGCCGATGGAATATGCCGAGCTGATTATCAATATTTTGGTGAAGTCCTTGCGTTTAATACTATATACAAAAAGAATAAGTACAAGAAACCATTGGTAATCTTTTCTGGGAGTAACCATCACAGGCAAACGTGTATATTCGGGTTTGCCATACTTGATAATGAAATGGCATCCACGTACAAGTGGCTACTGGCTAATTTTTTGGAGGTCATGATGAACAAGCATCCTAAAGTTGTTGTGACTGATGTAGACGAGGCTATGAAAAAGGCTGAGATTTTTCCAAATACAACCCATAGATTGTGAAGATGGCATCTTCAGAAAAATGATACTTTGAAAATCAAAGACCCAGGCTTATGTGAATCATTTAAGAAGTTCATTTATACTAAGTGGTATGTTGATGAATTTGAGGAGGAATGGTCAAAATTGGTTGAAGATTTTGGTGGTAGTAACATGTCATAGATTGACAAACAATGTGAAAACAAAGAAAGTTGGGCCAGGGCATTTCTTCGGGGTAAATTTTGTGTTGGTTTTAGAACTACTTCACAATGTGAAGGCATTAACAACTTCATAAAGAGATTTGTTCATTCAAGGCACGGTATTTTAGAGTTGGTAGAGAATCTTGAGTGGGCTTTACGAGATTACCGCAACAATGAGATGGTTGCTCAATTCAAGACAATCAATTTTGATCCTGTTTTGCAACTGGCTTACACTCTAACGATCGGACTTTTGCCGGTAAAGAAATTCACAAATATAATCGCGTTGTAAGTATAGTTTCTAAACCAACAAAAATCTTTTCGTGCAAAAGTTTGGTTGTCACAAGTAACAAAACCCAATAAAATTTATAACCGAAGTATTTAAACCTCGGGTCGTCTTCTCAAGGAATTGCAGGGAGGTGTGTTTATTATTGGTTATGGAAGAAGTTTTTTTTTGAAATAGAGAACAAGTAATTTAAATAGCAAGAAAACTAAATTAATAATTACGAAAATATCTTGGCAAGGTATGAGAACTGGAAATCCTATCCTAATTATCCTTATCAGGTGTGATGAGAATTGGATTTTGCTCCCACTTGGTCAACCTCTAACTATGAAGGTATGTTAAGTGGATAAATCAATTTGATTCCTCAAGTCCTAGTCAATTCTTAAGAAAAGACTAGAGTTAGGGGAATTTAAATCAATCAGCAAAGAATTCCAATTTTCAATCATCAGTTGAGTTTGATAACTCAAGTGTCACCAATTACTCAACCATAGCTAATAGTGTAAAAAGCTAAATAAAAATCATAAGTCTGAAATACCTCATTTTGAATTAATAAAGATATCAAATGTAAAATGGAAAAGTTTATAAATTAAATTGGGAAAATAAATAAAAGGAACATTGAACCTGAAAATTCATATGTAGAAATCCTAATCCTAAATGAAATCCTAAATCCTAAGAGAGAGGGGAGAGCCTCTCTCTCTCTCTCTAAAACTACATCTAAAAACTAAAACTGTGAATTATCAATGTGTATGAATAGAGTGTCTGCATGTTCTCTGGCTTTATTCTGAGTTTCTAGGCCAAAAATTGGGTCAAAACACGGCCCAAAATCGTCCCCAGCGTGTTTTGTTAACTCTGCAGATCACACATGTCATACGTACGCGTCATTCACGCGTGCGCGTCATTCAGCATTTTTCCTTGCCATGCGTACGCGTCGTCCACGCATTCGCGTCATTCATGCAGACTCCAATCCACGCGTTCGCGTCAAGCATGCGAACGCGTCACTGCAATTTTCTCCAATTCACGCGGTCGCGTGAGCCATGCGTCCGCGTCGATATGTTCGCTAGTCATCTCCTTACTTTCTTGTGTTCCTTCCATTTTTGCAGGCTTCCTCTCCATTCTATAAGACATTCCTGCCCTATGAAGCCTGAAACACTTAACACACGGATCACGACATCGAATGGTATAAAGGAGAATTAAAATACATAATTAAAAGATCTCTCGGAAGCAAGTTTTTGACCACAGAACTAAACTAGGAAGGAATTGTAAAATCATGCAAATCATATAAATAAGTGGGCAAGAATTTGATAAAAACCACTCAATTAAACACAATATAAACCATAAAATAGTGGTTTATCAACCTCCCCCCACTTAAACATTAGCATGTCCTCATACTTAGCTTAAGGAGATAAAACAAATGAGTAGGAAAAAGCAAGACTCATGCAATGCAACCTATGAATGTGAATGCAACTACATGCTAAGATGTTTCTATCTACTTGGTCAAAAGCAAACAAGTTCTCCAAGACAAATACAAGTCAAATTCCACTAATTCAAATTATACAGTGAAAACATGTAAACTTGTAAGAAGATAGCTCATGAAAGCAGGAAACATAGAATCAAGCATTGAACCCTTACTGGTAGTGTATATCACTCTAATCTCTCAAGTGTATAGGGTAATTCACTCTACTCTTCTCTAATCATGCTTTCTAAACTTTGTTCTTCATCCAACCAATCAACAAATATTTAGTATACCAATGCAAATATCATGAGGTCTTTTCAGGGTTGTAATGGGGCTAAGGTAAGGGTGAAGGTATATGTATGGCCAAGTGAGCTATAATATGAATCTTTGACTAACCTAAGCTCTCACCTATACACACACTCTATATACTTTTAAATTCATGCCTAGCTACCCAAAATTCCCACTTTTGTATAATTCTCATACTCATATACCAAATTTTTTATATTTCTTTACTTTTATCACATGTGCATTGATCTTTATTAAAGCTTAACATTGGGGTAGTTTTGTCCCCTTATTCACTTACTTATTTATTGAATATTTGTGGATTTTTTTTTGAAACATAACTTATCAATGCACATGAATTTTTAATTTTTCTGGTTTTACATGAGCAGGTTCCCAAATTCCCAATATTCAAATAAAGTATAAGCACAACACATTCCCTATCAACCCATGTTCCCACAGTTTTCTCGCACTTAGTTGACACACAATCTCTATCTTAAGCTAACCAAAGATTCAAACCAGGTAATTACTTGTTTTACTGCTTAAGACTAGTGATGTGGTAAAATATAGAACAAATGGGATTAAAAGGCTCAAAGTGGCTAACAAAGGTAATTGAAAGGGTAGGCTATTTGGGGTAAGTGAGCTAGTAATCAAATAATGTCCTCAATCATATGAATGCATTTAAATACACTAAACATTGGACATATAGGATAGAACAAAGTAAAAAAATTACCATCATAGAGAAAAAAAACACACAAGAATAAAAATTTATGGCTAAATAATGTAACCATATAATTAAGCTCAAGTCTCACAGGTTGTGTGTTCTTAGCTATAAACTATGTTCCAAATACAAGCTTCAAACAAGTTTAACACAAAAGTTTTGATTTAAATTAGTGAAATTTTTCAAAAATAGGGTCTTAAAAAGAAACTTATTACTTCAACTAAGTCGTAGTAGAAGAACATGCACAAAATCAAACAAACATGCAATTACACATGCAAATACAGCAATGAACTAACAAAGAAAAATAAAAACTGGTGTTGAGAAGGGGCTAACTAACTTGCGGAGATCAGTATCGACCTTCCCACACTTAAAGATTGCACCGTCCTCGGTGCATGAAAAGATGTGCAGGTGGGCGGGGGTTGTGGTTCCTCAACTGGTGCTCCTTTTGTTCCGCTCTTCGCCGGTGGCTTGTTAGAGGCTTTCTCTTTACCCTTTTTGGTGGTCATCCTGAAAGGGAAATGAGAAGTAGCATGTAAGTCCAAGGGTTAGAGCAAGGAAGAGGACAGTGCAAGTAATAATCGATGCCCAGGTAAGGAAAATAGTGAACGAAAGACATGGTCGCGATTCCATGTGATCAGTTCATCAATAGAAATATAGCAAGGTGGTGGACGAAATTGTGATTACTATTCTTTAAGTTGTACTTTTATGGAATTTGAAATTGGCACGAGTGGACACAACTCCGTTCAACTAACCAGCAAGTGTACTGGGTCGTCCAAGTAATAAACCTTACGCGAGTAAGGGTTGATCCCACAGAGATTGTTGGTATGAAGCAAGCTATGGTCACCTTGTAAATCTCAGTTAGGCAGATTAAATTGGTTTATGGGTTTTCGAAAATAGAAATAAGAAAATAGAAATAATAAAAGGGATAGAGTACTTATGCAGATTCATTGGTGGGAATTTCAGATAAGCGAATGGAGATACTGTTTGGCTCAAGAATGCCTGCTTTCCCACTGCTTCAACTCAATCCTTCTTACCCCTTTCCATGGCAAGCTGTGTATAGGGGTTCACCGTTCGACGATGGCTACTTTGAATCCTCTCGGGAAAATGGTCCTCTGCGGCTGTCACTCGCATGGCTAATCGTCTGGAGGCATCACACTGGCCGAAGGCTACATCCCATCCTCGCAGTGAAAACTACGCTCACTTGGGGAATCTAAGAGATACACATTCAAGCTCTGTTGCATGTAGAACGGAAGTGGTTGTCAATCACGTGCGTTCATAAGTGAGAATGATAATGAGGGTTATGACTCATAACATTCATCATGTTCTTGGGTGCGAATGAATATCTTGGAATAAGAATAAGAGAGATTTGAATAAAAGAAGATAGAATTGCATTAATACTTGAGGTACAGCAGAGCTCCACACCCTTAATTTATGGTGTGCAGAAACTCCACCGTTGAAAATACATAAGCAAAGGGTTCAGGCATGGCCGAATGGCCAGCCCCCCTAAACATGCTCAATGGCCTCCTAAGATGAAGAATAATACAAAACTGAGACCAAAGATCAAATGTGGTCAAAAAGACTTCTAATACGATAGTTAAATGTTCTATTTATAATAAACTAGCTCCTAGGGTTTACATGAGTAGGTAATTGATGCATAAATCCACTTCCGGGGCCCACTTGGTGTATGCTTGGGCTGAGCTTGATCAATCCACGAGCTGAGGCTTCTCTTGGAGTTAAACTTCGAGTTATGACGTGTTTTGGGCGTTCAACTCCGGATCATGACGTTTTTCTGGCGTTTAACTCCAGACAGCAGCATGAACTTGCGTTTAACGCCAAGTTACGTCGTCATTCTTCGAATAAAGTATGGACTATTATATATTGCTGGAAAGCTCTAGATGTCTACTTTCCAACGCCGTTGAGAGCGCGCCAATTGGAGTTCTGTAGCTCCAGAAAATCCATTTTGAGTGCAGGGAGGTCAGATTCCAACAGCATCAGTAGTCCTTTTGTCAGCCTTTTTCAGAGTTTTGCTCAAGTCCCTCAATTTCAGCCAGAATTTAATTGAAATCATAGAAAAACACACAAACTCATAGTAAAGTCCAGAAATGTGAATTTAACATAAAAACTAATGAAAACATCCCTAAAAGTAGCTCAAACTTACTAAAAACTATATAAAAACAATGCCAAAAAGCGTATAAATTATCCGCTCACCACAAGGCATGGTAAGTATTGGATGCAAGATGTTTATTAACATGCAGGCAAAGGCATGAGTAACATAGATCAAGCATCAAAAATTAAAAATGTATTATTACTCTTAACAAACCGACAATCACGTTTGTATTGACAATTATAATTAATTAATAAAATGTGGAAAGGGTTTTGTAAAAAATAGGCATTAGAGTAGAAGGATAGAATAATGAAGAATGCATAATGCCAAACGGGCTTTTTCACAAACACTTAGTATGCATGTTTAATATGATAGGTGGAGAATGAAATTGGAACATGCAAGCATTCCAAAAACAATTAATATGAATTGTCAAACAACTCCATAATAATCTACAAGCAATAGTATAAGACCGAAATAAAGTTCCAACATCAACATAAAAATGCATGAAAAAGAAAGAAAAAGAGACCATAAATAATTATGCTAAAAAGAAAATCAAGAAGAAAGAAAAATAATTAAATGTAGTAATTAAAAGATGAATGAATGTATGCAAATAAATTAAGTAGAAGAAAGTGAAAGAGAATATGGATGAGAAATTAAAGAGATAAAGTAAGAAAGAAAGAAGAAAGAAGAAAAGATAGAAGAAATTAGGATTAGAAAAGAAAAGATAAGATAATTGGCATTGATCTAGATAAGTTGTTTGGCACAGGTGACGCGGATGCGTGAGTGACGCGGTCGCATGGTGTGCGATAAGGTCAAATGACGCAGACGCGTGGGTCACACGATCGCGTGACCTGATTTGTGCGATTGGCGTGAGTGCAGCCTCGTGTTCGCGCAACTCTCTGTTTCAAACTCATTTTGCCAAAAATCTGGTGACGCGTTTGCGTGGGTGACGCGATCGCGTGAATGGCCATGTTTGTGTGAGTATGTATGTGTTTCAGCAAGCAAGGTTAAGGATCATAATAAAGGCACAAGAACAAAAAACAGAAACATTGTGATTGCATTAATAAGTGGTGTTGGCATGGTACTTTGCATGAAAGTTAAGTGGTAACACCAAACTTAGTGTGACACTTTCATTTTAGAATGATGCAAATACCCAGTGAAGATTGAAAATCATTTTGTTGCATGACAACACCAAACTTAGAATGCAATCATATGTCAAATTATTAAAAGTAAACTAAGCAAGGAAAGAAAATGTTACCTACGGTTGGGTTGCCTCCCAACAAGCGCTCTTTTAATGTCATTAGCTTGACATGTTGTTCATGAATTTCTTCCTTTTCTTCTAGTTTGTTAAGAGGAACGACCTCCAGAGAAAAGAGGAGCCAGTTAATGCCCCTTGTTTTGAGTGCCTCTCCCCAGCAAGCTTTCTTTTGTTGTTAGCTTGAGTAAACTTGCTTCTTGGGGTAGGGGTGGGATGAATTTTGGTTGACCTTTTCTTCTTCATGGATATTGTTCTTCTTTTCTTGGTCACCATCCTCTTTTTAGTTCTTTTGTTGATTGCCTTCACCACCTTGATTTCAGGATTTGGGTATTGTATGATGGATTCTCTTCATCAAAAAATCTTGAATTGGTGGTTCAATGAACTCACCCTCTATGCAACTCTCTATTTCATTGGAGTGTAGATTCCCTTGATTGACTTCCTTCATTTCTTCTACATGATGCTGCATTGAGTCTTTTGGGAGTGAGTTTGCATGTTCCTTTGGCACCACTAGTAACCTCTGTGGGTATGGAGCCTTAGGCTTATATACTCTCACAACCTCTTCCTTCTTCATATGAATCTCACTTGGTATGGCTGCCTCTTTTTCTTGTTCTTCTGATTCCTCCCTTTTTCTTGACCTTTGAATGAACTCCTCTATTTCTAGAGAGAGTGAAGTGGTCTCTCTTTGTGATCTTAGCTCTTCAATGAATTGTTCCTCAGAATAGAGTTGTGTATTCTGTCTCAATTTTTCTTCATGGTCCCTTTTTGCTCTTTTCTCCTCTTCGTTTGTCTTTATCATTTCTTCAAGGAGGAGTTCTATCCTAGCGAGTCTATCTTCTTCTCTACTTTTTTTGAGTTCTTCAATGATGAGTTCCATCCTGGAAATGAATTATATGGATTTGGGACAGAATTTTGTGCTGAGGTATACTCAAGTGATGAAGAATTTAGGCATGTAAAATTTGAAGGTGAGGTTGGATAGTTGAGAGGTGATGGTTCTTGATGAATATGGTATGAATGAGTGAAATCTCTTTGATTTTGATCTTCCCATCCACAACTTGAGTAGTGATCAATTTCACCAGAATATGGACCATTTTGTGGCTCTAAAAATTACCCCATTTCATGTTCTTGATACACCCACACACCTGAGCATAGTAAAGTGAATCATTCTGTGGTGGTGGAGAGTTTTCCATGAAATTTGATTGACTAAAATATGATGGATGCTCCTTTCTTTCCTGCAAAAAGCTCTGTCTCAAACAATAATCACCAAAAGAAATTGGAATCTCCATTGTAATAAATGAGGGATACTTAGTAAGTGATGCACGAAAACTTGTCTCTCAACAAATTTCTCTTCGGTAAGTCAACCAAATTGTCATCAAGTAAAAACTCACAATAGAGTGAGGTCGAATCTCACAGGGATTGATTGGTCAAGCAACTTTAGTTGGAAGAGTGTGCTAGTTGAGCTAAACAGAAATTTAGTTGAGATTTGCAGAAAATTAAATGGCAAAAAAGTAAATTGCAGAAAATAAATTGCAGAATCTTTATTGGGGGTTTGGGAAGATGAGCATAAAGATAAATGGCAGAAAGTAAAGAGAATTGGTAAGATCAGAAATGGGAGATTCATTGGGCTTAGGAGATATTGCATTCTCCGGATCAAGTTCATTCTCATCTCTTCCTCAATCAATGAATTCATTGATCTCCATGGCAATCTTAGATGATTGGATCCCAATTCCTTGGCAACCCAATCTCTCTAAGCTTCAACAATTGTCCAATTCCTTGATTTAATTGCTCATGGGAAGAGATGAAGTATGGTCACTGATTATAGCACATGTATTTCCAAATCAAAGTGTTAGGAGGATTACATGTCACTATATCCGCCCAAACCCTAATATGGTCCAACATGAGAAAGCATTTCTAGCATGATCTCCTCATCCCTTTCCAAGGCTCAGAGGAGATCCAATTATGGAGAGTTTCTTTTCCAAGACAAATAACCAATTGAATTAAGATCGAAAGCTTTCTAGTAAATCAAGAGAAAAGAAAGAGGATGAAGAATGAAAAGGGGGTTTAGTTGTTCATAGCTCCGGAAATGGAAGATGATGAAGAAGAATACATTCTACAGTGACTAAAAGTGCAGAAAAGTAATTATACAAGGTGTAGTTCTCCAAAAGTGCCAAGCTTCTCTCTAGTTCAAAACTACTCCTATATATACTACTCTTCTTGATCTTCTAGTTAGTTCTTCAAGTCTTGGATATGGGCCTTTGATCTTGTGTTAAAGCCATTACAATCTTTAGTGGGCTCAGCTTTATTTGCAGAAAAGTGTAAGTTAGGCATGGACGTTAGTTAGGACGTTAGTGGTATTAACGTTAAGTGAAAATGTGGGTGCGAGAACGTTAGTGACGATCACCTTTTTCATTAACGTTCCAACCCCAAAATGACCCACGTTAACATCAACGTTAGTGGTACTAACGTGACCACTAACGTTGCCTCTTGGTCCTTTGCAAACGTTATTGGCACTCACCTTGTCCAATAACGTTGCCTTTTGCCCCCTTTCCTTTAGAGTTCACGTTAGCATAGCTAATGTGACTCTTAATGTGGGCATGCCTAAGCTTCGAGAGCATTAGCGACACTTACCTTTGTCACTAACACTCCAAATGCCCCTCCTTCCCACGTTAGAGTTCACGTAAATTGGATTAACATGGCCACTAACGTGGTAGTGAATGCCATCTCCAACGTTAGTGACAAAGGTGAGTGTCACTAACATTGGCTTATCATGCTTTGCTCCACGTTACTTCTCACGTTAGTGGTCTTAACGTGACCACTAACATGGGCACTCTTGGGTTGGTCCAATGTTAGTGACAAAGGTGAGTGTCACTAACGTTGGTAATTGATTCCTCATCCCATGTTAGAGTTCACGTTAATTAGGTTAACGTGACTCTTAACGTGGCTTAATTTGTGCCTTTGTGGAACGTTAGTGACATTCACTTTTACCACTAGCATTGGAGCTTCTATTTTTCTCCACGTTAGCTACCACGTTAATGTAGTTAACGTGGCAACTAACGTGGGCTATTATGGTTTCGAAGGCGTTATTGGTGGTCACCTTTTCCATTAACGCTACAAGCTTGTCCCCATTCCACGTTAGTAGTCACGTTAATTAGATTAACGTGGCTGCTAACGTGGTTCCTTTTAGCTTCCTTTGTCCTGAAATCAAGCAATTAAAGTGCATCAAAGCTTTGTTCCAAGTCATGAAATTATGCATCATCAATTTTATCATTCAATTCCTGCCTAATCCAAAACTTGCTTATTTCCTAAGAAAATGCATAAAACTACCCTAAAATAGTAAAGAAAATGTCAGTAAAACTGGCCTAGATGCCCTGGCATTAGTGAGGCAATATCACAAACAGTTAGTTAGCAAAAGAAAATAAGAAACAAAAGAAAACAAAGACAAAAGAAAAGTGTCTAATCTAGTAAATCAATCAACCGGTAGTTTGTTAATCACGATTAATCCCCGGCAACAGCACCAAAAACTTGATGCACGGAAACTTGTCTCTCAACAAATTTTCCTTCGGCAAGTATACCAAATTGTCATCAAGTAAAAACTCACAATAGATTGAGGTCGAATCCATAGGGATTAACAGATTAAGCAATCAATGGTTAATTAATTATCCTAGTTAGACGAATCATACTGGAGGGACAAATAACAAGGAAATGTAAATGGCATAAAAGTAAAGGAAGCAATAAAGTGCAGAAAAGTAAAATGGCAAGAAAAGTAAATGTAAAAACTAAAAATAAAATGAACATTGGGATCAAGAGATATTGCAATCCTCCAGATCAAGTTCATTTTCATCTCTTCCTCAATCAATGCATTCATTGATCTCCTTCGAAATCTTAAGTGATTGGATCCCAATTCCTTGGCAATCCAATCTCTCTAAGCTTGAACAATTTCCCAATTCCTTGATTTAATTGCTCATGGAAAGAGATGAAGTTTGGTCACTGATTATACCACACACAGTCATAGATCAAAGTATTGGTAGGATTAAATGTCATAATATCCATCCAACCCCCAACCTAATCCAATGTGAGAGAGCATTTCTAGCATGATCTCCTCATTCCTCTTCCAAGGCTCAGAGGAGATCCAATTATGGAGAGCTTCTTTTCCAAGATAGCTAACTAATTGGATGAAGATCGTAAGCCCTCTAGTAAAATCAAGAGAAAAGAAAGTAGAAGAAGAATAAAAACTACAATTGATCCATCAAATGAATCCCCAGATGAATACAAAGTAAAAACTAAGGCCTTTATATAGGCTCTCCTAAATTACAAAATGAAATGAAATTAAAAGCAAATTACAATTAAATGAAAATTCCTACGATAGATGCTTCTTGTGGCCTTGATTGGTTGACACTTGTGGGCTCGCTTGCTTGAGGTTGGGTGGTCCTTAAAAGAGAAGTGAATAAAGTTGAGGTCCAGGTGGTAATCGTTAGTGTTACTATTAGCCATACTAACACTACAAGTGTGGCGTTAGTGCTGAAGTTAGTGTGGCTAACGTCACACTTGCTACCCAGTTGGTGTTTTTAGAGCTTAAAAGATGCCTATTGTTTGTGCTCCAATTTCATGCCCACTATAGACCATTATATATCCTTGGAAAGCTCTAAATGTCAGCTTTCTAACGCAATTGGAATCACCTTAATTGAACCTCTGTAATTCAAGTTATGCTCCCTTGAAGGGGAAAGGGTCGCTGGCGTTATTGGAAAAAGTGAGTGCCAATAACGTCAGCGTTCAGGGGATTAATATTCCCAGGGGATATGCTTGCTTCTTTGAGTGAGTGCCACACTTTTCTATCATAGGCCACGCTTTTATGGGCACGCTTTCCTTGTCTTTTTCTTTTCTTCACCTACAATTAATCAAACCATCCAAACAAAGCATCACCGAATTCACAAGATTCATAAATCATTCAAAAACCAATTAATTCTAGCTTAAACCTTATGATTTTGTGTCAAATAAATGATGGTTGATTGAATTGACATAACCATGCAAATTCACACCAAATCACTTACTTATAATGCAAGAAAGTGCATAAAACTTAATGAAACAAGTGAAAAATGCTTGAAAAGCTAGCATAAGATGACTTGTCATCACAACACCAAACTTAAACCTTGCTTGTACCCAAGCAAGCGCTAAGCATAAGAGGAAATGAAATGAAATAGAGAAGCACACATGTCCTTATTTAGCAGATAATTGAACTTGGTTCATGGGGTTTTATGCAGACAAATGTAGCTCATTTATTCTTTGCTGATAGATAAGAAATGTTTCCTCAAAAGTTCACTAGAGTTGATGCTATAATGCCTTGCTTTTGATTGATCCCTTTGCTAGCTTTTTCTTTCTTTATTTTGCTTAGAACGCTTATTTATTAATGAAAGCTTGATGGCAAGTGTTGCAGCAGCCTTTTGGCTCAATTTTGCTCAACACTTCTTCACCATAGACACATGGCTCACAATTTCTTCCTAGGAACATTGATGCCCAACATCTCTTTGGATCACTAAATACTTTGTAGCTAGGTTGCTCTTGATAGTGGATTTTCGGTTGGCAATCCTAGATCAGTTGATCCAAGTGGCCAAGTTTCAAAATACTCCTCAGAACCTACTTGTCTAAGCATATCCTAGTATAAAAGCACCACAGGCATATATCCTAGGGTCCAAGCTATTGGTGTCTAGCCTTATTGTTTGTTTCTTTGCCCCATTCTTGGCTTTTCTTTTTCTTTTTCTTTCTTATTTGGCTTCATTCTCAAAGGATATTCATTGATAATAGACTTTATAGTAACAAACTAATTCACACTTCAAAGAACTTGTTATTATGCAGCCTTTGTTATTTGAGCTAACCATTAAATCAAAACAAATACCACCACTGAATTTCATTCTAACTTCTACAACATTGAACATTCACTTTCTATTTCAAACATTTTTCTTTTATTCATGTAGCAGGGGAAACAAAACAAAATTCAAGCTAATGAGGAATGCCAAACATAATGCAGGCTAGCATTTTTGGCAAACATATCCACTTACACCTAATTGAACACTTCAGCAAGACATATAGGGATTCCCAATTTAAAACACTTCACAGCAACAAGGATTAAGTGTTAATACAACCTGTTGGGACTGTCTCTCAGCTTTTTCTTCTGTCATCATTATTTCTCTTTGCTGTACTTCCCTTGGACAATGATGCAGATCCCCTCCACAGGTTGAATATTTTCCTGCATAATCCTTAGAAGTTGATTGTTTCTCAAGCCCTTAGGCAAACAGTTAGCATGCATGAATTGTTTGTGGACTTTTGAACTTACTTTGGTGTGTGAACACCAAACTTAGTCCCTTGCCAATGTTTCTTATGCATTAAGTCAACCACACGTATACATATGAAACCTTTTGCCTTTGCTGAACGTCATAAAGTTAAAAACTAGAAAACAGACAATGGTTAGGTAGTTTCTCTGATTGCTTGGAGCTAGCGTTGGGTTGCCTCCTAATAAGCGCTTCTTTGTTGTCACTGACATTGGGCCCTCATTAGGGTGGTTGTTGATTGTGATGTCTCAGTTTGTCTCCTCTCACAGTAAGCTTCCTTCCAATGCCTTGATGTTCAATCTCTGCATGCTCCAGTGAGAGTATCCTGTTGATAGTGTAGTAATCATCAGATTGTTGATTTGTCCCTAACTGCTGGTAAATTAGCTGCACTTTATCTCCCTTTGAAAATCCTTCAGTTGGGATCTTTTTATTTTTTCACCCTTTTGGACCCTTTTTCTTGCTTTTCTTCCCTTTTTTGGTGATTCTTCTCCTTTGACAGTGGGCTCTGTTTTGGAATCTGCCTTCTTAGTGGCTAACACCTCACTTCCTTCTTGCTTTCTCTCATCATTCTTTAGAGTCTCATTCTCTTTTTGTCCTGCTTTGCTGCGTGTCTCTTGCTCTGGAAGAGAATTAATGAGTGTCTTGTTGGTTTCTTTCTTCCACTGCAATTCTTCTTTGTCAACCTTCATGCATTTTTCCTTTTCATCATTATGATGTGCTTCTGGAAAGACATTCAGAGTAATGCTTTCATCATGCGCCCTTAGGGTTAACTCTCCTTGTTCAACATCTATGATGGCCCTTGCTGTGGTCAAGAAGGGTCTTTCCAAGATAATAGAGTCACTCCCTTCTTCTCCTAGATCCAGGATCACAAAGTCTGCTGGGAATATGAATATCCCTACTTAGACCAGAAGATTTTCAATCACTCCTCCGGGAAATACCAATGATTTTTCCACGAGCTCTAGTGACATTTATGTGGGCTTTACCTCCTCTATGCATAGCCTTCTCATCATAGAATAGGGAATTAGATTGATGCTTTCTCCTAAGTCACATAGTGCCTTATCAATGGTTAGACTACCAATGGTACAAGGCAGGAAGAAGCTCCCAGGATCCTTGAGTTTTAGTGGGAGGCCCCTTTGAATCACAACACTGCATTCTTCAGTGAGCATAATGGCTTCTTTCTCATGCCAACTTCTCTTTTTGTTGATAAGCTCTTCCAAGAACTTTGCATATAGAGGCATCTACTCTAATGCTTCAGCCAGGAGGATATTAATCACCAATTTCTTGAAGATTCAAGGAATTTGGGGAAGTGTTGATCCTTGGTCTCTGTTCCGAGGGTTACCTGAAACTGTAGGTCGATCTCGGATGAGATCTTCTGTGTTGGTCGGAGCCGACGTGTCCGGCATGTGTACGCAGAGGATGGTGGTACCTGCAAGAGACTCCAATGCTTAAGTTAGCACGTGCTTTAGGCAGGATTTTGTGTAGAATCAGAGTATGAGTTATATCTGGTTGCTCCAGTGTATTTATAATAGTGTAGAGTGACCTTTCTTAAGATAAGTTAGTTATCTTATCTTATCTTTAAGTGAGGTCATCTTATCTTCAAGGGAACCGCCTTTATCTTTCTGGGTTTTAGCTGCCTTTAGATTTGGGCTGTGTTCCTTCGTTTTGGGTCTGCTTTGGGCTCCTTTAGCGAGTTTGGCCAAGCTCTTTGAGAAAAGGTCGGGCATTTGGCCGAGCTCTTTGAGAAGAGGTCGGGCATTTGGCCGAGCTCTTTGAGAAGAGGTCGGATAGTATGACATGAAGAGGTCGGTCGGCTTTGTCACTAAACATCCCGGGTCGGACAGCTTGACCCAGGGTATGAACAGTGCCCCTGCTTGAGTTCGATCTTTCCATGAGATCATGCTTTTCAGAGCGTCGATCTCTTTGGAAGTCGTGCTCAAGCATCTGTCTGGCTTGTTTCTTCATTGCTTTGCAATCTTTGTAGATTTTCTAGAGGTTTGGTGCTTCACAGTCCAACCTCTTTTGAGTGGTAGCGTGGGTTTTCTACCCTTGCCTTCTGGATCACGCCTTGCTTTAAGTTTGTGTTGACAACCCTCTGCTTTGGCAAAGTTGTCCTTGCGGCTTAATATCCGGACTTTTAGTGATTTGTCCAATGACTTTTTTAGTGTTTTTATGTAGAACCTTTTTTAATCTTGGATGACGTTCGTAGCCCTGTTTGAGATTGTGCCTTCTTTGAGTGGAGTTGTATCCCTTTTGGCTGAGCACATTTGAGCCTTATGTTGTTTTCGAACCTTTATGGCTTGTTCTTTTTTTGAGATCATACTTGCACCTCTTCTTTAGCTGACGTCGACCTGTATGGCTTTGCCCCTGCTTGAGTTCGGACTTTTCTGTGAGACCGTGCTTTCAGAGTTTCGATCTCTTTGGGGAAGTCATGCTCAAGCATCTTGACTTTGGTCGATCTTTTGAGTAGTTTCGCCTTGTGTAAGCCTAGTATTGCCCCTTTAATTTTTTTGAGGGGACTTTTCAACCTTCTTCTGACTTGTTTGTCTTTGCTGTTCGGGCTTTTTAGTCATAATCCAACAACTTTTTAGGTAGTGTTCCGATGGGGAACCTCTTTATAGTTTGTTTTGGATGACTTTTTAGCTCCGTCTTTGATTTGTGCTTTTGCCTTTTAAGAAGTGTCTTTTTCCAAGACTTCGTATTTTTTAGCAAAGCATTTCTGGCCTTCCTCTGGCCGTTGCGAGATGTCTTTGTCCTTTTTTGTGGATCTTTGTAGAGTGTCGGTACTTTATTGTCCGACCTCTTTTGATCACTTCTGGTTTCGTCCACTTTCTGCTTTGGTCGAGGTGGTCCTTGGGGCTAATTTGTCCGACGACTTTTTAGTGTTTTTGTAGAACACTTTTTAGTCATTCTGAACAGTTTTTGATAGCCTTGTCATAGAGCCATGGCTTTTTGGGCAGAGCTATGTCCGTTTTAATGCACGTTTTTCGTTGGTCCGACTTCTTCTTATCGGTCCAAGCTGTAGCTTTCGTTGGTCCGACTTCTTCTTATCGGTCCAAGCTGTAGCTTTTGTTGGTCCGACTTCTTCTCGTCGATCCAATCTGTCACTTTAATTGGCTCAGACTGATTTCTTCATGTCGGGCCCTTCTAAGTTATTTTTGTAATCCTCTTTCTTGGACCTTTGTCAGGTTTCTTTCAGGGATTACTTTTATAACTTGTCTGTTGTAGGAGACCGACTTCTTTATGTCGATCTCTTCTAAGTTATTTCATAATCCTCTTTCTTGGATCTTTGTCAGATCTCTTTCAGGGATTACTTTGATAACTTTTTAGTGGTAAGAGTCCGATTTGGTTATGTCGGTCTCCTTTAAGTTATTTTTTGTAGTCCTCTTTCTTGGATCTTTGTCAGATCTCTTTCAGGGACTACTTGTGTAACTTTTTGTTTTAGGCTAACTTTGTTATGTCAGGCCCTTCTAAGTTAAAGCAATCCTCTTTAATAGGTTTGGCCAGACCTCTTTCCAGGGTTTACTTATAACTTGGGTTGACTTGGTTCGACTTCTTAATGTTCGACCAGTCCTTAAGTTATTATTTTAGCGATCCGTAAGACCTCGTCAGGTTCTTTTTTAGATCACTTTCGATAACTTCTTACATTATTCTGTGTTCATCTTTGCCGATTTGTGGAAAGTGGTTGTCATCTCTAGATCGTCCTTTGGGTGAATCGCGTTTTCACCTTTATCGGACGGTTGTCTTTATCGTGATCGTTCAGTGAAATTGTTTTTCACTTTCTGCCGATCTGTTGCTTTATAATCGGACGATGAGTTTGGTTTTCATCTTGCCGACTTTGTCGTGATCGGGCGGTGATTTTGGTGTTTCACCTTGCCGACTTTGTCGTGATCGGGCGATGATTTTGGTGTTTCACCTTGCCGACCACATTTGTAGAAGATCTAAACAGATTTTATTCAAAAGAAAATGCAAATATATACATGCGGGAGTTTTATCCCTTTAAGTCGGGGGATTTGTAGGTCTCAGCTTGGCGCCTCATTAAAAAACCTTTTCAGGAAAAAGAGTGCGCCTTAGCCTAAGATCCTTTATCATCCCTAACTATAGTACCTTCTTAGGTTGCAGGCATGCCATGACATAGGAAGCTCTCGCCCATCGAGTTTGGACAGTCTATAGTAGCCCTTTCCAAGTATTTCTATGACTCGGTAGGGTCCTTTCTAGTTTGCTGCCAGTTTTCCTTCTCCAGGTCAAGTTGTTCCGATATCATTTCGGATTAGGATGAGGTTGTTGTTGGCAAAGCTTCGCTATACTACCTTCTGATCGTATCTTGAGGCCATTCGACTCTTTAACGCCTCTTCCTTGATCGGAGCTCTCTCTCGGACTCTTGGAAGTAGGTCAAGTTCTTTCCTTTGGATTTGGGAGTTGACCTCTTCATTGTAGAAGATCATTCTGGGGGATCCTTCTTTGATCTCTACTGGGATCATTGCCTCTATTCCGTAAATCAATCGGAAGGGTGATTCCTCCGTGGTGAAGTGTGGAGTTGTCCGATATGCCCATAGGGCTTGTGGGAGCTCTTCAGCCCAAGCTCCCTTTGCGTCCTGTAGTCTCTGTTTTAACCTAGCTAGTATGACTTTGTTGGCAGCTTCTGCTTGTCCATTGGCTTGTGGGTGTTCTACGGATGTGAATTGGTGCTTTTAATAATGTTTCTGTACAAGAATTTTCTGACTTCTTTGAGCAGTGGCATTAGTTAGAGGCTCTGCCTCAATCCATTTTATGAACACCCCTACAATGAGGAACTTGACTTGTCCCAATCCTTGGGAAAATAGTCCGAGGAGGTCGAGTCCCCTCTTTGCGAACGGCCAAGGTGATGTTACACTGATGAGCTCCTCTGGTGGGGCGATGTGGAAGTTAGCATGTTTTTGGCATGGTGGGCATGTCTTAACAAACTCGGTTGCTTCTTTCTGCAAAGTCGGCCAAAAGAACCCGGCTCGGAGTACTTTTTTGGAGAGGGCTCATGCTCCGAGGTGATTGCCACACATGCCGCTGTGTACTTCTTCCAAAACCTCCTTTGTGTTAGAGGTCGACACACATTTTAACAGGAATGTTGAAATCCTTCTCCTGTAAAGGATGTTGTTTATGATGGTGTAGTATTTTGCCTCTCGTTTTAGCCTCTTCGCCTCCTTCTTATCTGTAGGGAGTATCTCTGATTTGAGGTAGTTGATTATGGAGGTCATCCATCCTTGATCCTGGCTTGATATGGCTAGGACCTTTCCTTCCTCAGAAATTGATGGGTTCTGCAATATTTCCTGGATGAGGCTTCTATTATTGCCCGCTGGTTTAGTGATGGCTAATTTTGAGAGTGCATCAGCTCGGGCATTCTGTTCCCGAGGTATAGGGCGGACTTCATATTTCCCGAGTTATCTGAGCTGTTCCTTAGTTTTGTCCAAGTATTTTTTCATGGTAGGATCCTTAGCTTGGTAGCTCCCCACTATTTGTGAAGTGACTACTTGTGAATCGCTAAAGATGATAAGCTTTTGAATCCCAACCTTTTTAACCAGCCTCAAACCGGATAGTAATGCCTCGTATTCAGCCTTATTGTTTGCAGTAGGGAATTCAAATTTTAAGGAGAGTTCGATTTAAGTTCCCTGATCACTCTCTATTATCACACCTGCGCCACTCTCGGTTTTGTTTGAAGAGCCGTGTACGTAGAGATTCCATTTTGTAAGACTTTCCGGGGTGCCAGTGTACTCAGCAATGAAATCGGCCAAATACTGAGACTTGATTGCCGTTCGAGCTTCATATTGAAGATCAAACTCGGATAGCTTGATTTTCCACTATAGAATTCTTCCGGCTAAGTCTGTCTTCTGTAGAATGCCTTTTATGGGCTGGTTGGTCCGGACCTTGATGGTGTGAGTTTCAAAATGTCTCCATTGGTTTCTGGAGTATCTTTGAGTATTGTGTCCGCGTTTTTATGCGGCGTTCTGTCTTCCAAACCTGAATCGTATTCGTTGTCATGGTCGTCCGCCATGGTGTTCGGATGACTTCCAGGTTCCCCGGCAACGGCGCCAATGTTTCGAGGGTTACCTGAAACTGTAGGTCGATCTCGGATGAGATCTTCTGTGTTGGTCGAAGCCGACGTGTCCGGCATGTGTACGGCGGCCGGAGCTGGTGTGTCCGACTTGTTGGACTTGGTGGTGGTGCTGATCCTTCGTCACCGGAGGGTGGTAGTACCTGTAAGGGACTCTGATGCTCAGAGGATGGTGGTACCTGCAAGAGACTCCAATGCTTAAGTTAGCACGTGCTTTAGGCAGGATTTTGTGTAGAATCAGAGTATGAGTTATATCTGGTTGCTCCAGTGTATTTATAATAGTGTAGAGTGACCTTTCTTAAGATAAGTTAGTTATCTTATCTTATCTTTAAGTGAGGTCATCTTATCTTCAAGGGAACCGCCTTTATCTTTCTGGGTTTTAGCTGCCTTTAGATTTGGGCTGTGTTCCTTCGTTTTGGGTCTGCTTTGGGCTCCTTTGGCGAGTTTGGCCAAGCTCTTTGAGAAGAGGTCGGGCATTTGGCCGAGCTCTTTGAGAAGAGGTCGGGCATTTGGCCGAGCTCTTTGAGAAGAGGTCGGATAGTCTGACATGAAGAGGTCGGTCGGCTTTGTCACTAAACATCCCGGGTCGGACAGCTTGACCCAGGGTATGAACAGTCTCCTTGTTGATCCTTTGAGGATATGGCAAGGGAGGTGTGTGAGCCTTCACTCCTTGCCTTTATTCTTGAGATGGTTCCTCTATTACTTGCTTCCCTTTCCTTGAATTCTTTTGCTGGTCATCCTTCTCTTTAAGCTTCTCTGGTTCCTTCTTGTTTAGTACAGCTTCTTCCTTGTTGTTGGCCTCATCTTTCTCAGCTGGCCTTTTGTCATTCTCCATAGGCTTCTTGTTGGCTTCTTTGTTATTCACCAAGGTCCTTCCACTCCTTAATTGAATAGCTTTGCATTCTTCTTTGGGATTCAGAATGGTATCACTTGGGAGTGAGCTTGTTGGCCTTTCAATCATAGCTTGCTTGGACAATTGTCCAATCTGCCTCTCTAAGTTTCTCATTGAAGCTTCATGATTCTTGCTTGTTAGTTCCTGCTACTTCATCATCTATTCCATCAGTATCTCCAAGTTGGAGATCCTTTGAGTATCTTGTGGTATCTATGGATGATTGTGAGATGTTGACGGTGGATGATAATTGTTTGGTTAGTGGCTGGATTATTGGATGGATAATAATTGGAATTGGGATGATTGTTTTGGGGTTTTCTATATGGATTGGGGTTAGTGTTTTGCTGGTTGTTGTTGTTTGTGTTTCTTGAGTTGTGGTTTAAATTTCTTTGCCATGGCTGCTGGTTTTGATTGTGGTTATCTTCCTATATGAGATTTGGGTGGTTCCTCCAGGAGGGGTTGTAGGTGTCTGGTGCACGAAATTGTGATCTCAATGGTGCCAACAACTTGGTACGCACAATTGTAATCTCAACTCTTTTTCACAACTTCGCACAACTAACCAGCAAGTGCACTGGGTCATCCAAGTAATACCTTACGTGAGTAAGGATCGATCCCATGGAGATTGTCAGCTTGAAGCAAGCTATGGTCATCTTGTAAATCTCAATCAGGCGGATTCAAATGGTTATGGAGTTTTGATAATTAAAGGATAAATAAAAATAAAATAAAGATAGAGATACTTATGTAATTCATTGGTGGAAATTTCAGATAAGCGTGTGGAGATGCGTTATCCCTTCTGAACCTTTGCTTTCCCACTGCCTTCATCCAATCCTTCATACTCCTTTCCATGGCAAGCTGTATGTTGGGGATCACCATTGTCAATGGCTACCATCCGTCCTCTCATTGAAAATGGTCCAAATGTGATGTCACCGTATGGCTAATCATCTGTCGGGTCTCACTCATGTTGGAATAGGATCCATTGATCCTTTTGCGTCTGTCACTACGCCCAACACTTGCGAGTTTGAAGCTTGTCACAGTCATCGCATCCCAGATTCTACTCGGAATACTACGGACAAGATTTAGACTTTCGGATCTCAAGAATTCTGCCAATTGATTCTAGCTTATACCACAAAGACTCTAATCGTGAGCCAGAAGGCTAAGAGATATGCATTCAAGCTTGTTCGCATGTAGAACGGGAGTATTTGTCAGGCACGCGTTCATAAGTGAGAGTGGTGATGAACATCACATAATCATCACATTCCTAATGTTCTTGTGTGCAAATGGATATCTTAGAACAAGAATAAGCATGAATTGAATAGAAAATAGTAGTAATTGCATTAATACTCGAGGAACAGTAGAGCTCCACACCTTAATCTATGGTGGGTAGAAACTCCACCGTTGAAAATACATAAGTGATAATGGTCCAGGCATGGCCGAATGGCCAGCCCCCAATGTCTAAGGACTAAACGTCCAAAGATGATCTAAGGATAATCAAAGATGTGAGTACAATAGTAAAAAGTTCTATTTATACTAAACTAGTTACTAGTGTTATAGAAATAAGTAAATGATGCAGAAATCCACTTCCGGGCCTACTTGGTGTGTGCTTGGGCTGAGCATTGAAGCTTTCATGTGTAGAGACTTCTCTTGGAGTTAAACGCCAGTTTGCAGCCTGTTTTGGGCGTTTAACTCTAGCTTGTAACCTGTTTCTCGCGTTTAACACCAGAATAGGGCAGGAAGTTGGCATTTGAACGCCCATTTGCGTCATCAAAACTCGAGCAAAGTATGGACTATTATATATTGCTGGAAAGCCCTGGATGTCTAATTTCCAACGAAGTTAAGAGCGCCCTAATTGGGCTTCTGTAGCTCTAGAAAGTCTATTTCGAGTGCAGGGAGGTCAGAATCCAACAGCATC
>NC_029774.3:72458542-72469204 GCF_000817695.3 Arachis duranensis | reverse complement strand
ATTATTCATAGCTTTAAGACATAGACACTAGACACTAATGATCATGAAGTGAAGACACAAACATAGACAAACATAAAGCATTAAATTCGAAAAACAAAAAAATAAGAACAAGGAAATCAAAGAACGAGTTCACCTTAGTGATGGTGGCTAGTTCTTCCTCTTGGAGATCCAATGGAACGCCTAAGCTCCTTTATATCTCTTCCTTGCCTTTGTTGCTCCTCCCTCATAGCTCTTTGATCTTCTCTAATCTCATGGAGAATGATGGAGTGCTCTTGGTGTTCCACCCTTAGTTGGTCCATGTTGTAACTCAAGTCTTCCAAAGAGGTGTTGAGTTGCTCCCAATAGTTGTGTGGAGGAAAATGCATCCCTTGAGGTATCTCAGGGATTTCATGAGGAATTTCCTCATGCTCTTGTTGAGGTCCATGAGTGGGCTCTCTTGTTTGCTCCATCATTTTCTTAGTGATGGGCTTGTCCTCTTCAATGAGGATGTTTCCTTCTATGTCAATCCCAGCCAAATTGCATAGGTGACAAATGAGATGAGAAAAGGCTAACCTTGCCAAAGTGGAGGACTTGTCAGCCACCTTGTAGAGTTCTAGGGGTATGATCTCATTAACTTCCACTTCCTCCCCAATCATGATACTATGGACCTTGATGGCCCGATCCACAGTCACTTCAGATCAGTTGCTAGTAGGAATGATGGAGCGTTGGATGAACTCCAACCATCCTCTAGCCACAGGCTTAAGGTCCGGTCTTCTCAATTGAACTGGATTGACTCTTGAGTCTCTTTTCCATTGAGATCCTTCCACACATTTGTCTATGAGGACTTGGTCCAACCTTTGATCAAAGTTGACCCTTCTAGTGTAGGGGCGTGCATTTTCTTGCATCATTGGCAAGTGGAACGCCAACCTTACATTTTCCGAACTGAAATCTAAGTATTTCCCCCGAACCATTGTGAGCCAATTCTTTGGATTCGGGTTCATACTTTGATCATGGTTCCTAGTGATTCATGCATTGGCATAGAACTCTTGAACCATTAAGATCCTGACTTTTTGAATGGGGTTGGTAAGAACTTCCCAACCTCTTCTTCGAATTTCATGTCGAATCTTTGGATACTCATTCTTCTTGAGAATGTAAGGGACCTCAGGGATCACCTTTTTCTTGGTCACAACTTCATAGAAGTGGTCTTGATGGACCTTTGAGATGAGTCTCTCCATCTCCCATGACTCAGAGGTGGAAGCTTTTGCCTTCCTTTTCCTCTTTCTAGAGGTTTCTCCGACCTTAGGTGCCATAAATGGTTATAGAAAAACAAAAAGCAATGCTTTTACCACACCAAACTTAAAATGTTTGCTCGTCCTCGAGCAAAAAAAGAAAGAAAGAAGGGGGAGAAGAAGAAAATGGAGGAGATGGAGGGAGATAGAGGTTTGGCCTAGGGGGTAGGAGAGCGTTTGTGATGTGTGAAAATGAAAGAGTGAAGAGGGGTATTTATAGGAAAAGAGAGGGAGAGTGGCTGAATGGAATTCGGTGGGTTTGGGAGGGAAATTGTGAATGGCCGAATGGAATTAGGTGGGTTTGGGAGGGAAAAGTGTTTAAATTTGAAAGTGAGGTAGGTGGGGTTTTTGGGGAAGAGATATGGAGGTGATTCGTGAAGAGAATATAGGGAAGAGGATAAGATTTGATTGGTGAGTGGTGTTTTAGGTGGAGTGTTATAGAGTTGTGTGAGGGGGGAGAGAGAGAGGTGGGATAGGTGGGGATCCTGTGGGGTCCACAGATCTTGAGGGGTCAAGGATTTCTCATCCTTGCTCTTTTTAGGCGTGCAAAACGCCCTTATTGTGCAATCCTGGCGTTTAACACCAAACTGCTGCTTGTTTCTGGCGTTAAACGCCAGATTCTATACCTTTCTTGGCATTTAATGCCAAGCTGTTGCTTGTTTCTAGCGTTAAACGCCAGCTTTGTTCCCTTTTCTGGCGTTTAACACCCATTTTGCTACTCTTACTGGCGTTTAAATGCCAGTAAGTTCCTCCTCCAGGGTGTGCTATTTTTTAATGCTGTTTTTGAATTTGTTTTAATTTTTGCAGTTGTTTTTGTGACTCCACATGATCATCAACCTAAAGAAAATATGAAATAACATAGATAAATAAAAATTGGGTTGCCTCCTAATAAGCGCTTCTTTAATGTCAATAACTTGACAGTGGGCTCTCATGGAGCCTCACAGATATTTAGAGCATGGTTGGGGCCTTCCAACACCAAACTTAGAGTTTGGTTGTGGCCTCTCAACACCAAACTTAGAGTTTGGTTGTGGCCTCTCAACACCAAACTTAGAGTTTGGTTGTGGCCTCTCAACACCAAACTTAGAGTTTGGTTGTGGCTTCCCAACACCAAACTTAGAGTTTGAATGTGGGGGTTTTGTTTAACTCTGTATTGAGAGAAGCTTTTCATGCTTCCTCTCCATGGTTGCTGGTGCATGAAGTTGTGATCTCAATGGCACCAACAACTTGGTACACACAATTGTAATATCACTCTTTTTCACAACTTCGCACAACTAACCAGCAAGTGCACTGGGTCATCCAAGTAATAAACCTTACGTGAGTAAGGGTCGATCCCACGGAGATTGTCGGCTTGAAGCAAGCTATGGTCACCTTGTAAATCTCAGTCAGGCGGATTCAAATGGTTATGGACTTTTAATAATTAAAATATAATTAAACATGAAATAAAGATAGAGATACTTATGTAATTCATTGGTGAGAATTTCAGATAAGTGTTTGGAGATGTCTCATCCTTTTTGAATCTTTGCTTTCCTACTGCCTTCTTCCAATCCTTCATATTCCTTTCTATGGTAAGCTGTATGTAGGGCATCACCGTTGTCAATGGCTACTTCCCATCATCTTAGTGAAAAAGGTCCTCTACGGTTTCCCGCATGGCTAATTAGCCGTTGGTTCTCGATCATGTAGGAATAGGATTTACTATCCTTTTACGTCTGTCACCACACCCTACAATCGAGAGTTTGAAACTCGTCACAGTCATCCCATCCCAGATCCTACTCGAAATACCACAGACAAGGTTTAGACTTTCTGGATCTCAAGAATGCTGCCAATTGATTCTAGCTTATACCACGAAGACTCTGATCTCACAGAATGGAAGGCGCTGTTGTTAGGAGAGGTAACCATGCGTCGTGGACCAGGAATCCAAGAGATACACACTCTAGCTTTCGCAGGTAGAACGAAAGTGTTTGTCAGGCACACATTCATAAGTGAGTATAGTGATGAGTGTCACGGATCATCACATTCATCAGGTTTAAGTGCGAATGAATATTTTAGAATAAGAATAAGCATGAATTAAATAGAAAACAGTAGAAATTGCATTAATACTCGAGGAACAGCAGAGGTCCACACCCTTAATCTATGGTGTGTAGAAATTCCACCGTTGAAAATACATAAGTGATGAAGGTCCAGGCATGGCCGTGAGGCCAGCCCCCAAAACGTGATCAAAGGATCAAAAGATAATCCAAAGATGTGGTCAAAAGACCCCTAGTACAATAGTAAAGAGTTCTATTTATACTAAACTAATTACTATGGTTACAAAAATGAGTAAATGATGCAGATATCCACTTCCGGGCCGACCTAGTGCGTGCTTGGGCTGAGCATTGAAGCTTTCACATGCAGAGGTCTTCCTTGGAGTTAAACGCCAGTTTTTAACTTGTTTTTGGCGTTTAACCCTGCTTTGCAACTTGTTTCTGGGGTTTAACACTAGAATAGGGCAGAAAGCTGACGTTAAACGCCAATTTGCGTCATCTAAACTCGGGAAAAGTATGGAATGTTATATATTGATGGAAAGCCCTAGATGTCTACTTTCCAACGCAATTAAGAGCGCGCCATTTGGATTTCTGTACCTCCAAAAATTCCATTTCGAGTGCAGGGCGGTCAGAATCCAACAGCATCTGCAGTCCTTTATCAGCCTCTGAATCAGATTTTTGCTCAGGTCCCTCAATTTCAGTCAGAAAATACCTGAAATCACAAAAAAACACACAAACTCATAGTAAAGTTCCCTCAATTTCAGCCAGAAAATACCTGAAATCACAGAAAAACACACAAACTCATAGTAAAGTCTAGAAATGTGAATTTTTCTTAAAAACTAATAAAAATATACTAAAAAGTGACCAAATTATACTAAAAACTATCTAAAAACAATGCCGAAAAGCGTATAAATTATCCGCTCATCACAACACCAAACTTAAATTGTTGCTTGTCCCCCAGCAACTGAAAACAAAATAGGATAAAAAGAAGAGAATATACAATGAGTGAGATGAAACTTAGTCCCAATTAGATGTGCGGGACTAGTAGCTTTTTGCCTCTGAACAGTTTTGGCATCTCACTTTATCCTTTGAAATTCAGAATGATTGGCATCTATAGGAACTCAGAATTTTGGATAGTGTTATTGATTCTCCTAGTTCAGTATGTTGATTCTTGAACACAGCTACTTTATGAGTCTTGGTCATGGCCCTAAGCACTTTGTTTTCCAGTATTACCACCGGGATACATAAATGCCACAGACACATAACTGGGTGAACCTTTTCAGATTGTGACTCAGCTTTGCTAGAGTCCCCAGTTAGAGGTGTCCAGAGTTCTTAAGCACACTCTTCTTTTTGCTTTGGATCACGACTTTAACCACTCAGTCTCAAGCTTTTCACTTGGACCTTCATGACACAAGCACATCATTAGCGACAGCTTGACTTGCCCGCTTAGGCCTGGATTTTATTTCCTTGGGCCCTCCTATCCATTAATGCTCAAATCCTTGGATCCTTTTTACCCTTGCCTTTTGGTTTTAAGGGCTATTGGCTTTTTCTGCTTGCTTTTTCTTTCTTTTTCTTTCTTTTTTTTCGCTACTTTTTTTTCTTTTTTTTGCAAGCTTTCTTATTCACTTCTTTTTCTTGCTTCAAGAATCAATTTCATGATTTTTCGGATCATCAATAACATTTCTCTTTATTCATCATTCTTTCAAGAGCCAACAATTTTAACATTCATAAACAACAAGATAAAAAATATGCACTGTTCAAGTATTCATTTAGAAAACAATAAGTATTGCCACCATATCAAAATAATTAAACTAATTTCAAGATAAAATTTGAAATCCAAGTACTTCTTATTCTTTTGTAATTAAGCACATTTTTTTATTTAAGAGAGGTGAAGGATTCATGGAATTATTCATAGCTTTAAGACATAGACACTAGACACTAATAATCATGTAATGAAGACAAAAACATAGACAAACATAAAGCTCAAAAAACCGAAAATAGAAAATAAATAGACAAGGAGATTAAGGAATGAGTCCACCTTAGTGTGGGTGGCGTCTTCCTCTTGAACAATCAATGGAACGCCTAAGCTCCTCTATGTCTCTTCCTTGCCTTTGTTGCTCCTCCCTCATAGCTCTTTGATCTTCTCTAATCTCATGGAGAATGATGGAGTGCTCTTGGTGCTCCACCCTTAGTTGGTCCATGTTGTAACTCAAGCCTTTCAAGGAGTTGTTGAGTTGTTCCCAATAGTTGTTTGGAGGAAATTACATCCCTTAAGGCATCTCAGAGAATTCTTGATGAAGATCTTCCTCATGCTCTTGTTGAGATCCATGAATGGGCTCTCTTGTTGAGTCCTCTTCAATGAGGATGTCTCCTTTTATGTCAATCCCAGCCAAATTGCATAGATGACAAATGAGATGAGGAAAGGCTAACCTTACCAAGGTGGATGACTTGTCAGCCACCTTGTAGAGTTCTAGAGGTATGATCTCATGAACTTCCATTTCCTCCCCAATCATGATACTATGGATCATGATGGCCCGATCCACAATCACTTCAAATTGGTTGCTAGTGGGGATGATGGAGCGTTGGATGAACTCCAACCATTCTCTAGCCACAGGCTTAAGGTCCGGTCTTCTCAACTGAACCAGATAGCCTCTTGAGTCTCTTTTCCATTGAGCTCCTTCCACACATATGTCCATGAGGACTTGGTCCAACCTTTGATCAAAGTTGACCCTTCTAGTGTAGGGGCGTACGTTTTCTTGCATAATTGGCAAGTGGAACGCCAACCTTACATTTTCTGGACTAAAATCTAAGTATTTCCCCCGAACCATTGTAAGCCAATTCTTTGGATTCGGGTTCATACTTTGATCATGGTTCCTAGTGATCCATGCATTGGCATAGAACTCTTGAACCATTAAGATTCTGACTTGTTGAATGAGGTTGGTAAGAACTTCCCAACCTCTTCTTCGGATTTTATGTCGGATCTCTAGATACTCATTTTTCTTTAGCATGAAAGGGACCTCAGGGATCACCTTCTTCTTGGCCACAACTTCATAGAAGTGGTCTTGATGGACTTTTGAGATGAATCTCTCCATCTCCCACGACTCGGAGGTGGAAGCTTTTGCCTTCCCTTTCCTCTTTCTAGAGGTTTCTCTGGCCTTAGGTGCCATAAATGGCTTTGGAAAAACAAAAAGCAATGCTTTTACCACACCAAACTTAAAAGGTTTGCTCATCCTCGAGCAAACGAAGAAAGAAAGAAGGGGAAGAAGAAGAAAATAGAGGAGATGGAAGGTTATAGGTGGTTCAGCCAAACGAGGGAATGGTGTTTGTGTTGTGTGAATATGAAGGAGTAGTGAGGGGTTTATATAGGGGTGAGGGTAGGGTTGGGTTTTGGTCATTAGGGTTGGGTTTGGGAGGGAAAAGTATTTGAATTTTTAAAGTGAGATAGGTGGGGTTTTTGGGGAAGAGATATGGAGGTGATTGGTAAAGAGAATATAGGGAAGATGATATGATTTGATTGGTGAGTAAGAGAGAGAGAGAGGGGCAGTGTAGGTGGGGATCCTGTAGGGTCCACAGATCCTGAGGGGTCAAGGATGTATCATCCCTGCTCCTATTAGGCGTACAAAACGCCCTTCTGTGTAATCCTAATGTTTAACGCTAGATTGCTGCTTGTTTCTGGCATTAAACGCCAACTTTTATTCCTTTCCTGGCATTAAACGCCAGGTTGCAACCTGTTTCTGGCATTTAACGCCAGATTGTAGCTTGTTTCTGGCATTTAACGCCAGTCTAGTGCTTGTTTCTGGCGTTTAACGCCCAGAATGGTGCCAGACTGGGCGTTAAACGCCCATTCTGCTACCCTTACTGATGTTTAAACGCCAGGAAGTCTCTCTTCCAGGGTGTGCTATTTTTAATGTTATTTTTTATTTTTCTTAAATTTTTTCAATTGTTTTTGTGACTCCACATGATCATCATCCTAAAAAAAAAAAAACATGAAATAACATAGATAAATAAAAATTGGGTTGCCTCCCAATAAGCGCTTCTTTAATGTCAATAACTTGACAATGGGCTCTCACTGAGCCTCATAGATATTCAGAGCATTGTTAGGACCTCCCAACACCAAACTTAGAGTTTGGATGTGGGAGTTCAACACCAAACTTAGAGTTTGGTTGTGGCCTCCCAACACCAAACTTAGAAGTTGACTGTGAGGGCTTTGTTTGACTTTGTATTGAAAGAAGCTTTTCTTGCTTCCTCTCCATGGTTACAGAGGAAGATCCTTGAGTTTTATACACAAGGTAGTTCTCATTCAATTGAAGGATCAACTCTCCTCTGTCCACATCAATCACAGTTTTTGCTGTGGCTAAGAAGGGTCTTCCAAGGATGATAGATTCATCCTCATCCTTCCCAGTGTCTAGGATTATGAAATCAGCAGGGATGTAAAGGCCTTTGACCTTTACTAGCACGTCCTCTACCTGTCCATAAGCCTTTTTCATGGATTTGTCTGCCATCTCAAATGAGAATTTAGCAGCCTGTACCTCAGAGATTTCCAGTTTTTCCATTACAGAGAGTGGCATTAAGTTTATGCCTGACCCCAGGTCACACAGAGCCTTCTCAAAGGTCATGGTACCTATGTTATAGGGAATTAGGAATTTACCAGGATCCTGTTTCTTTTGAGGTAATGTTTGCCTAACCAAGTCATTTAGTTCAATGGTGAGCAAGGGGGGTTCATCCACCCAAGTCTCATTACCAAATAACTAGGCATTCAGCTTCATGATTTCTCCTAAATACTGGGCAACTTGCCCTTCAACAATGTCTTCATCTTCTTTAGAAGATGAATAGTCATCAGAGCTCATGAATGGTAAAAAGAGGTTCAATGGAATCTCTATGGTCTCTAGGTGAGCCTCAAATTCCTTAGGTTCCTCAATTGGGAACTCCTTTTTGTCTAGAGGACGTCCCATGAGGTCTTCCTCACTGGGAATCACGTCCTCCTCCTCTTCTGTGCATTCGGCCACACCAAGTAAGGTTATGGCCTTGAACTCTCTTTTTGGATTCTCTTCTGTATTGCTTGGGAGAGTACTAGGAGGAGTTTCAGTGACTCTTTTACTCAGCTGGACCACTTGTGCCTCCAAATTTCTAATGGAGGACCTTGTTTCATTCATAAAACTTAGACTGGCCTTAGATAGATCAGAGACTATGTTTGCTAAGCTAGAGGGGTTCTGCTCAGAATTCTCTGTCTGTTGCTGAGAGGATGATGGAAAAGGCTTGCTATTGCTAAACCTGTTTCTTCCACCATTCTTAAAGCCTTGTTGGGGCTTTTGATGATCCTTCCATGAGAAATTTGGATGATATCTCCATGAAGGATTATAGGCATTTCCATAGGCTTCACCCATGTAATTCACCTCTGCCATTGCAGGGTTCTCAGGATCATAAGCTTCTTCTTCAGAAGATGCTTCTTTAGTACTGTTGGATGCATTTTGCAATCCATTCAGACTTTGAGAAATCATACTGACTTGCTGAGTCAACATTTTATTCTGAGCCAATATGGCATTCAGAGCATCAATTTCAAGAACTCCCTTCCTCTGAGGCGTCCCATTATTCACAGGATTCCTTTCAAAAGTGTACATGAACTGGTTATTTGTAACCATGTCAATGAGTTCCTGAGCTTCTGCAGGCATTTTCTTCAGGTGAATAGATCCACCTGTAGAATGGTCCAATGATACCTTAGACAATTCAGACAGACCATCATAGAATATATCCAGGATGGTCCATTCTGAAAGCATGTCAGAAGGACACTTTTTGGTCAGTTGCTTGTATCTCTCCCAAGCTTCATAGAGGGATTCACCTTCTTTCTCTCTGAAGGTTTGAACATCCACTCAAAGCTTACTCAGCTTTTGAGGATGAAAGAACTTGGCTAAGAAAGCCATGACCAGCTTATCCCAAGAGTGCAGGCTATCTTTAGGTTGAGAGCCCAACCATATTCTAGCTTTGTCTCTTACAGAAAAAGGGAAAAGCATAAGCCTGTAGACCTCGGGATCAACCCCATTGGTCTTAACAATATCACAAATCTGCAAGAATTCAGTTAAGAACTAAAAAGGATCTTCTGATGGAAGTCCATAAAACTTGCAATTCTGTTGCATCAGAGAAACTAATTGAGGCTTTAGCTCAAAATTGTTTGCTCCAATGGCAGGGATTGAGATGCTTCTTCCATGGAAGTTGGAATTTGGTGCAGTAAAGTCACCAAGCATCTTCCTTGCATTGTTGGCATTGTTGTTATTTTCGGCTGCCATGTCTTCCTCTTTTTCGAGATTCTCTGTAAGGTTTTCTCTAGATTATTGTGCTTTAGCTTCTCTTAGCTTCTTCTTCAGATTCTTTTCAGGTTCAGGATCTGCTTCAACAAGAATGTCCTTATCCTTGCTCCTGCTCATATAAAAAAGAAGAGAATAGAAAAGAAAGAGGAATCCTCTATGTCACGGTATAGAGATTCCTTTATGTGAGTAGAAGAAAAAAAGAATAGAAGAAGGAGTAGAGAAAAATTCGAACACAGAGGAGAAGAGAGGGCTCGAATTTTGAGATGAAGAGAATTGTTAGTAAATAAATAAAATAAATAGAAAAAGATGAGAGGGAGAGAATATTCAAAAATTGTTTTTGAAAAATGGTTAGTGATTTTCAAAAATTAGAGATAGAAAAGTAGTTAGTTGGTTTTCAAAAAGATAAGAAACAAAACAAAAACTCAATTAGTTAGTTGAAAAAGATTTGAAAATCAATTTTAAAAAGATAGGAAGTTAGAAAAGATTTTTGAAATCAAATTTTTGAAAAAGATATGATTGAAATTTATTTTGAAAAAGATTTGAAAAAGAAATTTAGAAAGATTTGATTTTTAAAATCAAAATTGATTACTTGACTAACAAGAAACTAAAAGATATGATTCTAGAAATTAAAGATTGAACCTTTCTTAACAATAAAGTAACAAACTTCAAATTTTTGAATCAATCACATTAATTGTTAGTAAAGTTTTCAAAAATTATAAAATTAAGAAAAAGATTTTGAAATGATAGGATTTTTGAAATTGAAATCTTGATTTGACTAACAAGAAACAATTTATTTTAAAAATTTTTGACTAAGTCAACCCAAAGATTTTGAAATTTATAAGAGAAATAAGGGAAAGATATTTTTTTATTTTTGAATTTTAATGAGGAGAGAGAAAAACAACAAAATGACTAAAGACATAAAAATTTTAGATCAAAACACATGATGCATGCAAGAACACTATGAATGTCAAGATGAACACTAAGAACACTTTGAAGATCATGATGAACATCAAGAACTTATTTTTGAAAAATTTTCAAGAAAAGAAAAACATGCAAGACACCAAACGTAGA
>NC_029774.3:72444301-72458505 GCF_000817695.3 Arachis duranensis | reverse complement strand
AAGATCAAACAAGAAGACTTGTCAAGAACAACTTGAAGATCATGAAGAATGCAATGCATGAAATTTTTGAAATTGTTTGAGAAAAATAAAAATATGCAATTGACACCAAACTTAAAAATTTGACTCAAGACTCAAACAAGAAACACAAAAATATTTTTGATTTTTGATTTTATGATTTTATAAATTTTTTTTGGATTTTTCGAAAATTATTTTTGGAAAAACGAAAGAGAAGAAAAATTTTGAAAGATTTTTGAAAACTTTTTAAAAATAAAATAATGTTAAAACAAAAAGAAAATTACCTAATCTGAGCAACAAGATGAACCGTCAGTTGTCCAAACTCGAACAATCCCCGGCAACGGCGCCAAAAACTTGGTGCACGAAGTTTTGATCTCAATGGCGCCAACAACTTGGTACGTACAATTGTAATATCACTCTTTTTCACAACTTCGCACAACTAACCAGCAAGTGCACTGGGTCGTCCAAGTAATAAACCTTACGTGAGTAAGGGTCGATCCCACGGAGATTGTTGGCTTGAAGCAAGCTATGGTCACCTTGTAAATCTCAGTCAGGCAGATTCAAATGGTTATTGAGTTTTAATAATTAAAATATAATTAAACATAAAATAAATATAGAGATAAGTGTATGGAGATGCCTCATCCCTTTTGAATCTCTGCTTTCCTACTGCCTTCATCCAATTCTTCATACTCCTTTCTATGGCAAGCTGTATGTTCTTTCAAACTCCTTTCTATGGCAAGTTGTATGTAGGGCGTCACCATTGTCAATGACTACTTTCCATCCTCTCAGTAAAAAAGGTCCTTTACGGTTTCTCGCATGGCTAATCAGCTGTTGGTTCTCAATCATGTAGGAATAGGATTTACTATCCTTTTGCGTCTGTCACCACGCCCTACAGTCGCGAGTTTGAAGCTCGTCATAGTCATCCCATCCCAGATCCTACTCGGAATACCACAGACAAGGTTTAGACTTTTCGGATCTCAAGAATGCTGCCAATTGATTCTAGCTTATACCACGAAGACTCTGATGTCACAGAATAGAAGGCTCTGTTGTCAGGAGAGGCAACCATTCATCGTGGACCAGGAATCCAAGAGATACACACTCTAGCTTTCGCAGGTAGAACAGAAGTGTTTGTCAGGCACGCATTCATAAGTGAGAATAGTGATGAGTGTCACGGATCATCACATTCATCAGGTTGAAGTGCGAATGAATATCTTAGAATAAGAATAAGCATGAAATGAATAGAAAACAATCATAATTACATTAATACTCGAGGAACAGCAGAGCTCCACACCCTTAATCTATGGTGTATAGAAACTCCACCACTTGAAAATACATAAGTGATGAAGGTCCAGGCATGGCCGTGAGGCCAGCCCCCAAAACGTGATCAAAGGATCCAAAGACCCCTAGTACAATAGTAAAAAGTTCTATTTATACTAAACTAATTACTAGGATTACATAAATGAGTAAATGATGCAGAAATCCACTTCCGGGTTGACTTGGTGCGTGCTTGGGCTGAGCATTGAAGCTTTCGCATGCAGAGGCCTTCCTTGGAGTTAAACACCAATTTGTAACTTGTTTCTGGCGTTTAAGCCTGCTTTGCAACTTGTTTCTACCGTTTAACGCCAGAATAGGGCAGAAAGCTGGCGTTAAACACCAGTTTGCATCATCTAAACTCGGGCAAAGTATAAACTATTATATATTTTTGGAAAGCCCTGGATGTCTACTTTCCAACGCAATTGAGATCACGCCATTTGGTTTTCTATATCTCCAAAAATTCTATTTCGAGTGCAGGGAGGTCAGGATCCAACAGCATCTGCAGTCCTTTATCAGCCTCTGAATCAGATTTTTGCTCAGGTCCCTCAATTTCAGCCAGAAAATACCTGAAATCATAGAAAAACACACAAACTCATAGTAAAGTCCAGAAATGTGAGTTTTTCTTAAAAACTAATAAAAATATACTAAAAAGTGACAAAATCATACTAAAAACTATCTAAAAACAATGCCAAAAGCGTATAAATTATCCGCTCATCAGTTGCAGAGGAAGATCCTTGAGTCTTGAATACAAGTTAGTCCTCATTCAATTGAAGGACCAACTCTCCTCTGTCAGCATCAATCACAGTTTTTGCTGTGGCTAGGAAAGGTCTGCCAAGGATGATGGATTCATCCTTATCCTTTCCAGTGTCTAGGATTATGAAATCAGCAGGGATGTAAAGGCCTTCAACCTTTACTAGCACGTCCTCTACTAGTCCATAAGCCTTTTTCATGGATTTGTCTACCATCTCTAATGAGATTCTTGCAGCTTGAACCTCAAAGATTCCCAGTTTCTCCATTACAGAGAGTGGCATGAGGTTTATGCCTGACCCCAGGTCACACAGAGCCTTCTCAAAGGTCATGGTGACTATGGTACATGGTATTAAAAACCTTTCGGGATCCTCTTTCTTTTGAGGTAATGTCTGTCTGATCAAGTTATTCAGTTCATTGGTGAGCAAGGGGGGTTCATCCACCCAAGTCTCATTACCAAATAACTTGGCATTCAACTTCATGATTGCTCCAAGGTACTTAGCAACTTGCTCTTCAGTAATATCTTCATCCTCTTCAGAGGAAGAATACTCATCAGAGCTCATGAATGGCAGAAGTAGGTTCAATGGAATCTCTATGGTCTCTAAATGAGCCTCAAATTCCTTAGGTTCCTCAACTGGGAACTCCTTTTTGTCCAGAGGACGTCCCATGAGGTCTTCCTCACTGGGATTCATGTCCTCCTCCTCTTCTCTAGGATCGGCCATACCAGGTAAGGTTATGGCCTTGCACTCTCTTTTTGGATTCTCTTTTGTATTGCTTGGGAGAGTACTAGGAGGAGTTTCAGTGACTCTTTTACTCAGCTGGCCCACTTGTGCCTCCAAATTTCTAATGGAGGACCTTGTTTCATTCATGAAACTTAGAGTGGACTTAGATAGATCAGAGACTATGTTTGCTAAGATGGAGGGACTCTACTTAGAAATCTCTACCTGTTGCTGAGAGGATGATGGAAAAGGCTTGCTATTGCTAAACCTGTTTTTTCCACCATTATTAAAGCCTTCCTGAGGCTTTTGTTGATCCTTCCATGAGAGATATGGATGATTTCTCCATAAGGGATTATAGGTGTTTTCATAGGCTTCACCCATGTAATTCACCTCTGCCATTGCAGGGATCTCAGGATCATAAGCTTCTTCATCAGAAGATGCTTCTTTAGTACTGTTGGATGCATTTTGCAATCCATTTAGACTCTGAGAAATCATATTGACTTGCTGAGTCAGCATTTTGTTCTGAGCCAATAATGCATTCAAAGCATCAATTTTAAGAACTCCCTTCCTCTGAGGTGTCCCATTACTCACAGGATTCCTCTCAGAGGGATACATGAACTGGTTATTTGCAACCATTTTCTTTAGGTGAATAGATCCACCTATAAAATGGTCCAATAACATCTTAGACAATTCAGACAGACCATCACAGAATATATCCAGGATGGTCCATTCTGAGAGCATGTCAAAAGGACACTTTTTGGTCAGTTGCTTGTATCTTTCCCAAGCTTTATAGAGGGATTCACCTTCTTTCTGCCTGGAGGTTTGAACATCCACTCTAAGCTTGCTCAGCTTTTGAGGAGGAAAGAATTTGGCTAAGAAAGCCGTGACCAGCTTATCCCAAGGGTTTAGGCTATCTCTAGGTTGAGAGTCCAACCATATTCTAGCTTTGTCTCTTACAGCAAAAGGGAAAAGCATAAGCTTATAGACCTCAGGATCAACTCTATTGGTCTTAACAGTATCACAGATCTGCAAGAATTTAGTTAAGAACTGAAAAAGATCTTCTGATGGAAGTCCATGAAACTTGCAATTCTATTGCATCAGAGAAACTAATTGAGGTTTTAGCTCAAAATTGTTTCTGATTCCTTTATGTGAGTAGAAGAGAAGAAGAATAGAAGGATGAGAAGAGAGAAGAAGAAAAAATCCGAACACATAGAGAAGAGAAGGTTCGAATTATGAGTAGAAGAGAAGTGTTAGTGACTAAATAAATTAATAGAAGAAGATGAGAGAGAGAGAGAGAATTTCGAAAATTGTTTTTGAAAAAAGGTTTGTGATTTTCGAAAATTAAGAGAAGAAAAAAATTAAAATTAAAATTTGAAATAATTAGTTAATTAAAAAAAATTGAAAAAGAGGAAGGTGATTTTTGAAAATTAGAGAGAGAAAAGTAGTTAGGTGGTTTTGAAAAAGAGAAGAATTATTAAAATCAAACAAAAGAGTTAAGTAGTTAATTGAAACAGATTTGAAAATCAAATCTAAAAAGATAAGAGGTTAGAAAAGATTTTGAAATTGATTTTGAAAAAGATATGATTTGAAAGAGATATGATTAAAAAGATACGATTGAAATTTATTTTGAAAAGAAAAAAGATTTGAAAAGGAAATTAAAAAGATTTGATTTTTAAAATTAAAGTTGATGACTTCACTAACAAGAAACTAAAAAATATGATTTTAGAATTTTAACGATTGAACCTTTCTTAATAGGCAAGTCATAAACTTGAAATTTTTTAATCAAAACATTAATGTTAGTCAAGATTTTCGAAAATTATGAAATAAAGATAAGAAAAAGATTTTGAAAATCAATTTTTTTAAAAAATATTCGAAAAACATGAAATAAAAATGAAAAAGATTTGATTTTGAAAAAGATTTTGAAAAGATAATTTTTTTGAAATTGAAATCTTGACTTGACTAACAAGAAACAACTTATTTTAAAAATTTTTGACTAAGTCAACCCAAAGATTTCGAAAATTATGAGTAAAATAAGGGAAAAATATTTTTTTGATTTTTTGAATTTTTAATGAGGAGAGAGAAAAACACAAAAATAACTCAACACATAAAAATTTTGGATTAAAACAAATGATGCATGCAAGAACACTATGAATGTCAAGATGAGCACCAAGAACACTTTGAAGATCATGATGAACATCAAGAACTTATTTTTTGAAAAATTTTCAAGAAGGGAAAAACATGCAAGACACTAAACTTAGAGATTTTTCATGTTTAGACACTATGAATTCAAAAATGCATATGAAAAACAACAAAAGACACAAAATAAGAAAATATGAACATCAAACAAGAAGACTTACCAAGAACAACTTGAAGATCATGAAGAACACCATGCATGAGTTTTCGAAAATTTTTTAGAAAAATAAAAATATGCAATTGACACCGAACATAAAAATTGACTCTGGACTCAAAAAAGAAACATAAAATATTTTTGGTTTCATGGTTTTATGAATTTTTTTTGGTATTTTTCGAAATTATTTTGGAAAAAGAAAATAAAGAAATTCAAAATTTTTAATAGAAATTCCAGGAATCATGCAATGTTACTCTAAAGCTTCGGTCCAGGAATTAGACATGGCTTACTAGCCAGCCAAGCTTTAAGTAAAAGCTTCGGTCCAAAACACTAGACATGGCCAATGGCCAGCCAAGCTTTAACAGAACATTGTATACAATAGCTATGTGTGTAACTACCAAATTGATGGGAGTCAACTAACACGCTTTTGCGTTGATAAGTGAAAGCCTCGGTCCAACAGAGTTAGACATGGCTTCACAGTCAGCCATGCTTCAACATATCATCATGAAACTCTAGAATTCATTCTTAAAAATTCTGAAGAACAGAATTAAAAATATATTTCTTTTTCCAAAAATAAACATAAAAAAGCTTAAACATAAAATAAAACTACCCAATCTAAGCAACAAGATGAACCGTCAGTTGTCCAAACTCGAACAATCCCCGGAAACGGCGCCAAAAACTTGGTGCACAAAATTGTGATCTCAATGGCGCCAACAACTTGGTACACACAATTGTAATCTCAACTCTTTTTCACAACTTCGCACAACTAACCAGCAAGTGCACTGGGTTGTCCAAGTAATACCTTACGTGAGTAAGGGTCGATCCCACGGAAATTGTCGGCTTGAAGCAAGCTATGGTCATCTTGTAAATCTCAGTCAGGCGGATTCAAATGGTTATGGAGTTTTGATAATTAAAGGATAAATAAACATAAAATAAAGATAGAGATACTTATGTAATTCATTGGTGGGAATTTCAGATAAGCTTATAGAGATGCGTTATCCCTTTTGAATCTCTGCTTTCCCACTGCCTTCATCCAATCCTTCATACTTATTTCCATGGCAAGCTGTATGTTGGGGGATTACCGTTGTCAATGGCTACCGTCCGTCCTCTCAGTGAAAATGGTCCAAATGCGTTGTCACCGCATGGCTAATCATCTGTCGGTTCTCACTCATGTTGGAATAAGATCCATTGATCCTTTTGCCTCTATCACTACGCCCAACACTTGCGAGTTTGAAGCTCGTCATAGTCATCCCATCCCAGATCCTACTTGGAATACCGTAGACAAGGTTTAGACTTTCTGGATCTCAAGAATGCTGCCAATTGATTCTAGCTTATACCACAAAGACTCTGATCGTGAACCAGAAGGCTAAGAGATACGCATTCAAGCTTGTTTGCATGTAGAACGGGAGTGTTTGTCAGGCACGCGTTCATAAGTGAGAATGGTAAAGAGCGTCACATAATCATCACATTCATCATGTTCTTGTGTGCGAATGGATATCTTAGAACAGGAATAAGCATGAATTGAATAGAAAATAGTAGTAATTGCATTAATACTCGAGGAACAGCAGAGCTCCACACCTTAATCTATGGTGTGTAGAAACTCCACCGTTGAAAATACATAAGTGGTAATGGTCCAGGCATAGCCGAATGGCCAGCCCCCAATGTCTAAGGACTAAATGTCTAAAGATGATCTAAGGATAATCAAAGATGCAAGTACAATAGTAAAAAGTTCTATTTATACTAAATTAGTTACTAGGGTTACAGAAATAAGTAAATGATGCAGAAATCCACTTCCGGGCCCACTTGGTGTGTGCTTGGGCTGATCAATGAAGCCTTCATGTGTAGAGACTTCTCTTGGAGTTAAACACCAGTTTGCAGCCTGTTTTGGGCGTTTAACTCTAGCTTGTAACCTGTTTCTGGCATTTTATGCCAGAATAGGGCAGGAAGTTGGCGTTTGAATGCCAGTTTGCATTGTCAAAACTCGAACAAAGTATGGACTATTATATGTTTCTGGAAAGTTCTGGATGTCTACTTTCCAACGCAGTTGAGAGCGTGCCAATGGGGCTTTTGTAGCTTCAGAAAATCCATTTTGAGTGCAGAGAGGTTAGAATCCAACAGCATTAGTAGTTTTTTTTCAGCCTCTGAATCAGATTTTTTCTCAGGTCCCTCAATTTCAGCCAGAAAATACCTGAAATCAAGAAAAATACACAAACTCGTAATAAAGTCCAGAAATATGAATTTTTCTTAAAAACTAATAAAAATATACTAAAAACTAACAAAATCATATTAAAAACTATCTAAAAATAATACCAAAAAGTGTATAAATTATCCGCTCATCAGTGTCACCATAAACTTCATTTTGTCCTGCTCCTTGGTTAGGCATATAGTTCACATGTTCTTGCTGCTGATCTTCACAATTCTCCTCATTTGATCCCCACCTAGATGGTAGTTGATTGGTGACATTCACTGATGCAACTTGTAAACTATCAATTCTCTTAGCCATTTGCTCAAATTGTTGCTGGATTTGCTACTGCATCACCTTGTTTTGAGCTAGGATAGTGTCCACACCTTCTAACTCTAGGACTCATTTCCTTTGGGCTGGTTAGCGTTACTTTTGATGAGCAAAGAAATATTGATGGTTTGCCACTATATCAATGAGTTTTTGGGCCTCCTCTACTGTCTTCATCAATTGCAAAGAACCTCCTGCTGAGTAATCTAGTGCTTGTTGAGCTTTCAAGGTCAAGCCTTCATAGAAATTCTGAAGCATGTCCCATTCATTGAACATTTCAGGGGGACACTTTCTAATCAAAGCCTTTTATCTTTCCCATGCCTCATAGAGAGATTTAGCATCCACTTGTGTGAATGTTTGCGCCTCTGTCTTTAATCTAATAATCCTCTGAGGTGGGTAGAATTTGGCTAGGAACTTACTCACTAGATCCTCCCAGCTAGTGATGCTTTGTTGTGAAAAGGCTTCAAGCCATTGAGCAGTCTTGTCCCTCAATGAAAATGGGAACAGCAGCAATTTGTATATGTCTAGATGCACACCATTGGACTTCACTGTGTCACAGATCCCCAAGACAGTGGATAAATGCTGATTTGGATCTTTCAGTGGGCTTCCTCCATAAGAGCAGTTGTTTTGTACCAAAGTGATGAGCTGTGGCTTCAATTCAAAGTTGTTTGCATTGACATTTGGGATAAGGATGCTACTCCCATAATGCCTAGGATTTGCAAACGTGTAAGAAGCTAAGACTCTCATCTGTGGGGGCTTGTTGATGGCCATCCCTTCTGGTAGGTTAGAATTGGAAGGGTTCCCTTCCATTTCTTGGTATTCTTCCTCAGATGCTTCTTCCTCTCTAACAACACTTTTTTCTCTTGCTTCTCTTCTTAATCTCCTGAGAGTCCTCTCATCTTGATCACACAAGTTAGGAATCTCTCTTCTTGCCTCTGTCATACAAACAAAACACAAGAAACATACAAGACCAGAAAAACTAGGAACACTGCACTCTACTGCTAGAGTGAGGTTATGGTTAGCTTAAATGAAAATTCAAACAGTTAGTGCGTTAGTCAAAAATAAAGAAAAACAAAGAAAAAGTGCTCAATCTAGACCACCACCTTACTTAATCATTGTCAATCTAGTCAATCCCCGACAACAGTGCCAAAAACTTGATGTGGAAAAAATGATTCCACACAAAACTCACTGGCAAGTATACCGGGTCGCATCAAGTAGTAATTACTCACATGAGTGAGGTCGATTCCACAGGGATTGATTGATTGAGCAATTTTAGTTAGGTGATTAGTTTAGTTAGGCAAACAGTTGATAATTTGAGTGAATCACTACCAATAGAAGATAAATTGCATGAAAATAGAAGGGAGAAGGGAATTTGACAAAATCTAAAGGTGCAAAAGAAATAAAAGAGTTGAATCTTAAAGTGCAAGTAATGTAAATGACTGAACCTTAGATTGCAAGAAAGTAAATAGCTGAAGCTTAGAGTGCAAGAAATGTAAATTGCTTGAATAGTAAAGGGATGTGGGAACTGGGATTCAGAATTCAACAAGAGAATGTAAAGAGCAATTAATTAGAGAAGTAGAAGATGAAATAAGTTGCAGAAAATCTAAACAGAAAGGTAAAATTGCTTGAAGAACAAAACAAAAAGTAAACTTAGCTCAATTGTGAAATCTAAAAGATAAATTAAAGATCTCAGGAGATCAATGAGACTAGCAAGTAGATCTAGATCTTAATTCCTTCCTTGATCAAACAGAAAATAAATTGCAGAAGAAATGTAGATGAAAGGGTAAGTGAAAGTTGGATAAAATTCTTCAAATCTCATAATTATGCAGAAGAAGAACAAAAAGAATTGAAACAGAATTCCTTCAATCTCAATCCAAAATTCAAAAACAGAAGAATGAAGTTGCAGAAGTAAAAACAAAGAGAAAGAGAACTCATATCTCAATCCCAATTCTCAAATTTAAAGTGAAAACTCTCATGAAAACTAAAATTGAGCTAAGAGTCTAAAAGAAAGTAAAAAAAGTAAGTCAGTCCTCTACAAATCAAATTAACTCCTATTTATACACTTTCTATTGTTGATCTTCAGACTTTGGAGTGGGCTTTTCAATTTGGTGAAGAATTGGATCCAAATTGGATTTTGATTGAAAATGTGAACCAAGGCCACCTCCAGTGGATCACTTGGTTAAGTGAGCAAACATAGCGCTCACTGGCCTTGTCCTAGGCTTCAATTGTAGCGCTCCGTTGGTGATTTTGAACGCAACGCTCAATGGCTTTATGTTCTTTCCAACTTTTGTCTCGTGCCAAGCCTATTTCCTTGTGCATGGTAGCGCTCAATGAGGTAAGGAAACAGAGCACCCCTTGCTTGGATTTGAGGCTCCCACTTTCGAGCCCTGCTGGCTCCATTTGTGCCAACAATTCCTTAGGCACTAGCTCTCAGTTAAAAGAAACAACGCAGCGCCCTTTTGCCTTTGAGCATGGTTTCCAATTTCGAATCCTGGCTCTCCCATTTGGAACCATTTCCTTGTGCCAAGCTTCAATTGTATAGTGCTCAGTTGGTGAAAGTAACGTAGCGCTACTTGTTGCTTCCCTTGTATGCATGGTTCGATTCTTGGTGAAGCCATTTTGGCCAACTTCCTTGCCAAGCCTTGTAGCGCGCTTTTCTTTTCTTTATGGGGCGCTCCTTTGTGGACATGGGTTCAAACCTTGGCTACCCCATTTGTCGAAGTCGCACCTTGATTTTCTTTGTGCCAAGCCACGATAAAGTTAAAACAGTTAACTGAGCGCTCTTGCTGATGCCTTGTCAATTTTGTTTCCATGTAGCGCTCCATTTGTTCTCTCAACGCAACGCCTTGGCCTTGTGCCTTTGTGCCTTGGTCTTCAATTGCTAACATTCACTTATTGAGCCCTCCACTCACTTTTTGAGTGCTATGCTTGCTTCCTTGAGTGTGCCACACTTTTCTATCATAGTGATAAGCGGATATTTTATACGATTTTTGGTGGTATTTTCATGTAGTTTTTAATATGCTTTAGTTACTTTTTTAGTTTATTTTTATTAGTTTTTATGCAAAAATCACATTTCTGGACTTTAATATGAGTTTGTGTATTTTTCTGTGATTTCAGGTATTTTCTGGCTGAAATTGAGGGACCTGAGCAAAAATCTGATTCAGAGGCTGAAAAAAGGACTACCTCCTGCACGCAAAATGAATTTTCTGGAGCTACAGAAGCCCAATTCGCACGCTCTCAATTGCGTTGGAAAGTAGACATCTTAGGCTTTCCAGCAATATATAATAGTCCATACTTTGCCCGAGATTGGATAGCGCAAACTGGCGTTTAAACGCCAGCTTTTTACCCTTTTCTAGCGTTAAATGCCAGAACTGGCATAAAAGATGGAGTTAAACGCCCAAACTGGCACCAAAGCTGGCGTTTAGCCTATGCACATGAAAGCTTCAATGCTCAGCCCAAGCACACACCAAGTGGTCATCGGAAGTGGATTTCTGCATCATTTACTTATTTCTGTAAACCCTAAGTTACTAGTTCACTATAAATAGGACCTTAATCATGCTTGTTTCTATTCTAAGATATTCATTCGCACTTCAACTTGATGAATGTGATGATCCGTGACACTCATCACCATTCTCAACTTATGAACGCATGCTTGACAACCACTTCCGTTCTACCTTAGATTGAGTGTGTATCTCTTGGGTTCCGGGTTCACGAGCTTGAGTGCCTCTCCTAACAACAGAGTGTTCAAATTTGTGCAACCAGAGTCTTCCTGGTATAAGCTAGAATCAATTGGCAGCACTCTTGAGATCCGGAAAGTCTAAACCTTGTCTGTGGTATTTCGAGTAGGATCTGGGAAGTGGTGACTGTGACGAGCTTCAAACTCACAAATGTTGGGCGCAGTGACTGTGTGCAAAAGGATCAATGGATCCTATTCCAGCACGAGTGAGAACTGACAGATGATTAGCCCTATGTAACCCGTAGCCGGACCATTTTCACTGAGAGGACGCATGGTAGCCATTGAAAACGGTGATCCACCAACATACAGCTTGCCATGGAAGGAGCCTTGCGTGCGTGAAGAAGACAACAGTAGGAAAGCAGAGATTCAGAAGACAGAGTATCTCCAAAACCTCAATCTGTTCTCCATTACTACATAACAAGTATTATTCATTTCATGTTCTTTTACTTTTTACAAACAAAACTCTTTTCATTATTAATCCCCTGACTAAGGTTTACAAGATAACCATAGATTGCTTCAAGCCGACAATCTCCGTGGGATCGACCCTTACTCACGTAAGGTATTACTTGGACGTCCCAGGGCACTTGCTGGTTAGTGGCACCGGAGTTGTGAAAAGTGTGAATCACAATTTCATGCACCAAGTTTTTGGCGCTGTTTCTGGGGATTGTTCGAGTTTGGACAACTGACGGTTCATCTCATTATTTAGATTAGGAAAAATTTGTCTTTTTAGTTTAGAGTCTTTTATTTTCTTTTCAAAAAAAAATTCAAAAATATCATTTTTCTTTATTTATCTTTAATTTTCTTTGAGTTTAGTTTCATGTTTTAAGTTTGGTGTCAATTGCATATGGTTATTTTCTTTCAATTTTTTCGAGTTGTTCTTGTTTATTTTTCTTGTTTTATCTTTGAATTTTCTTGTTTAGTGTCTTTCCTTGTTTTTCCTGTGTATTTTCGAATTATTAGTGTCTAGAGTATAAAACTTTTTTTAAGTTTGGTGTTTCTTGTGTTGTTATTACCTTAAAAAAAATTTTCAAAAAGTGTTCTTGGTGTTCTTTTTATGTTCTTGTTGTTCTTGTGAGTCGTCAAAGTGTTCTTGAGTCTTTTTTGTGTTTTGATTTTAAAATTTTTAAGTTTGGTGTTCCTTAGTGTTTTTCCCTTCAAATTTTCGAAAATAAGGAGCATTAGATCTAAAAATTTGAAGTCTTGTGTCTTTTTATTGTTTTTCTCTTTCCTCGTTAAATTAAAAAAAAATCAAAAAAATATCTTTTCCTTTATTCACTCATAATTTTTGAATTCCTTGAGTTGATTTAGACAAAATTTTTAAAATTTGGTAGTTTCTTATTAGTCAAGTCAAAATTTCATTTTTTAAAATTATCTTCTTAAACCTTTTTCAATATAGACTCTTTTTCAATTTTCTCTTTTTATTTTTTTCGAAAATCCTTCATAAAATTTTTCATTTATTTTATTTTATTTTATTTTATCTTCTTTTATTTTCGATTTTCTAAAAAAATTCTAATAATAAATGTAATATTTCTATCTCCAATCCACATCATCTCCCTTTCTCCATCATGGACCTAAGTGGAAATGAATAGTCTAGAAGGACTCTGGGTCATATGCTAACCCCACTACCGCTTCATATGAGAGTAGTATCTGTATACCCCCCATAAGAGCTAACACTTTTGAGCTAAATCCTCATCTCATTATCATGGTGCAGCAAAATTACCAGTATTCTGGTCTTCCACAGGAAGAACCTACTAAGTTTCTGGCACACACCTTACAAATTGCTGACACAGTACGTGATAAGGAAGTGGATCAAGATGTCTACAGATTATTGATGTTTCCATTTGCTGTAAAAGACCAAGCCAAGAGGTGGTTAAATAACCAACCCAAAGCCAGCATAAGAATATGGAAACAGTTGTAAGACAAATTCCTGAATCAATATTTCTCTCCAAAAAGGATGACATAGCTAAGGCTGGACATCCAAGGCTTTAAACAAGAGGATCATGAATCTCTTTATGATGCCTGGGAGAGGTACAGAGAGATGCTAAGGAAATGTCCCTCTGAAATATTTTTCGAGTGGGTGCAGTTAGACATCTTCTGCTATGGGCTTACAAAAAAAGCCCAGATATCTCTAGACCACTCAGCTGGTGGATCTATACATATGAGAAAAAAAAATTGAAGAAGCTCAAGAGCTCATAGATACAGTTGCTAGAAATCAGCATCTGTACTTAAGTAGTGAGTCCTCCATGAAAGAAGAGGCTAAGGCAGTATCCACTAAACTTAGTCCTCCAGAACAAGTTGCTCAACTCAATCAGCAATTATGTTTTCTAACAAAAGAGCTAGCAGAATTCAGAGAAATGCTACAAGAAACCAAATATGCAAACCAGAATATGGAAAAACAATTGAATCAGACAAAATAGCAGTTATCCAAATAGATAACAGAAAAGTGCCAAGCTATTCATTTAAGGAGTGAAAAGACATTAAATACCTCAACTCAAAGCAGAAAAAAGCCAAGAAAGGAAAAATTGATAGAGGAGGAGCAAATCATTGCCCAAAATCTCTTTGAGGACAGTAAGAGCCCAGAGAGGAATACTTCTGGCATTCAAACACCAGAAAAGGGTGAAAAACTAGCATTAAATGCCCAGTCCATGTCCAGTTCTGGTGTTCAAACGCCAGAAAAGGGGGAAAATCTGGCGTTAAACGCCCATCCACCCCCCGAATCCTGGCGTTCAAACGCCAATGAGGGATCAGACACCTGCAAGTGCTGATAGTAACCCCTCTAAGAAGGCTTCTCCAACCACCTCTGTAGGAAATAAACCT
>NC_029774.3:72441907-72442870 GCF_000817695.3 Arachis duranensis | reverse complement strand
TGGCTGGCTGTGAAGCCATGTCTAATTTTATTGGACCGAGGTTTCAACTTATCATCACAAGAGCTTGTTGATTTCTATCAATCTTGCTGTTGGAGCAGTGATCTGCTAAGGCTTGGCTGGCCATTGGCCATGTCTAGTGTTTTGGACCGAAGCTTTCTTTGAAAGCTTGGCTGGCTGTGAAGCCATGTCTAATTCCTGGACCGGAGTCTTAAGACTAACATTGCATGATCCCTGGAATTCTCATTAAGAATTTTGATATCTTTATTTTCTTTTCCACTTAATTTTCGAAAAAACCAAAAAAAATTACAAAATCATAAAATCCAAAAATATTTCTTGTTTGAGTCTAGTGTTTCATTTTAAGTTTGGTGTCAATTGCATGTTTTTGTTCTTCTTGCATTCATTCATGTGTCTTAAGTGATCTTCAAGATGTTCTTGATGATTTCATGACTCTGATCTTTAATTTCTCTTGACTTTAGTGTTTGTGTTTTTCATATGCATTCTCATTTTGTTAGTGTCAGTAGTATACAAACTGCTAAGTTTGGTGTCTTGCATGCATTGTTATTTGATTTTAGTTGCATTTTGATTATTCCTCATTATTAAAAATCCAAAAATATTTTTAATCTGTGTCTTTTCAAGTCAATAATACAGAGAATTGAAGATTCAGAACATACAGCAGAGGAATTATATAGAAAAAGTTGGGCGTTCAAAACGCCCAGTAAGGAAGGCAAACTGGCGTTTAAACGCCAGCTAGGGTGCCTGGCTGGGCGTTTAACGCCCAAAAAGGTAGAGTTTTGGGCGTTAAACGCCAGAATGTGCACCATTCTGGGCGTTTAACGCCAGGACGGCACAAGATGGAAGATTCTGTTTTTAATTCAGATTTTTTTTTCAAGTTTTCAAAATTTTTCAAAATCAAATCTTTTTCAAATCATATCTTTTCAATCAAATCTTTTTCAAAATCAATTT
>NC_029774.3:72438674-72439407 GCF_000817695.3 Arachis duranensis | reverse complement strand
CCATAGGCACCATGACCTTCAAGAAGGCCTTGTGTGACCTAGGGTCAAGTGTAAACCTCATGCCTCTCTCTGTAATGGAGAAGCTAGGGATCTTTGAGGTGCAAGCTGAAAAATCTCACTAGAGATGGCAGACAATTCAAGAAAACAAGCTTATGAACTTGGAGAGGATGTTCTGGTAAAAGTTGAAGACCATTACATCCATGCTGATTTCATAGTCCTAGAGATTGGGAAGTGCATGGATGAATCCATCATCCTTGGCAGACCCTTCCTGACCACAGCAAAGGCTGTGATTGCTGTGGACAGAGGAGAATTGATTATTCAAGTGAATGAAGAATCCTTTGTGTTTAAGGCTCAAGGATATCCCTCTGTCACCATGGAGAGGAAGCATGATGAGCTTCTCTCAAAACAGAGTCAAACAGAGCCCCCACAGTCAAATTCTAAATTTGGTGTTGGGAGGCCACAACCAACTTCTAAGTTTGGTGTTGAACCCCCACATTCAAACTCTAAGTTTGGTGTTGGGAGGTTCCAACATTGCTCTGAGTATCTGTGAGGCTCCATGAGAGCCCACTATCAAGCTAATGACATTAAAGAAGCGCTTGTTGGGAGGCAACCCAATCTTATTATAATTATCTATTTTCCTTTGTTATTTTATGTTTTCTGTAGGTTGATGATCATGAGAAGTCACAAAATCAATTGAAAAAGCAAAAACAAAAAGAAAAACCAGAAAGAAAAA
>NC_029774.3:72437394-72438479 GCF_000817695.3 Arachis duranensis | reverse complement strand
CGTTTAACGCCCAGTCTGGCACCATTCTGGGCGTTTAACGCCAGAAAGGGGCACCAGACTGGCGTTAAACGCCAGAAAAGGGCAAGAACTTGGCGTTAAACGCCAGAAATGGGCACCAGCCCGGTGTTTAACGCCAGAATTGGCACAGGGAGCAATTTTGCTCGCCACTTGGTGCAGGGATGACTTTTTCTTGACACCTCAGGATCTGTGGACCCCACAGGATCTCCACCTACCCCACCACTCTCTCTCTTCTTCACCCATTCACCAATCACCTCAACACCTCTTCCCCAAAAACCCTTTACCTATCAAATCCCATCTTTCTCTTCACCACTCACATCCATCCTTCAAAAAACCCCACCTACCTCACCATTCAAATTCAAACCACTTTCCCACCCAAACCCTTCTCCCCCTTTGGCCGAACCACAAAGCCATTTCCATCTCCTTCATTTCTTCTTCTTCTTCAACTCTCTTCTTTCTTCTTTTGCTCGAGGACGAGCAAACCTTTTAAGTTTGGTGTGGTAAAAGCATTGCTTTTTGTTTTTCCATAACCATTTATAGCATCCAAGGCCGGAGAAACCTCTAGAAAGAGGAAAGGGAAGGCAAAAGCTTCCACCTCCGAGTCATGGAAGATGGAAAGATTCATCTCAAGGGTGCATCAAGACCACTTCTATGAAGTTGTGGCCTTGAAGAAGGTGATCCCCGAGGTCCCTTTCAAACTCAGAAAGAGTGAATATCCGGAGATCCGACACGAGATCCAAAGAAGAGGTTGGGAAGTTCTTACCAACCCCATTCAACAAGACGGAATCTTAATGGTTCAAGAGTTCTATGCCAATGCATGGATCACCAAAAACTATGATCAAAGTGTGAACCCGGATCCAAAGAGTTGGCTTACTATGGTTCGGGGGAAATACTTGGATTTTAGTCCGGAAAATGTAAGGTTAGCATTCAACTTGCCCATGATGCAAGGAGATGAACACCCTTACACTAGAAGGGTCAACTTTGATCAAAGGTTGGACCAAGTCCTCATAGACATTTATGAAGAGGGCGCCCAATGGAAGAGAGATTCAAGAGGAAAGCCGGTTCAA
>NC_029774.3:72436794-72436977 GCF_000817695.3 Arachis duranensis | reverse complement strand
TTCAAGAGGAAGAACAAGCCGCCATCACTAAGGTGGACCCGTTCTTTAATTTCCTTGTTCTTTATTTTCTGTTTTTTGAAACATCATGCTTATGTTTATCTATGTTTGTGTCTTGTGATCATTAGTGTCTTAGTGTCTATGCCTTAAAGTTATGAATGTCCTATGAATCCATCACCTTTCTTG
>NC_029774.3:72436328-72436619 GCF_000817695.3 Arachis duranensis | reverse complement strand
TGTGGTTCATGAATGTTGGCTCTTAAAAGAATGATGAAAAAGGAGAAATGTTACTGAGGATCTGAAAAATCATAAAAATGATTCTTGAAGCAAGAAAAAGCAGTGAATACAAAAAAAAAGAAGGAGAAAAACGAAAAAAAAAGAGAAGAAAAAGAAAAAGAAAAAAATATAATAATAAAGTTGTGATCCAAGGCAAAAAGAGTGTACTTAAGAACCCTGGACACCTCTAGTTGGGGACTCTAGCAAAGCTGAGTCACAATCTGAAAAGGTTCACCCAATTATGTGTCTGTA
>NC_029774.3:72420257-72435273 GCF_000817695.3 Arachis duranensis | reverse complement strand
CGTGACAGGGTGCGTTGAACATTTTCACTGAGAGGATGGGAGGTAGCCACTGACAACGGTGAAACCCTACATACAGCTTGCCATGGAAAGGAGTAAGAAGGATTGGATGAAGACAGTAGGAATTAGGAAAGCAGAGAGACGGAAGGGACAAAGCATCTTCATACGCTTATCTGAAATTCCTACCAATGAATTACATAAGTATCTCTATCTTTATCTTTATGTTTTATTCATCATTCATAACCATTTGAGTTTGCCTGACTAAGATTTACAAGATGACCATAGCTTGCTTCATACCAACAATCTCTGTGGGATCGACCCTTACTCGCGTAAGGTTTATTACTTGGACGACCCAGTACACTTGTTGGTTAGTTGTGCGAAGTTGTGATAAAAGAGTTGAGATTACAATTGTGCGTACCATGTTGATGGCGCCATTGATGATCACAATTCCGCGCACCAAGAATGCAGTGCAGTCATTCTGAAAAGCTTACCAGAGAAGCATAAAGATCCCGAAAGCTTTATGATACCATGCACATTAGAGGGTATGTGTACCAAGACAGTTCTATGTGATCTTGGGGCAAGTATCAACCTAATACCTGCATCCACTATCAGAAAGCTTGGTTTGACTGAAGAAGTCAAACCAACCCGGATATACCTCCAACTTGCTGATGGCTCCATTAAATATCCATCAGGCGTAATTGAGGACATGATTGTCAAGGTTGGGCCATTTGCCTTTCCCACTGACTTTGTAGTGCTGAAAATGGAGGAGCACAAGAGTGAAACTCTCATTCTAGGAAAACCTTTCCTAGCAACTAGATGAACCCTCATTGTTGTCCAAAAATAGGAGGTGACCCTGAGAGTCAATGAGGATGAGTTTAAGTTGAATGCTGTCAAAGCTATGCAGCATCCATACACATTAAAAGACTACATGAGAGTTGATATTATTGACTCCCTGGTGGAAGAAGTCAATATGACTGAGAGCTCGAATTAGAGCTAGAGGACATCTTTAAAGATGTTCAGCTTGATTTGGAGGAACCAGAAAATACAAAAGAACCTCTGAAAACTCCTCATGAAGAGGATAAGCCTCCTAAACCTGAGCTCAAATCACTACCACCATCCTTGAAATATGTGTTTCTGGGAGAGGATGCAACTTTTCCTGTGATCATAAGCTCTACCTTAGAACCACAGGAAGAGAAAGCACTACTTCAGGTGCTAAAGACACACAAGACAACTCTTGGGTAGTCCATAAGTGATCTTAAGGGCATTAGCCCAGTCAGATGCATGCACAAGATCCTATTGGAGGATGATGCTAAGCCAGTGGTTCAACCACAGAGGCGGCTAAATCCGGCCATAAACGAAGTGGTGCAGAAAGAGGTCACCAAATTACTAGTGGCTAGGATTATTTATCCTATTTCTGATAGCCCCTGGGTGAGCCCTGTCCAAGTCATCCCAAAGAAGGGAGGTATGACAGTGAATCATAATGAAAAAAATGAACTGATTCCTACAAGAACAGTTATAGGGTGGCATATGTGTATTGACTACAGAAGGCTCAATACAGCCACCAGAAAGAATCATTTTACTTTACCATTCATAGACCAGATGCTAGAAAGACTACCAGGTCATGACTATTACTGCTTTTTGTATGGCTATTTGGGCTATAACCAAATTGCAGTAGATCCTCAGGATCAAGAGAAAATAGCATTCACATGTCCATCTGGAGTATTTGCCTACAGATGGATGCCATTTGGTCTGTGCAATACACCTATAACCTTTCAGAGATGCATGCTCTCTATTTTCTCTGATATGGTAGAAAATTTTCTAGAGGTCTTTATGGATGACTTCTCAGTATTTGGAGACTCATTCAGCTCCTGTCTTGATCATCTAGCACTTCTTCTGAAATGGTGCCAAGAGACTAACCTGGTTTTAAACTAGGAAAAATGTCACTTTATGGTGATTGAAGGAATTGTCCTTGGGCATAAAATTTTGAACAAAGGAATAGAGGTGGATCAAGCTAAGGTAGAGGTGATTGAAAAATTACCACCACCCACCAATGTTAAGGCAATCAGAAGCTTTCTGGGACATGCAGGATTCTACAGGAGGTTTATAAAGGATTTTTCAAAAATCGCAAAACCTCTGAGTAATCTGCTAGCTTCTGATACACCATTTGTCTTTGACAGAAAGTGTTTGCAGGCCTTTGAGACTTTAAAGGCTAAGTTGGTCACAGCACCTGTCATTTATGCACCAGATTGGACATTACCATTCAAATTAATGTGTGATGCCAATGACCATGCTATTGGTGCAGTATTAGGACAAAGGCATAACAAGCTTCTGCATGTCATTTACTACGGCAGCCGTGTTCTAAATGACACACAGAAGAATTACACAACCACAGAAAAAGAGCTGCTTGCAGTGGTTTATGCCATTGACAAGTTTAGATCCTATTTAGTAGGATCAAAAGTGATTGTGTACACTGACCATGCTGCTCTTAAATATCTACTCACAAAGCAGGATTCAAAACCCAGGCTCACAAGATGGGTGTTGCTCCTGCAAGAGTTTGATATAGAAATAAGAGACAAAAAAGGGACCAGAAAAGGGATAGAGAACCAAGTAGCTGATCATCTGTCCCGAATAGAACCAGTAGCTGGGGCGTCCCTCCCCTCTACTGAGATCTCTGAAACCTTCCCGGATGAGCAACTTTTTGCCATTCAGGAAGTACTGTAGTTTGAAGACATTGCAAACTATAAAGCGGTAAGATTCATACCCAAAGAGTACAGCAGGCAGCAAACAAAAAAATTAGTTACTGATGCAAAGTACTACTTGTTGGATGAACCATATCTCTTTAAGAGATGTGCAGACAGAGTAATCCATAGATGCGTGCCTAGAGAAGAGGCACAAAAAATCCTATGGCATTGCCGTGGATCACAATATGGAGGACATTTCGGAGGTGAGCGAACAGCCACAAAAGTCCTCCAATGTGGCTTCTACCCTCTCTAGAGACTACCGAGAGATTTTTCGTAACTGTGACAGTTGCCAGAGAGCTGGTAATCTGCCTCACGGTTATGCCATGCCTCAACAAGGGATCTTAGAAATTGAGTTGTTTGATGTATGGGGTATTGATTTCATGGGGCCTTTCCCACCATCATACTCAAACACTTACATTTTGGTGGCAGTAGATTATGTATCTAAATTGGTAGAGGCAATTGCCACACCCACTAATGATACTAAGACAGTACTGAAGTTCCTCCAGAAGCATATCTTCAGCAGAGTTGGTGTCTCTGGAATACTAATCAGTGATGGAGGAACTCATTTCTGCAATAAACAGCTTGACTCTGCTCTGATCCGATATGAAATTAACCATAAAGTGGCAACTTCATATCATCCACAGACAAATGTGGAGGCTGAAGTCTCAAATAGAGAACTAAAACAAATCCTGGAACGGACTGTAAGTACCCGTAGAAAGGATTGGACAAGGAGTCTGGATGATGCTCTATGGTCATACAGAACAGCATTCAAAACTCCTATAGGGACCTCTCTATACCAGCTTGTGTATGGAAAAGGCTGTCACCTACCAGTGAAACTGGAACACAAGGCCTACTGGGCAACCAGATTCCTAAACCTTGATCCCAAGTTAGTTGGAGAGAAAAGATTGCTCCAGCTGAATGAGCTAGAGGAATTCAGACTCAATACTTTCGAAAATACAAAAATTTATAAGGAGAAAGCAAAAAGGTGGCATGACAAGAAGCTGTCATCTAGAGTCTTTGAGCAAGGACAGAAGGTTTTGCTATTTAACTCTAGGCTTAGATTCTTCCCTGGAAAATCAAAATCCCGGTGGAGGGGACCATATGTGATTACAAGTGTGTCACCATATGGATATGTAGAGTTTCAGGATATTGACTCTAACAAAAAGTTCATTGTTAACGGACAGAGAGTCAAACATTATCTTGAAAGCAATATTGAGCAAGAATGCTTAAAACTGAGACTAGATTAAAGCTCAGTAAAAGTCCAGCTAAAGACAATAAAGAAGCGCTTGCTGGGAGGCAACCCAGCCATTATCAAAAGTTTTTATTTATTAAATAATAATTATAGGAGTTTGATATAAATTATCTTTAAGGTTAATTATCATTTGCAGAAGTTTACATAGTTACAGAAGGATTCAGAGCATAAAGCAGAGAAAAGGAGCTCACTGGCACGAAAATGCCAGTAAGGGGCATTTTTGGGTGTCAAACGCCAGAATGGGTACCATTCTGGGCGTTTGACGCCAGTGAAGATACCATTCTGGGCATTAAACGCCAGAGCTGTAGCATCCTGGGCGTTTAGAAAAATGCCCAGTAATAAAAGATTTCTGGCATTTAACGCCAACCAGGGTACCTGGTTGGGCGTTAAACGGCCAAATTGGCCAACAATTGGGCATTAAACGCCAGAATGGATACCATTCTGGGCGTTTAACGCCATAACAGACAGGGGGAGGTGATTTTGTTTTCACTTCAATTTTTTTCAAATTTTCATGTTTTAATTCATAATTTTCTACATAAACATGTTACAAATTTTCATCTCTCAGATTCAATTTTAAAAAATTTAATAATCTTCTAAATTCTTTTTAATTTTCTTTCAAAATCCCTTTCAAATCTTTTTTCAAAAACTCATTTATCTTTTCAATTTCTTTCCAAATCTTTTCCAACTCATCATATCATCTTTTAATTCTTAGATGCATCAACAAAAATTCATATTTAACTTCTTTATATCTTTTCCATATCTTTGGAATTTTAAAATCTCATCTTTTTCATATCATGATTTATCTTTTCAAATCATATCTTTCTATCATATCTTTTTTCAAAATTTTTGAAACACACCCCCTCCCTTTTAAATATACGTTCGGCCATCCCCAAACCTCTACCATTCGAATCTGTCTGCCCCTCTAAGTTTAGTGTGTTTTTCCGTGATCACTGAGTAAAACATCACCAAGATCATGGCCCCTAAAGGAAAACAAACCACTTTAAGAGGCAAGAAAGAGAATAATCCAAAATCACTTTGGAATCAAGAGAGGTTCTTAACCAAAGAACATGCAGACCATTACCACAAAATAATAGATTTGAGGTCAGTGATCCCGAAAGTTAACTTCAATCTGAAAGAAGATGAATATCCAGAGATCCAAGAACAGATCCGAAACAGAGGTTGAGAAATCTTAGCTAATCCTGAGACAAAGGTGGAAAGAAACATGGTCTAGGAATTCTACTCAAATCTGTGGCTAACAGATAAACAGAGAATGACGGGAACTGCCTTCCATACCTTTCAAACTCTGGTCAGAGGGAAGACTATTTACTTCCACCTTGATAAAATAAGAGAGGTCTTCAAGCTTCTTCAACTACAAGATGATCCAGAATCCTTTAATAGGAGAATGGTGAGAGTAGATAAGCGTTTGGACCAAGTTCTAGAGGACATATACCTCCCTGGAACTAATTAGATAACCAACTCAAAAGGTGTCCCAAACCAACTCAAGAGAGAAGATCTCAAACCAGTCACTAGGGGCTGGTTGGACTTCATTGGGCATTCTATACTACCCACTAGCAACCGCTCTGAAGTCACTGTCAAAAGAGCAATGATGATTCATTGCATTATGCTGGGTCATTGCATTATACTGGGAAATGAAGTGGAGATTCATCATCTAATTTCTTGAAAGATTTACACAATTGCAAATAAGAACTCCACTGAAGCCAAATTGGCTTACCCAAGCTTAATCTCTCTGCTATGTAAAGATGTTGGGGTAAAGATGGGAGTGGATGAGTTCATCTCAGTCAAGCATCCAATCACCAAAAAGTCAATGGAGGGACAACAAGTGCACGACAACTCCATCAAGAGGAGGGCGCAGGAGTTCCTCCCAGAAATCCCTCAATTTGACTACTAGGCCCACCTAGAAGCATCTGTCACCAAGTTGCAAGAAGCTATGGATCAACTTAAAGAAAAACAGCAAAATCAAAATAGCATGCTCTGCAAACTGCTTAAGGAACAAGAAAAGCAAGGCCGTGAGCTACAGGAGCTGAAGCGCTAGAAGCTCTCCCTTGAAGGACCAGACACCCCACAGATTGAAGGAGCATCCATCTCCCAAAATAAAGGTTGTTGAGTCCTAGTCTTAATTCTGTGGTAATTTTTATTAGAAGAAACCTAGCTTAAGAATGACATGAGTATTACTAATTAGGGTCTTTATTTTTATTTTTCTTTTATTTTTATTATCTCCAAGTAAGCTATAATTTATTCTTCTCTTCATCACTAAACATGAATAAAATAATAGGTTTTCTTTAGAATAAGGAGGCAATTATTTCAAGTTTTCAATAAGAAAAATTCTAATTATTTTCATGTGGTGGCAACACTTTTTGTCGTGATGTGGTGGCAATACTTTTTGTTTTCTGAATGAATGCTTGAACAGTGCATATTTTTTTTATAGTGAAGTTTATGAATGTTAAAATTGTTAGCTCTTGAAAGAATGATGAAAAGAAAGAGAAATGTTATTGATAATCTAAAAAATCATAAAATTGATTCTTGAAGCAAGAAAAAGCAGTGAAAAATACAAAGCTTTCAAAAAATGAAAAATAAAGAAAAAGCAAGCTGAAAAAGCCAATAGCCCTTTAAACCAAAAGGCAAGGGTAAAAAGGATATAAGGCTTTGAGCATTAATGGATAGGAGGGCCCAAAGGAATAAAATTTTGGCCTAAACAGCTAAATCAAGCTGTCCTTAACCATGTGCTTGTGTCATGAAGGTCCAAGTGAAACGCTTGAGATTGAGTGGTTAAATTCATGATCCAAAGAAAAAGAGTGTGCCTAAGAACTCTGGGCACCTCTAATTGAGGACTCTAGCAAAGCTGAGTCATAATCTGAAAGGTTCACCCTATCATGTGTCTGTGGCATTTATGTATCCTGTAGTACTACTGGAAAACAAGATGCTTAAGGTCACAGCCAAGACTCATAGAGTAGCTGTGTTCAAGAATCAACATATTAAACTAGGAGATCAACATACTTAACTAGGAGAATCAATAACACTATCTAAATTCTGAGTTCCTATGGATGCCAATCATTCTAAACTTCAAAGGATAAACTGAGATGCTAAAACTGTTTAGGAGCAAAAAGCTACTAGTCCCGCTCATCTAATTAGAATCTAAGCTTCACTTAAACTCTGAGATGTATTGCCTCTAGATTTTCTTTATATCCTATTTATTTATCTAGTTTCTTGGGGACAAGCAACAGTTTAAGTTTGGTGTTGTGATGAGCGGATATTTTATACGCTTTTTGGGGGTAATTTCATGTAGTTTTTAGTATGTTTTAGTTAGTTTTTAGTATATTTTTATTAGTTTTTAGGAAAAATTCATATTTCTAGACTTTACTAGGGTAATGAAATTTTATTAACAAAATGATCTTGGCAAGGTTTGGTTGTCAAGGGTCTTCATCATTATCACTAGCCACAAGTATGGTAGTTGCAAGGATTAATCCCACTTAGTCATCCTTAAATCAATTAACAAAGGAAAGTCAAGTGAGTTATATCAATCCTAGTCCATAAATCCTAGCTTTCCACTAATTGGATTAATGAGGGCTAGAGTTAATGGCTATCAACTATCAATCAATTGGACACTAGTAACTCAAGAAATCCTAAGTTACCTTCTCAAGCCAAGAACATAAAATTCCATTCTAACATTCTCCCAAGCATTTAATCAAACACTTGGAAGGTACAAAAGAAAAGTATAGTAAATCACAACAGGAATAAATTCTAACAACAATTGAATGTAAAGAATTAACAACAACAATCAAGGAAATCACAATTATCATGAATTACCTCAAATCGCATTATTGAAAGAGAACAAAGGAACAACAATCTATTCCAAAACAAAATGAAGAATTACAATTATTAAAGCACATAACTAGAAAGAGGAAGATGAGAAGAGTAAAAATTGGTAAAGGAGAAGTAAATTAAAGCATGAATTAAACCTAGATCTAAGAGGAGAGATTAACCTAAACCTAATCCTAATTCTAGAGAGAAGTGAGAGCTTCTCTCTCTAGAAAACTAACTCTAAACTAAAACTAACTCCTCGTGTTGCTTTAATGAGATCACGTGTGGACTACGACGCGTATGCGCACGATACGCGTGTGCGTCCTCGGCTGATTTTGCAATGTGCGCGCGAGCGCCTTGTGCACGTACGCGTGCTTGGTCGAATTCTTTTCTTTGGATTTTTATGCTTCTCTCCATTTGTATGCTTCCTTCCTTGCTCCTTTGATCCATGTCTAGCCTATTTCAATCTTGGAATTACTAGCAAACACATCAAGGCATCTTATGGAATTAAAGAGGAATTAGAATTCATCAAAATAAGGCTTAAAAAGCATGACAAAATCATGCTAATTCCTTGGCTAAATGTGACAAAAGGTTGATGAAATGCTCTAAATTCAATACAAGATAAACCCTAAAAATGGGGTTTATCAGACCTGAGCAGAAATCTGATTCAGAGGTTGAAAAAGGACTGCAGATGCTATTGGATTCTGACCCTCCTGCACGCAAAATGGATTTTCTGAAGCTACAGAAGCCCAATTGGCACAAACTGGCATTTAAACGCCAGCTTTTTACCCTTTTCTGGCGTTAAACGCCAGAACTGGCATAAAAGTTGGAGTTAAACGCCCAAACTGGCACCAAAGCCGGCGTTTAACGCCAGGAATAGCCTATGCACGTGAAAACTTCAATGCTCAGCCCAAACACACACCAAGTGCACCCCGGAAGTGGATTTCTGCACTATCTATCTTAGTTTACCCATTTTCTGTAAACCTAGGTTACTAGTTTAGTATAAAAACTACTTTTAGAGATTTATTTTGTACCTCATGACAACATCTGAAATTGTATCTTCTATGGCATGAGTCTCTAAACCCCATGGTTGTAGGTGAGGAGCTCTGCTGTGTCTTAATGGATTAATGCAATTATTTCAGTTTTCTATTCAATCACGCTTGTTTCTATTCTAAGATATTCATTCGCACTTCAACATGATGAATGTGATGATCCGTGACACTCATCACCATTCTCAACTTATGAACGCATTCCTGACAACCACTTCTGTTCTACCTTAGATTGAGTGTGTATCTCTTGGGTTCCTGGTTCACGAGTTTGAGTGCCTCTCCTGACAACAGAGTGCTCAAATCTGTTCAACCAGAGTCTTTGTGGTATAAGCTAGAATCAATTAGCAGCACTCTTGAGATCCGGAAAGCCTAAACCTTGTATGTGGTATTCCGAGTAGGATCTGGGAAAGGGTGACTGTGACGAGTTTCAAACTTACAAATGTTGGACGCAGTGACAGTGTGCAAAAGGATCAATGGATCCTATTTCAGCACGAGTGAGAACCGACGGATGATTAGCCCTACGTAACCCGTAGCCGGACCATTTTCACTGAGAGGACGGATGATAGCCATTGACAACGGTGATCCACCAACATACAGCTTACCATGGAAGGAGCCTTGCATGCATGAAGAAGACAACAGTAGGAAAGCAGAGATTCAGAAGACAGAGCATCTCCAAAACCTCAACCTGTTCTCCATTACTGCATAACAAGTATTATTCTTTCATGTTCTTTTACTTTTTACAAACAAAACTCTTTTCATTATTAATCTCCTAACTAAGGTTTACAAGATAACCATAGATTGCTTCAAGCCGACAATCTCTGTGGGATCGACCCTTACTCATGTAAGGTATTACTTGGACAACCCAGTGCACTTACTGGTTAGTGGTACCAGAGTTGTGAAAAGTGTGAATCACAATTCCGTGCACCAAATAGGCCACGCTTTTATGGGCATGCTTTCCTTGTTTATTTCTTTTCTTCACCTATAATTAATCAAACCAACCAAACAAAGCATCACAAATTTCACAAGATTCATAAATCAATCAAAAACCAATTAATTCTATTTTAAACCTTATGATTTTGTGTCAAATAAATGATGGTTGATTGAATTGACATAACCATGCAAATTCACTCCAAATCACTTACTTATAATGCAAGAAAGTGCATAAACCTTCATGAAACAAGTGAAAAATGCTTGAAAAGCTAGCATAAGATGACTTGTCATCAATGTTAAACATTGATATAAACTTTAATTTGCAAACTGTTGGCTTGTTCATGATTTGTGTGATTATTCAATTGACATTGAGCCTAATTTTAGGCAAATTCACAAGGAATAAATTTTATTTTTATGTACTTTAGAGTGTACTCTTTCATATTAGAAGTGAGCAATAATAAAATATCATGAATAAATTCTTTAAATTAATAAAATTTGTTGACAAATTCTTTACCACAATACGATTTGAAGGATAATGTTTCATGGCTTTTGAAAATGGGAGCAAATAGTGTTCCAAAAATTCATAAAATATTTAACTGCTTTAAAGTTGTGCATATTCAATAATAACCCTTGTAATAATGTATATTAATATTTTTTTCTACCACATTATTTTATTTTATCATAATATAACTTATTATAATATAATTATAATTTATATATTTTTTATCATTATTCTAAAAAGGAGTAATTATCCCTTCTAATTTATTAGGCTAGGTCTTAATTTAGTGAAATAAGTAATGTTATTATATGCGATATTTATGTTGATATTAAATTGCACATTGATATACTTTATTTATGTAACTTTCATATGGAGATGGAAACGACAAAAGTGGGTTCAGCTAATGACGATGATTGTAGCTTGGACCAAGAGATGGAAATAGAAAAATGTAAATGTGGTGGTTGCAAATAGTGTGAAATCGTTACCGCGGAAGATATTCTCAATCATACATTTCCAACATCTGAGGTAGCATATGACGTGTATGTGAGATATGCCAAATGTATTGGCTTTGGAGTTCGAAAGGGAGATTTTGTGAAAACCAAAGATGGTTGTTACTCAAGACGAAGGTTCTTTTGTAATAGGGCCGGATTGATAGAGAAGAAATACTATGACAATATTTCACGAAAAAGGGAACAAAGGGTTGAGACACGAACTAATTGTCAAGATAAATTGTGTTTATACTTTGATAAAAGTGCAACTATTTGGAGGGTTAAGAATTTTTTCAATGAACATAACCATGACTTAGTTCCACAATGCATGGTTCACCTAATTCCGAACTATCAGCAGTTAACTGATGCAAATAAGGGACAAGCTGACATCATGCATATGTATGGTATGCCAACATCTCAAATTATGGGATTTATGGCTGGGCAAGCCGGTGGGTATGCCAGAGCAGGATTTACAAAGAAAGACTTAGATAACCACCTTGACAGGAGTTGACGCTTACGTATTTTAGGTGGTGATGCCAATGCCACCATAAGCTACCTATTTGGAAAGGCTGACATTGACCCAATGGCTATGGCACAATATAGTTCAACTGCGGAGGATCGGTTAGGTAGTTTATTTTGGGCCGATGGAATATGCCGAGCTGATTATCAATATTTTGGTGACGTCCTTGCGTTTAATACTATATACAAAAAGAATAAGTACAAGAAACCATTGGTAATCTTTTCTGGGAGTAACCATCACAGGCAAACGTGTATATTCGGGTTTGCCATACTTGATAATGAAATGGCATCCACGTACAAGTGGCTACTGGCTAATTTTTTGGAGGTCATGATGAACAAGCATCCTAAAGTTGTTGTGACTGATGTAGACGAGGCTATGAAAAAGGCTGAGATTTTTCCAAATACAACCCATAGATTGTGAAGATGGCATCTTCAGAAAAATGATACTTTGAAAATCAAAGACCCAGGCTTATGTGAATCATTTAAGAAGTTCATTTATACCAAGTGGTATGTTGATGAATTTGAGGAGGAATGGTCAAAATTGGTTGAAGATTTTGGTGATAGTAACATGTCATAGATTGACAAACAATGTGAAAACAAAGAAAGTTGGGCCAGGGCATTTCTTCGGGGTAAATTTTGTGTTGGTTTTAGAACTACTTCACGATGTGAAGGCATTAACAACTTCATAAAGAGATTTGTTCATTCAAGGCACGGTATTTTAGAGTTGGTAGAGAATCTTGAGTGGGCTTTACGAGATTACCGCAACAATGAGATGGTTGCTAACGGATTCTTGCGTGGTCTAGAATTTTACAAATAAGCTCTCGTTGAAAGTATAGCTTCTAAACCAACAAAAATCCTTTCGTACAAAAAACTTGTTTTTCACTAAAGCTAACCCAATAAAATTTATAACCGAAGTATTGAAACCTCGGGTCATCTCTCAAGGAATTGCAGGGAAGTATGATTTATTGTTGGTTATGGAAAAAGGTATATTTTTGGGTTTTTGAAATAGAGAACAAGTAATTTAAATAGCAAGAAAACTAAATTAATAATTACGAAAATATCTTGGCAAGGTATGAGAACTGGAAATCCTATCCTAATTATCCTTATCAGGTGTGATGAGAATTGGATTTTGCTCCCACTTGGTCAACCTCTAACTATGAAGGTATGTTAAGTGGATAAATCAATTTGATTCCTCAAGTCCTAGTCAATTCTTAAGAAAAGACTAGAGTTAGGGGAATTTAAATCAATCAGCAAAGAATTCCAATTTTCAATCATCAGCTGAGTTTGATAACTCAAGTGTCACCAATTACTCAACCATAGCTAATAGTGTAAAAAGCTAAATAAAAATCATAAGTCTGAAATATCTCAATTTGAATTAATAAAGATATCAAATGTAAAATGGAAAAGTTTATAAATTAAATTGGGAAAATAAATAAAAGGAACATTGAACCTGAAAATTCATATGTAGAAATCCTAATCCTAAATGAAATCCTAAATCCTAAGAGAGAGGGGAGAGCCTCTCTCTCTCTCTAAAACTACATCTAAAAACTAAAACTGTGAATTATCAATGTGTATGAATAGAGTGTCTGCATGTTCTCTGGCTTTATTCTGAGTTTCTAGGCCAAAAACTGGGTCAAAACACAGCCCAAAATCGTCCCCAACGTGTTTTGTTAACTCTGCAGATCACGCATGTCATACGTACGCGTCATTCACGCGTGCGCGTCATTCAGCATTTTTCCTTGCCATGCGTACGCATCGTCCACACATTCGCGTCATTCATGCAGACTCCAATCCACGCGTTCGCATCAAGCATGCGAACGCGTCACTGTAATTTTCTCCAATTCACGCGGTCGCGTGAGCCATGTGTCCGCGTCGATATGTTCGCTAGTCATCTCCTTACTTTCTTGTGTTCCTTCCATTTTTGCAGGCTTCCTCTCCATTCTATAAGACATTCCTGCCCTATGAAGCCTGAAACACTTAACACACGGATCATGACATCGAATGGTATAAAGGAGAATTAAAATACATAATTAAAAGATCTCTCGAAAGCAAGTTTTTGACCACAGAACTAAACTAGGAAGGAATTGTAAAATCATGCAAATCATATAAATAAGTGGGCAAGAATTTGATAAAAACCACTCAATTAAACACAATATAAACTATAAAATAGTGGTTTATCAACCTCCCCCCACTTAAACATTAGCATGTCCTCATACTTAGCTTAAGGAGATAAAACAAATGAGTAGGAAAAAGCAAGACTCATGCAATGCAACCTATGAATGTGAATGCAACTACATGCTAAGATGTTTCTATCTACTTGGTCAAAAGCAAACAAGTTCTCCAAGACAAATACAAATCAAATTCCACTAATTCAAATTATACAGTGAAAACATGTAAACTTGTAAGAAGATAGCTCATGAAAGCAGGAAACATAGAATCAAGCATTGAACCCTTACCGGTAGTGTATATCACTCTAATCTCTCAAGTGTATAGGGTAATTCACTCTACTCTTCTCTAATCATGCTTTCTAAACTTTGTTCTTCATCCAACCAATCAACAAATATTTAGTATACCAATGCAAACATCATGAGGTCTTTTCAGGGTTGTAATGGGGCTAAGGTAAGGGTGAAGGTATATGTATGGCCAAGTGAGCTATAATATGAATCTTTGACTAACCTAAGCTCTCACCTATACACGCACTCTATATACTTTTAAATTCATGCCTAGCTACCCAAAATTCCCACTTTTGTATAATTCTCATACTCATGTACCAAATTTTTTATATTTCTTTACTTTTATCACATGTGCATTGATCTTTATTAAAGCTTAACATTGGGGTAGTTTTGTCCCCTTATTCACTTACTTATTTATTGAATATTTTTGGATTTTTTTTGAAACATAACTTATCAATGCACATGAATTTTTAATTTTTCTGGTTTTACATGAGCAGGTTCCCAAATTCCCAATATTCAAATAAAGTATAAGCACAACACATTCCCTATCAACCCATGTTCCCACAGTTTTCTCGCACTTAGTTGACACACAATCTCTATCTTAAGCTAACCAAAGATTCAAACCAGGTAATTACTTGTTTTACTGCTTAAGACTAGTGATGTGGTAAAATATAGAACAAATGGGATTAAAAGGCTCAAAGTGGCTAACAAAGGTAATTGAAAGGGTAGGCTATTTGGGGTAAGTGAGCTAGTAATCAAATAATGTCCTCAATCATATGAATGCATTTAAATACACTAAACATTGGATATATAGGATAGAACAAAGTAAAAAAATTACCATCATAGAGATCGGTGAATGTAAAGATGTGCAGGTGGGCGGGGGTTGTGGTTCCTCAGCCAGTGCTCCTTTCGTTCCGCTCTTCGCCGGTGGCTTGTTAGAGGCTTTCTCTTTACCCTTTTTGGTGGTCATCCTGAAAGGGAAATGAGAAGTAGCATGTAAGTCCAAGGGTTAGAGCAAGGAAGAGGACAGTGCAAGTAATAATCGATGCCCAGGTAAGGAAAATAGTGAACGAAAGACATGGTCGCGATTCCATGTGATCAGTTCATCAATAGAAATATAGCAAGGTGGTGGACGAAATTGTGATTACTATTCTTTAAGTTGTACTTTTATGGAATTTGAAATTGGCACAAGTGGACACAACTCCGTTCAACTAACCAGCAAGTGTACTGGGTCGTCCAAGTAATAAACCTTACGCGAGTAAGGGTTGA
>NC_029774.3:72417310-72417943 GCF_000817695.3 Arachis duranensis | reverse complement strand
AAATGCCACAGACACATAACTGGGTGAACCTTTTCAGATTGTGACTTAGCTTTGCTAGAGTCCCCAGTTAGTGGTGTCCAGAGCTCTTAAGCACACTCTTTTGCTTTGGATCACGACTTTAACCACTCAGTCTCAAGCATTTCACTTGGACCTTCATGACACAAGCACATGGTTAGGGACAGCTTGATTTAGCCGCTTAGGCCTGGATTTCCTTGGGCCCTCCTATCCATTGATGCTCAAAGCCTTGGATCCTTTTTACCCTTGCCTTTTGGTTTTAAGGGCTATTGGCTTTTTCTGCTTGCTTTTTCTTTTTCTTTCTATTTTTTTTCGCCATTTTTTTTGTAAGCTTTTGCTTTTTCACTGCTTTTTCTTGCTTCAAAAATCAATTTCATGATTTTTCAGATCCTCAATAACATTTCTCTTTGTTCATCATTCTTTCAAGAACCAACAATTTTAACACTCATAAACAACAACATCAAAAGACATATTCACTGTTCAATCATTCATTCAGAAAACAAAAAGTATTGTCACCACATCAATATAATTAAATTAAATTCAAGGATAAATTCGAAAATTATGTACTTCTTGTTCTTTTGAATTAAAACATTTTTCATTTAAGAGAGGTGAAGGATT
>NC_029774.3:72416024-72416615 GCF_000817695.3 Arachis duranensis | reverse complement strand
ATTTTCCGGACTAAAATCTAAGTATTTCCCCCGAACCATTGTGAGATAGTTCTTTGGATTCGGGTTCATACTTTGATCATGGTTCCTAGTGATCCATGCATTGGCATAGAACTCTTGAACCATCAATATTCCGACTTGTTGCATGGGATTGGTTAGGACTTCCCAACCTCTTCTTTGGATCTCATGGCGGATCTCCGGATATTCATTCTTCTTGAGCTTGAAAGGGACCTCAGGGATCACCTTCTTCTTTGCCACAACATCATAGAAGTGGTCTTGATGGCTCTTGGAGATGAATATTTCCATCTCCCATGACTCGGAGGTGGAAGCTTTTGTCTTCCCTTTCCATTTTCTAGAGGATACTCCAGCCTTAGGTGCCATTGATGGTAATGGAAAAACAAAAAGCTTATGCTTTTACCACACCAAACTTAAAATATTGCTCGCCCTCGAGCAAGAAAGAAAGAAGAGAAGAAGAAGAAGAAGAAATATGGTAGAGAGGGAAAGAAGTAGGTTCGGCTATGTGGGAGAAGAAGGGGTTGTGTTGTGTGAAAATGAAGTAGAATGGGAGGGTATTTATAGGGAGAGGGGAGGGTG
>NC_029774.3:72415566-72415935 GCF_000817695.3 Arachis duranensis | reverse complement strand
TTTTATGAAGGTAGGTGGGGTTTATGGGGAAGAGTGGGTTGATGTGAATGGTGAATGGGGTAATTGGGAAGAGGAATTGAGGTGATTGGTGATGGGTATTGGGAAGTGTGGCATGGGGAGTAGGAAAATGAGATTTAGGATTAGGAGAGTGTGATTAGGATTAAAAGGTAAGGTGGGAATATGGTAGGTGGGGATCCTGTGAGGTCCACAGATCCTGAGGTGTAAAGAAATACCATTCCTTCACCAAATAGGCATGTAAAATGCCTTCGTGCATCATTCTGGCGTTTAAATGCCCATTGGTGCACGTTCTGGGCGTTCAACGCCCATGTAAAGCATGTTTCTGGCGTTGAACGCCAGTTTCATGCTTGT
>NC_029774.3:72401296-72402769 GCF_000817695.3 Arachis duranensis | reverse complement strand
ATTTTTCACCCTGGAGGCAGCGCAGACTGGCGTTCAACGCCAGTAAGATGCATCTGGCTGGCGTTCAACGCCAGAACAGAGTACCATTCTGGCGCTGAACGCCAGAAACAAGCAACAACCTGGCGTTAAACGCCAGGAAGGTGCACAGAGGGGACAAAATGGCGCTGAACGCCAGAAACAAGCATGAAACTGGCGTTCAACGCCAGAAACATGCATTACATGGGCGTTGAACGCCCAGAATGTGCATCAATGGGCGTTTGAATGCCAGAATGATGCATGAAGGCATTTTACATGCCTATATGGTGAAGGAATGGTATTTCTTTTCACCTCAGGATCTGTGGACCCCACAGGATCCCCACCTACCATATTCCCACCTTCTCTTTTAATCCTAATCACACTCTCCTAATCCAAATCTCATTTTCACCCTTCCCCATATCACACTTCCCAAAATCCTTCACCAATCACCTCAACTCCTCTTCCCAATTACCCCATTCACCATTCACATCAACCTCCTCTTCCCCATAAACCCCACCTACTCTCATAAAATTCAAATTCAATTTCCCACCCATTCCCACCCAAATTGGCCGAACCTATACCCTCCCCTCTCCCTATAAATACCCTTCTTTTCTTCTTCATTTTCACACATCACAAACCCACATTCTCCCACATAGCCGAACCAACTCTTCTCCCTCTCTTCCCTATTTTCTTCTTCTTCTTCTACTTTTCTTTTCTTTCTTGCTCGAGGACGAGCAAAATTTTAAGTTTGGTGTGGTAAAAGCATAAGCTTTTTGTTTTTCCATTACCATCAATGGCACCTAAGGCCGGAGTATCCTCTAGAAAAGGGAAAGGGAAGACAAAAGCTTCCACCTTCGAGTCATGGGAGAAGGAGAGATTCATCTCCAAGAGCCATCAAGACCACTTCTATGATGTTGTGGCAAAGAAGAAGGTGATCCCTGAGGTCCCTTTCAAGCTCAAAAATAATGAGTATCCGGAAATCCGACATGAAATTCAAAGAAGAGGTTGGGAAGTCCTAGCCAACCCCATGCAACAAGTCGGAATATTGATGGTTCAAGAGTTCTATGCCAATGCATGGATCACTAGAAACCATGATCAAAGTGTGAATCCGAATCCAAAGAACTATATCACAATGGTTCGGGGGAAATACTTAGATTTTAGTCCGGAAAATGTGAGGTTGGCGTTTCACTTGCCCATGATGCAAGGAGATGAACGCCCCTTCACTAGAAGGGTCAACTTTAATCAAAGGTTGGACCAAGTCCTTACGGACATATGTGTGGAAGGAGCCCAATGGAGAATAGACTCCAAAGGCAAGCCAGTTCAACTAAGAAGACTGGATCTCAAGCCTATGGCTAGAGGATGGGTGGAGTTCATCCAAAGATCCATCATTCCTACTAGCAACCGATTTGAAGTTACTGTGGATCGGGCCATCATGATCCATAGCATCATGATTGGAGA
>NC_029774.3:72400446-72400660 GCF_000817695.3 Arachis duranensis | reverse complement strand
TATGAGTGTTAAAATTGTTGGCTCTTGAAAGAATGATGAACAAAGAGAAATGTTATTGATGAACTGAAAAATTCATGAATTGATTCTTGAAGCAAGAAAAAGCAGTGAAAAAGAAAGCTTGCGAAAAAAAAAATTTGCGAAAAAAAATAGAAAGAAAAAGAAAAAGCAAGCAGAAAAAGCCAATAGCCCTTAAAACCAAAAGGCAAGGGTAGCA
>NC_029774.3:72399991-72400223 GCF_000817695.3 Arachis duranensis | reverse complement strand
ACTGGGGACTCTAGCAAAGCTGAGTCACAATCTGAAAAGGTTCACCCAGTCATGTGTCTGTGGCATTTGTGTATCCGGTGGTAATACTGGAAAACAAAATGCTTAGGGCCACGGCCAAGACTCATAAGTAGCTATGTTCAAGAATCAAACATGCTTAACTAGGAAAGTCAATAACACTATCCCAAATTCTAAGTTCCTAGAGAAGCCAATCACTCTAAACTTCAAAGGAAAA
>NC_029774.3:72397861-72398858 GCF_000817695.3 Arachis duranensis | reverse complement strand
TGCGAGTGACAGCCGCATAGGATCATTTTCCCGAGAGGATGAAAGTAGCCACAGCTGATGGTGAACCCCTATACAAAGCTTGCCATGGAAAGGAGTAAGAAGGATCGAGTAGAAGCAGTAGGAGAGTAGGCGTCCTTGAGCCATACAGCATCTCCATTCGCTTATCCGAAATTCCCACCAATGAATCTGCATAAGTCTTCTATCCTTTTTATAATCTATTTTCTTATCTTTATTTTTGAAACCCATAAACCATTTTGATCTGCCTAACTGAGATTTGCAAGGTGACCATAGCTTGCTTCATACCAACAATCTCTGTGGGATCGACCCTTACTCACGTAAGGTTTATTACTTGGACGACCCAGTACACTTGCTGGTTAGTTGAACGGAGTTGTGACCACTCGTGCCAAAAATACCTAAACTCCACAATTTTGCAATGAATGCAATTCAAAGAATAGTGATCACAATTTCGTCCACCATTGTACCTCAATGATCCCTAGCTTCTCCATCACAGAGAGTGGCATAAGATTTATCCCTTACCCTAGATCACATAGAGCTTTTTCAAAGCTCATGGTGCCAATGGTACAAGGTATTAAGAACTTGCCAGGGTCTTGTTTCTTTTGAGGTAGAGTTTTCTGAATCCAAGTATCTAGTTCACTAATGAGCAAGGGAGGTTCACTTTCCCAAGTCTCATTACCAAACAACTTGCATTCAGCTTCATGATAGCTCCTAAATATTGAGCAACTTGCTCTCCAGTCACATCTTCATCCTCTTCAGAGGATGAATAGTCTTCAGAGCTCATGAATGGCAGACGGAGGTTTAGTGGAATCTTTATGGTTTCTGTATGAGCCTCAGATTCCTCTGGATCCTTGATAGGAAACTCCTTCTTGCTTGAAGGACGTCCCAGGAGGTCTTCCTCACTAGAATTTTCGTCCTCCTCCTCCCTAGTGCATTCGGCCAATTTGATCAAATCAATGGCCTTGCACTCTCCTTTTGGATT
>NC_029774.3:72396705-72397346 GCF_000817695.3 Arachis duranensis | reverse complement strand
AGCCTATTGCGTCCACCATTGTTAAAGCCTTGTTGAGGCTTTTGTTGATCCTTCCAGGAGAAATTTGGGTGATTTCTCCATGATGGGTTATAGGTGTTTCCATAAGGTTCACCCATGTAATTAACCTCTGCCATGGCAGGGTTCTCAGGATCATAAGCTTCTTCAGAAGCTGCCTCTCTAGTACTGTTGGATGCATGTTGCAACCCATTCAGATTTTGAGTGATTATGTTGACCTGTTGAGTCAACACTTTGTTTTGAGCCAATATGGCATTCAGAGCATCAATTTCAAGAACTCCTTTCTTCTGAGGTATCCCATTATTCACGGAATTCCTCTCAGAGGTGTACATGAACTGGTTGTTTGCAACCATGTGAATGAGTTCTTGAGCCTCTTCAGGCGTTTTCTTCAGCTGAATAGATCCACCTGCAGAATGATCCAATGACATTTTCGAAAATTCAGAGAGACCATAATAGAATATATCTAATATGGTCCATTATGAAAACGTGTCAGATGGACATCTTTTGGTCAGCTGCTTGTATCTTTCCCAAGCTTCATAGAGGGATTCACCATCTTTTTGTTTGAAGGTTTGAACATCCACTCTCAGCTTGCTCAACTTTTGAGGAGGAAAGAATTTATCCAAGAA
>NC_029774.3:72396351-72396466 GCF_000817695.3 Arachis duranensis | reverse complement strand
TATTTTCGGCTGCCATCTCCTTCTCTTGTTCGAAAATTTCTGAAAGGTTGTTTTTGGATTGTTGTAATTTAGCTTCTCTTAATTTTCTCTTCAGAGTCCTTTCAGGTTCTGGATT
>NC_029774.3:72394814-72396062 GCF_000817695.3 Arachis duranensis | reverse complement strand
GGTTAGTAATTTTCGAAAATTAAAGATAAGATAAGTTTAAAATTAAAATTTAAAACAAAAAGAGTTTTTGAAAAAGGGATGAGATATTTTCGAAAATTAGAGAGCGAAAAGTAGTTAGGTGGTTTTGAAAAAGATAAGAGATAGTAAAACAAACAAAAAGTCAATTAGTTAGTTGAAAAAGATTTGAAAATCGTTAGTTAGTTGATTGAAAAAGATTTGAAATCAAATTTGAAAAAGATAAGAAGATAAGAAGTTAGATAAGATATTTTGAAATTAAATTTTGAAAAAGATAAAATTTTTTAAAAAGATAAGAAAAGATAAGATAAAAATTATTTGAAAAAGATATTTTGAAAAAGATTTAATTTTAAAAATGACTTAACTAACAAGAAACTACAAGATAAGATTCTAGAAATTAAAGATTGAACCTTTCTTAACAAGAAATTAACAAACTTCAAATTTTTGAACCAATCACATTAATTGTTGGCTAATTTTCGAAAATATGGTATAAAAGATAAGAAAAAGATTTTGAAAAATAATTTCTAAAATTTTCGAAAATAAAAAAATAAAAAAATGAAAAAGATATGATTTTTGAAAAAGATTTTGAAAAGATAAGATTTTTAAAATTGAAATTTTGACTTGACTTGTAAGAAATAACTAATTTTAAAAATTTTTGACCAAGTCAACCCAAAATTTCGAAAATATGGAGGAAAATAAGGAAAAGATATTTTTTTGATTTTTGAATTTTTAAAGAAAAACACAAAAATGACCCAAAACATGAAAATTTTGGATTAAGACACAAGGTGCATGCAAGAATGCTATGAATGTCAAGATGAACACCAAGAACACTTTGAAGATCATATGCAAGAACACTATGAATGTTAAGATGAACACCAAGAACACTTTGAAGATCATGATGAACATCAAGAACATATTTTTGAAAAATTTTTGATGCAAGGAAAACATGCAAGACACCAAACTTAGAAATCTTTAATGTATGAAAAATATGAATGCAAAGATGCACATGAAAAACAAAAAAAGACACAAAACAAGAAATCATCAAGATCAAACAAGAAGACTTGTCAAGAACAACTTGAAGATCATGAAGAACACTATGAATGCATGGAATTTCGAAAAATGCAAGAAAAATTTTTAAAGCATGCAATTGACACCAAACTTAAAAATTGACTCTGGACTCAAACAAGAACACAAAATATTTTTAGTTTTTATGATTTTATTAATTTTTTTTGG
>NC_029774.3:72393904-72394352 GCF_000817695.3 Arachis duranensis | reverse complement strand
TACTTATGCAGATTCATTGGTGGGAATTTCAGATAAGCGAATGGAGATACTGTTTGGCTCAAGAATGCCTGCTTTCCCCTGCTTCAACTCAATCCTTCTTACTCCTTTCCATGGCAAGCTGTGTATAGGGGTTCACCGTTCGACGATGGCTACTTTGAATCCTCTCGGGAAAATGGTCCTCTGCGGTTGTCACTCGCATGGCTAATCGTCTGGAGGCATCACCTGGCCGAAGGCTACATCCCATCCTTGCAGTGAAAACTACGCTCACGCGCTCTGTCACAGCACGGCTAATCACTGGTTGGTTCCCGCTCCTACTGGAATAGAATCCCTTGATTCTTTTTCGTCTGTCACTAACGCCCAGCACTTGCAAGTTTGAAGCACGTGACAGTCATTCATTACCGGAATCCTACTCGGAATACCACAGACAAGGTGAGACTTTCCGGATCCT
>NC_029774.3:72359734-72393495 GCF_000817695.3 Arachis duranensis | reverse complement strand
CTGGATGTCTACTTTCCAACGCCATTGAGAGCGCGCCAATTGGCCTCCTGTAGCTCCAAAAAATCCATTCCGAGTGTAGGGAGGTCAGGATCCAACAACATCCGCAGTCCTTTTTTAGCCTAACTCAGATTTTTGCTCAGCTCCCTCAATTTCAGCCAGAAATTACCTGAAATCACAGAAAAATACACAAACTCATAGTAAAGTTCAGAAATATAATTTTTGCCTAAAAACTAATGAAAACATCCCTAAAAGTAGCTCAAACTTACTAAAAACTATATAAAAACAATGCCAAAAAGCGTATAAATTATCTGCTCATCACAAGGCATGGTAAGTATTGGATGCAAGATGTTTATTAACATGCAGGCAAAGGCATGAGTAACATAGATCAAGCATCAAAAATTAAAAATGTATTATTACTCTTAACAAACCGACAATCACGTTTGTATTGACAATTATAATTAATTAATAAAATGTGGAAAGGGTTTTGTAAAAAATAGGCATTAGAGCAGAAGGATAGAATAATGAAGAATGCATAATGCCAAACGGGCTTTTTCACAAACACTTAGTATGCATGTTTAATATGATAGGGGGAGAATGAAATTGGAACATGCAAGCATTCCAAAAACAATTAATATGAATTGTCAAACAACTCCATAATAATCTACAAGCAATAGTATAAAACCGAAATAAAGTTCCAACATCAACATAAAAATGCATGAAAAAGAAAGAAAAAGAGACCATAAATAATTATGCTAAAAAGAAAATCAAGAAGAAAGAAAAATAATTAAATGTAGTAATTAAAAGATGAATGAAAGTATGCAAATAAATTAAGTAGAAGAAAGTGAAAGAGAATATGGATGAGAAATTAAAGAGATAAAGTAAGAAAGAAAGAAGAAAGAAGAAAAGATAGAAGAAATTAGGATTAGAAAAGAAAAGATAAGATAATTGGCATTGATCTAGATAAGTTGTTTGGCATAGGTGACGCGGACGCGTGAGTGACGCGGTCGCATGGTGTGCGATAAGGTCAAATGACGCAGACGCGTGGGTCACACGATCGCGTGACCTGATTTGTGCGATTGGCGCGAGTGCAGCCTCGCGTTCGCGCAACTCTCTGTTTCAAACTCATTTTGCCAAAAATCTGGTGACGCGTTCGCGTGGGTGACGCGTTCGCGTGGGTGACGCGATCGCGTGAATGGCCATGTTTGAAAAAGGATACGGATGCGTGAGGCACGTGTTTGCATGGTAGGGCTTGTGCTTCTAGCATGAGTCCAGCCCTACTCCATCACAACTCTCTGCCATGCACCCGTTTACGTCGATTTTACAAGGCCATGCGTTCACGTGGGTGACGCGGACGCGTGAGGAGGCTATTTCGCAAACGACGCGAACGTGTCAGCGACGCGGTCGCGTGGGCGTATTTGTGCCTGAGGCACGCCTCCATCCATGCTCTCGCGTCACTTTCTGTTCACTTTTCTTTTCTTCCTAATGCACTTGTGATGCAGACGTGTCAGCGACGCTTATGCGTCGCGTGCATTTTTTTTCAGTATGCAGAATGCATATGACTATGCAGAAATTATGAATGAACACAAATAAAATTATAATAAAATAAAACTAAGAATAAAAAGGAAAGAATATACCATGGTGGGTTGTCTCCCACCTAGCACTTTTAGTTAAAGTCCTTAAGTTGGACATTTGGTGAGTCCCTTTTTATGGTGGCTTGTGCTTGAACTCATCCAGGAATCTCTACCAATGTTTGTACTTCCAGTAACCTCCAGGGTCCTAGATTAGGTGCATAACGCCTTCAAGCAAGTGGAAGCAAGTGACAAGGCCCCAAAAGTATTGATTGCTAGAATGAATTTCGGGGTCCGAAACTTTGCTTTTGCACCCGTCTTCTTGTTGAGCAATATTGTTCCATCCGGGTGGCAAGCAGTCTAAATGCTCACTGAAGTGGCCAAACAACATCCTAGACCCATTCAATTGAGCTCTACACTAACCTTTACGTTTAAACTTTGAGCACACAACCATGTTGAACCTTGCTTGACAACTCCAACCACTAACCATCTTCCTCTTACTCTTAATGTCACAAAGAGCTCTAAGTTGACCATCCATCTTTAGAAGCCCATATTCAAGTGGGAAAGTAAAGGTCAAGGATAAGAATTTTACCCACTTGAACGTTGTGTTGGCGGTAATGGCCTTGGGAGAGGTATTTCTAATGAATTTGCAAGCTCCACTCCCTTGTGCTCTTCTCTGACAACTTCCACCTCTTTGTAAGCTTCTTCAATTTCAACCTCTTCCTCTTGGTAGCTTTCTTCCGATTCAATTTCTTTTTCATTGTTCACCAAGGGCACGGAAGGTTGTGCTTCTTCTTCTTTAATCTCCATGTTAAGTCCAATGGGAAAGGATTCAAATGTAGATAAGAATTCATTAATGATTGAATCCATCTCTTGATCGTCCCCTTCAAAGTCTTCAACCATGATATGCCTTGGAGGTTGTACACCTTCCTCAACATCAATTGCAAACATCTTAGAAGGAGTCTCTATGACTTGAGTTTCTCATGGAGGTTCTGCATCTCTTAAGTCTTCAACCACTTTTTCCTCTTCAATGGCAGGCGTAGCTTCTTCCAATTGTTCCAATATAAAATCGTGCTGCTCACTATCCACTGGAGTTTCTAACTTCTCCTTCATGCCACATTCTTCAGTAGATTCTCCACATGAAGCCATGGGGGTTCCTTGAATGTCCGAACATCGGGAAGGTAATCGATTTATCGCTTTGATCCAGTTGGCGAAGGGTTGCATGAAGTTTTTCCACTGTTTCTTTGAGACGATCCCTTGATTCTTGTTGCACTCGGCTATCATAAGTAGGATCATAGTGCTCTTGGATTGATGGATATGGAGATGGTGAATATTGAGGTGGTGGTTCTTGGGAGTAATTGGGTTAGAATTGGGGTGGTTCTATATATGGTTCATATGGCTCATAAGGTGGTTGGTATGCTGGTTGAGGGTTAGGGTCATATGGAGGTGAATGGCAGAAAGGGGCTTGTGAGTTTGGTTGTTCAAAGGCATGCTGTGGAGGTGGTTCATAATCATAGAGTAGGGCTTGTTGGTAACTAGAAGGGGGTCCACCATAACTATTGTCTTGGCATGCATTGTAGAATGGTCGTCGTCCATGGTACTTTGGAAGGTGTTGTTGTTGAAAGGGTTGATCAGATCCTCGTGGCTCCTTCCATCTTTGATTGCTTTGACCTTGATGCATGTTCCTGTTATAGCTTCCATTCCTTTCAACAAAATTAGAACCAAACTCGTAGCGACAGGGGTGAGAATTCATAGTAGCTAATAAAAATTAAAAATAAAAAAAACAAATAAACAAGCAAAGAAAAAATATTTACAATAACCAATAATAAGGCACACGTTTGCAATTCCCCGGCAATGGCGCCATTTTGACAATCGGACTTTTGCCAGTAAAGAAATTCAAAAATATAATCGCATTGTAAGTATAGTTTCTAAACCAACAAAAATCCTTTCGTGTAAAAGTTTGGTTGTCACAAGTAACAAAACCCAATAAAATTTATAACTGAAGTATTTAAACCTCGGGTCGTCTTCTCAAGGAATTGCAGGGAGGTGTGTTTATTATAGGTTATGGAAAAAGGTATATTTTTGGGTTTTTGAAATAGAGAACAAGTAATTTAAATAGCAAGAAAAATAAATTAATAATTACGAAAATATCTTGGCAAGGTATGAGAACTTGAAATCCTATCCTAGTTATCCTCAAGTCCTAGTCAATTCCTAAGAAAAGACTAGAGTTAGGCGAATTCAAATCAATCAGCAAAGAATTCCAATTTTCAATCATCAGCTAAGTTTGATAACTCAAGTGTCACCAATTACTCAACCAAAGCTAAGAGTGTAAAAAGTTAAATAAAAATCATAAGTCTGAAATACCTCAATTTGAATTAATAAAGATATCAAATGTAACATGGAAAAGTTTATAAATTAAATTGGGAAAATAAATAAAAGGAACATTGAACCTGAAAATTGAGATGTAGAAATCCTAATCATAAAAGAAATCCTAAATCCTAAGAGAGAGGGGAGAACCTCTCTCTCTCTAAAACTACATCTAAAAACTAAAATTGTGAATTATCAATGTTGTATGAATTGAGTCTCTGCATGTTCCCTGGCTTTATTATGTGTTTCTGGGCCAAAAACTGGGTCAAAACGTGGCCCAAAATCGTTCCCAGTGTGTTTTGTTAATTCTGCAGATCGCGCATGTCATGCGTACGCGTCATTCACGCATGCGCGTCATTCAGCGTTTTTTCTTGCCACGCGTATGCATCGTCCACGCGTTCGCGTCATTCGTGCAGACTCTAATCCATGCGTTCACGTCAAGCACGCGAACGCGTCACTGCGATTTTCTCCAATTTGCGCGGTCGTGTGAACCATGCGTCTGCGTCGGTGTTAGTTGGTCATCTCCTTAGTTTCTTGTGTTCCTTCCATTTTTGCAAGCTTCCTCTCTATTCTCTAAGCCATTCCTACCCTATGAAGCCTGAAACACTTAACACATGAATCGCAGCATCGAATGGTATAAAGGAGAATTAAAATACGTAATTAAAAGATCTCTAGGAAGCAAGTTTTCGACCATAGAACTAAACTAGGAAGGAATTGTAAAATCATGCAAATCATATGAATAAGCGGGCAAGAATTTGATAAAAACCACTCAATTAAACACAATATAAACCATAAAATAGTGGTTTATCACAGTCTCTCGAGCTTTGTGCTGCAAACATCTACACTAGAGAGATATTCAAACTTGTGAGGAAGCAAATTGAAGAAGTGGTTTCTTTAGACATTATAAATATTAAGCACCTTTCTACAACTATGGTATACAAGATTTGTGCTTTTCAAAAGAGGGTCAAAATATTTGCCGTTGTATATGACAGCAATAAGAAAAAATTGGAGTGTGAATGCTGTCATTGGGATCATAAAGGGTATCCTTGTAGTCATATGTTGTGTGTGTTGAGACGAGAGGATGTAGATGAATTGCCAAAAAGTCTAATTCTAAAAAGATGGACCTGAGATGCAAAGAAGTATACTAATGATCAAACAGTCGAAAGCACTGCAAATGATACTGAGAAAGGTTTCTGTCATGAGCAAATTAAGAAAAATGGAATTAGAGGCTGACCAAGCAATGAGGGACAAACTTGACACTGAACACAAGATAAATTCTGTTATGCAAAAGGGACACTTGGCAGCAAATGCGGTTGAGCAGCTAAGGAGAGGCAGCAGAAAGAAATGCTCTAATACTCGGCTGCGTGACTATGTTTGTTAGGCAACTTTTGGTAATTCAAATTCTCTCTCCCTCTGTCATCTCTGTACCTCCTCTGGCACATTCTTTCTTTCTTCCCTTTTCTGCATTTTCTAATCCTATCTTCCTCACTCAGGTACAAACTGCACACGGTTGAAGGCACTGATTCGAGTATCATCACTTCCCTTTTTTTTATTCTTGCTCCTTACTTACTTATACTTACCTTCATAGACTTTTATACTTGGTCTGCACTATTTCTTTGGTTTTTATACCTGTTCTGCACTTATATATATATATCAAAATACAAAGAGAAAATTCTACCTCTTGCATTTGGTGCTCTCATTGAGAGGCATGGCAGAAGGCACGAGGTTTAAAAAGGTAGAAGCTGATATTAAAACGTTGTATGAGCTGGTTGAGAAGAATGCAGAAGCTCATCGAGCTGAGGTTGCGAGGAACAATGAGGAAATGCGCTTGAGAATGGAGATGATGCATAACTTCATTATGCAGGCGCTGCAAAAGCAGCCTATTAATACAAGCCAAGAAACTGACCTTCACACGGAGTTTAGCCATGGCTCTCATTTTGGTCATGGGGGTGGTTTTCACAATCATCAACCTCACTTTAGAAAACCAAAATTCGATCTACCCAAATTTGATGGTTCAGATGCGTTGGGATGGATCTTCTCTGTGGACCAGTATTTTGACTTCTATCGGGTGCCTGAGGAAGAACAAGTTACAATTACAGGAATGCACATGGTGGGCCCTACCATCCCTTGGTTTCAAATGGCTCAACGTTCATTACCATTCCACTCTTGGAATGAGTTGCGTCAAGCAATCGAACAACAGTTTGGCCCGTCTTTGTTCGATTATCCACGAGAATCATTGTTCAAGCTGATGCAGAAAGGCTCGGTAGCAGAATACTACGCAGAGTTTGTGTCCCTGGCTAATCGGATCAATCTTGAGCCTCCGGATGCTCTAAGAGACTGTTTCATCGGTGGCTTACGTATGGACATTAAACGTGAGGTAAAATCTCAATGCCCTCCCACATTAATTAGAGCTGTGAGTTTAGCTAGATTATATGAGGACAAATTTTCATCATCTTTTCGAAATTCACAAGGCCCAAACACTTACCGTAACCAAACAATCCTTTCAAATCAAAACCTTCAAACAAGCCCTGGACAACAAAATAAGCCTGCCCTTCCCCGCCAAACATTACCACCCTTGCTACCCACTCCAGCCACTAAACCTGTCATGAATCCCAACAGAAACCAAGTTAAACGCCTCACGGCAGCTGAGCAACAAATGAGAAGAGAAAAAGGTTTATGCTACTGGTGTGATGAACGTTTTTCCCCAACACATAAGTGCCCCAACATACACTTTATGTTGTTTCAATTAGAGGAAATAGCCGAGGAAGAGGCTGAAGAACAGCAAATGACTAATACTGAACAACCTGCCCCAGAGGATGTGATGCAGCAGTTAGAACAGCAAGTTGCGGATCATCATTTGTCTTATAATGCAATGAATGGAGCTGAAGGGTTGGCTACAATCCGATTGACCGCAAGGATTCTTGGTCATGAAATTCAAGTGTTAATTGACGGTGGAAGTTCTGATAGTTTTATCCAACCAAGGATTGCAAAATTTCTTAACCTTCCAGTGTAGCCAGCACCTGGATTTAATGTCATGGTTGGCAACTTTGAATTGATGAAAGTGGAAGGATGTATTAAGGCTCTTGAGGTTAATATGCAGGGCCACAAAATGATTGTTCCACAAGTATATGTCTTACATGTCGCAAGTGGAGATTTAGTACTTGGTACTACTTGGCTCAAGAGACTAAAAGCTCACATTGTTGATTATGATTCCTCATTTATAAAGTTCTGGCAGAATGGTGAGTTTGTAACCATTTTTGGTGATGCTTACAATGGTCTGAGGCAGGCTCAATACAACCACATCAAGAGGTTGTTTCACACTAATTCAGTTGCTGAAGCTTTTACTCTACAATTACAAGAAAAGAAGGAAGAGACTCCACTGCAGCAGCAAGGAAATACGAAGCAGCTGCAATTATCTCAGGAACTAGAACCTGAGTTGGCCTTGCTTTTACAGAATTATGCAGGGGTGTTTGATGCCCCTTTAGGACTGCCACCTGCTAGAAGCCATGACCATGCTATTCCATTGATTCCAGGAGCTCAACCAGTGAAGGCAAGACCTTATAGATATCCTCATTCGCAAAAGGAGCATATTGAAGGAATGGTGCAACAGATGCTTGGGGAGGGAATAATTCAGCCAAGTAAGAGTCCTTTTTCATCTTCAATCTTGTTAGTTAAGAAGAAGGATGGTACTTGGAGGTTTTGCACTGATTATAGAGCACTAAACAACATTACAATTAAAGATAACTTTCCTATTCCCACTGTTGATGAGTTGTTAGATGAACTGTTTGGGGCTACAATCTTTTCAAAGCTTGATTTAAGGTCAGGTTACCATCAAATTTTAGTAAAGAAGGAGGATAGAGAGAAGACTGCTTTTAAAACCCATCAAGGACATTATGAATGGCTAGTCATGCCATTTGGTTTAACCAACGCTCCAGCCACTTTTCAAGCATTGATGAATGATGTTTTTAAACCTTATTTGAGAAGGTTTGTGTTGGTATTTTTTTATGACATTTTGGTGTATAGTCCGCATTGGAATGCGCACTTGGGCCATTTGGAAACAGTGCTGAAGCTATTACAGCAAAACACACTCTATGCCAAATTGTCTAAATGCCTCTTTGGGGTCTCAGAAATCGACTATTTGGGCCACACAATCACTAAAGAAGGAGTGCACATGGAGAAGGAGAAGGTTAAAGCTGTGGTAGAGTGGCAAGTACCTAAGAATCTGAAACAATTGCGAGGATTCTTAGGCTTAATAGGTTATTATCGAAGGTTCATCAAAGGTTATGCTTCTTTGGCAGCCCCATTGACCAATCTTTTAAAGAAGGATGCTTTTTTCTGGAATAATGATACTGAGGAAGCCTTCTTGAAACTAAAGAAAGCTATTACTTCAAAGCCAGTTTTGGCTTTACCAAATTTTGAATTGCCTTTTGAGGTGGAGACAGATGCCTCAGGGTTGGGAATAGGGGCTGTTTTAAGCCAAGGTAAACACCCTATTGCTTATTTCTCAAAGAAATTGTCCCCAACCATGCAATGTCAATCGGCTTATACCAGGGAATTATATGCAATCACTGAAGCCATTGCAAAATTTAGGCATTATTTGCTGGGTAAGAGATTTGTCATCAAAACGGACCAACAAAGTTTGAAGGCTCTGCTAGAAAAGAGTCTGAGCACACCAGAACAGCAGAAATGGCTGCACAAGTTTGTGGGATTTGATTTTGAAATCCAATATAAACCGGGAATAGAGAATGTTGCTGCTGATGCCTTATCTAGATGTTACTATGCCGCTTGGTCTTGCCCGGATCTGAATTGGCTGCACACACTTAAAAATGACTTAGAGAATGATGACTCTCTTAAGGAACTCTTGCTGAAGTGTAGAGAGAAAACAACAACTGATGGAAATTATTCTTATAAGAATGGGTTGTTGCTGTGGAAAAATAGGGTGGTTATTCCTCGATAAAGCTCTCTTATTCTATTAATCCTCAAGGAATATCATGATAGTGCCATAGGGGGGCATTCCGGTTTTGCTAAAACAATTGACAGAATATGCTCCAATTTCTATTGGCCAAATATGCAACAGCAAATCAAAGAATATGTGCGAAACTGTGTTATTTGTCAATAAGCTAAGGTGGAGAATAAATTTCCAACAGGATTATTGCAGCCCTTACCAGTGCCTTCCCAAGTTTGGGAAGAAATTTGTATGGATTTCATTACTTCTCTTCCACCATCTCATGGCTATTCAGTGATTATGGTGGTGATTGATAGATTAACCAAGTTTGCTCATTTCATTGCTTTAAAACATGATTTCAATAGCAAACAGGTAGCTGAAAACTTTGTGCAGCATGTGGTGAAATTGCATGGTTTTCCAAGGAAAATAATTTCGGATCGAGATAGAGTCTTTATCAGTAAGTTCTGGCAGCAATTGTTTAAATTACAGGGCACAAAATTGGCCATGAGTTCAGCATACCACCCTCAATCGGATGGACAAAGTGAAGTTTTAAACAAAGCTCTTGAGATGTATCTGCATTGCTATTGCTTTGACAACCCCAAGCGTTGGTTTTCTATGCTGCCTTGGTCACAATATTGGTATAACACAACATTTCACAGTTATATTAAAATGACTCCCTATAAGGCCCTCTATGGCAGAGATCCCCCCTCTTTGGTTAAGTATGAAATTACTCCTAATGATGATCATTCATTGCAAGAGATGCTGCTAGAAAGGGATCAGTTGTTAGCTCAACTTAAGGTTAATATGACTCGTGCTCAACAGTCTATGAAGACTTTTGCAAATAGACATCGCAGACAGGGTGAATTGGAAGTAGGTGATTTGGTTTTGGTTAAACTACAACCTTACCGACAACACTCAGTTGCCTTAAGAAAAAATCAGAAGTTGGGAATGCGATATTTTGGCCCCTTCAAAATTGTCCACAAGGTAAGCCCTGTAGCTTACAAATTACAGTTACCTGATGAGGCTAAAATACATGATGTGTTTCATATTTCGCTGCTCAAGAAGTTCAAGGGAGATGGCAAGCTTCCTTATCTTCCAATGCCTTTAACGACTACTGAAGGAGGACCTGTTGTTTTCCCTACCAGCATTTTGGCCAAGAGGACTATTCTGCAAGGTGGTCGTGAGCTGGAAAACCTGGCACTGAATAAGATAAATTCTGTTATGCAAAAGGGACACTTGGCAGCAGATGCGGTTGAGCAGCTTAGGAGAGACAGCAGAAAGAAATGCTCTAATACTCAGCTGCGTGACTATGTTTGTTAGGAAACTTTTGGTAATTCAATTTTTCTCTCCCTCTGTCATCTCTGTACCTCCTCTAGCAACATTCTTTCTTTCCTCCGTTACCTGCATTCTCTAATCCTATCTTCCTCACTCAAGTACAAATTGCACATGGTTGAAGGCACTGATTCGAGCATCATCACTCCCCTTTATTATTCTTGCTCATTACTTACTTATACTTCTCTTTCATAGACTTTTGTACTGGGTCTGCACTGTTTCTTGGTTTTTATACCTATTCTGCACTCATATATATATATATCAATATTCAAAGAGGAAATTCTACCTCTTGCAGTTTCTTAATGAGATATGGTGCTATGTCAGTTGCCACAATGTAGATGTCATTCCTTATGGCTCAAGAAGTTCCACTTTTTGGTGATACGATGAATGAAGTTACTAGATGGACCAAAAATCTAGAGAAAAGGTGCAACATTAAAAGGCAAAATGTTGTTACTAATGTATTGCATCCTGTTGCTGAATTTATTGGTGATCCATGTGTCGCTAAGACAAAAGGTGCACCCAAACCCAAGAAGAATGAAACTAGGAAAAGGTCATGTTCAAATTGCTTCGTGAAGGGTCATACAAAGAGGCATTGTCCATATTTGGTTGATGAAGGTGACTAGAGCCATGACCATCTCCTTTCTCGATGTACAGACACAGATGAGGTTATTTACGCAAAGATTGCTAAATTTTGTTTGTTGAAAAAAATTTGATCAATTATTTTCATATTAGTATGTTAATCATATTTATTCTCCTAGCATGGTTAAAAATTTTGGTTGTGTAATTCCGTCTATTTATAAACGTAAAAATTAAGAAATGTAACATTAGGTTGTAATGAATTGTTTTTTATTTATTTGACATGCTTGATAGGCAGCAAAAGAGCCTCTTGGTGCCACTAGGAGTGAGAGTAATGGGTGTAACTATACTGCAGAATCTAGTACTAAGCTCATGGGTTCTTAATCGAATCTGGCAGGTATAGGAGCATTTTCAGGGGTCCAATTTTATCCAACACTTAGTGACTTATTTCCAATGCCACAGGATGGAGTACCTGGTCAACCAACCACTCTGCAAAATATTGGGCATCAATGGCTCTTACAAATGAAAATTATTTGTATTTTATACTTTAACTGTTACAAAATAATTCTTCATGATTTTTGACATAACTATTCATATGTTTATATAGGCCATGGAAGCCAGGAATACCTTGAAACAATAGTGAAAAATAACTTATTGGAGCAGATGAGCTTTTTGCTTCTGGGATGTTACATTACCTTGCTGAACCATTCCAGTGTTGTTAGTATGCGAATTGTGCATATATTTTTTCCTTTTGTAATTTATTTTTGTTAAATGTATTGTACTCAGTACTCACAGTATTGGTTCAATGAATTCTGATGGTTGTGTTCAAGTATTTGATTTGGAGATTCTTGTGAACAGTGACACACTCCTTGGTAGTTGAGTAAAGAAAGCTTCAAAGTTTCTATTTGATTATTTAGTTGTTTAGATCAACCACTCCGATAACATAATACCATGAGTTTATGACTTGTAAACTCTATCGAATTATTGTCATCAATGCCTTTTTTAAGTTGTATATTCAAATACAACTTGATTTTCCTAGCAAATTTTTTGCTGAAAAATATTGAACGAACCAATCCAATTGCAAAAGCATTTTTGTAATGGAAAAGTACTTATGAAAAATAAAGTAAAGAAACCAATCCAAATGTACATCTTAATCTGAATAGTCTATCAAGTATTTATAGGAGGTATGTGAGTAGAAGACTCCGACTAAAGAAGAACGCGAGCACAGCTCCCACGAGCAGAGATGAGTACTAACGCAGAAGAAGGAACAAGGCAATCAAAGAGGAATGTAGGTCCACGCCGTCAATGTTGCTAGTAGCCACCCCATCTACTGCATAGATTTGGAAATTGGATAACGCTAGGGAAACAATGGGATATGTATACAATAGCTACAATGGGCTTTTTATTAGGCCCAAATTAAAATTAAACCAGAAAATTAATCATAATCCTATTATGGTTGTTTACTTTAACACACTACTATATTTTTACTATTTACAATTTTTCCCCAAATCTCCAAATCCCTTTTGTTTCGCTGATTGATTCCCCAAATCCCCAATCCCTTTTATTTTGCTGGTTGTTTCCCCAAATACCCGGTCGCCGTTTTGCCTCCTAATATTCAAACACTCCTAAATCCTTGCAAAGACCCGTGAGAGCGTTAGAACACTGAGCCCCGCAACCTGCAAGCAAGGAAGGTTACAGGCGAGCCCAAGCGAGCTGTTCCTTTCCCAAACAGCACGGCGCCGTCGCTGAACAACCGGCATTCGCTGCAACCAAGCTGCCGGGCGTGAAGTCGTCGAACAGAACAGCGGCGTGGGAGATCTCACCGCCGAACTAAACATCTTCCGAGTATTCCGTCACCGGGCCCCATAGTGAACGGGTCACCGGAAAGCGATCGAACATCTTGACCGGAAGAATCCTAACCATCCAAGGTAAGTGGGTGAGGTTGTTCAGTTTCTGATTAGTAGTTGTGGTTGCATGTTTGATTAGGGATAGATTTTGTCGATGAAATACGTGATTAGCCATGGTGGAATAGCAGTAGGAGCCATTTTTGTAGTTAGTCTATGTTGTTGAAGTTCTTCATGATTTTATTTTAGCGCGGGAAAGGTTGGACAAGTTTGGGATCGTGTTTATATATGAGTTAATTTTGAATATTTTTTGTCTTTTTCTGTGTGGACCATGTGCATGTAACGTGACGTATAGTGGCTGACCATCGTTGAATATTGCTTAATATTTGTTGGATGGTTACTTTAATAGGAATTTGGATGGTTAGTTTTGTAAATGTTGAGGGTTAAGAAACCCTTTTAATAGAAACCCTTTTATGCCTACCTGCATCAACTTCATCCCACCTTACCTGTAGGATAAGAACTTCTTGTTACCTTATATTTTGATATAGAAAAAAGAAAAGTAATGACCACAACATAGACCTGACTAATAACTATGAATAGAAAATAAGGAATCTATTTTGATGTCAATGTGCTAACAAAGCAAACAAATTTATATTTATATAGGTACTCCAGCTGAAATTTCCTAATTAAACATGCAAACAGTCTAATCAGATGGATGATAACCAAAAACGAGTGATAAAGATGTCACTAGCAATAAGTAGACTACTCTACCGTTATTGGTTTTATGTGGATTTTGAAATTAAAATGATAGCTGATTTTTATGTTTTCTACCTTGGACTGCCATGGCTTATGGTTTAGGTACCTAGAATTTCAAAAGCATCTTTTGATCAGGATTAAAGTTATTTTTATATATGAATGAGTGGAGATTATTGTAATGGTTTATTCCAATTTTATCAACTTTGACAACAATACCAATGAATGCTAATTTAAAATTTCAAAATGTGAAATTGTAATGGGGAGTGGCTTTGATAAAAGTAGTATTAGTATTGGGAAAATGCAATAAGAATAAAGCACGTATAATAAAAATTTAAAGGCTTGGAATTGTGAGTCGGTCTAATTGCATTTTGCATGAAAAACATTTGTGATGAATAATAGAAATTGTTTCTACTTATTAGATGGTAGTGGTCTTCATATATTAGATAGTTTTATTAGGATTGATTTAATTGGGAGTGTTTCCCTAATTTTTAATTTTGTGTTCGCTTGCAGATTAGTGAGTGCTATTGTGTTTCACATTGATTGATTATTATTGTTACAAAGAGCAGTTTTGTAATTGTTATGTTTTAGCTTCTACTCCAGGTTTTCCAGAATTGGTTGCCAATTTGTTAGTTGTAACCCACTTTGAATATTGTGCCCTCTTTGTTCTTTATCTCGCTGAACTTTATCATTTTCTCTCTAGTTTCTAAATCAACCAAAAAATTGTGTGGCATATACTAGTCTTGTATCTAAAGAATCCAGCAGTAGAGAATCATTCATTAGTTTTTTGTAGTTTTTGCTTTTCTTTTATTAAGGTTTTGTGAATTGTGAGTGCTATGTGATGAGGATAATTGTGGTTAATTAAATGGGTCTGATCAAGCACTATATACCAGAACTACCACTTTATAAGAGTCATTATTTGATCATGTCATTGACTCTTGAGAATTGTGTGGTGTATATGTGTAGTGTATACTTGTTCCTTCATATTACCTAATCTTATTCCTATGATCATTTTGTATGCTGTTGATCTTATTTATTTATTTATTTGTTTATTTATTTTTTTCATATTCATTGGTCCTGGTTATTGGATAAAATTAACGTGGCTGACCTTGTTACTTACTTTGGATGAACACTCCGTGTGTGATCTTACATGGCCACTTTGGTATAATTTTTTCCACAGTGTGAATTCAGCACGACATAGCACTGCTAGATGCTGGCATATTAAATTACATTGCTTGCATTATAACCAGAATTGTTTTCTTTTCTGCAATACGAAAAATATATATGTATTTCTTATATAGTATTAACCATTTTTTTAATTATTAACTGCCCATGGGATTGATTTTGAAACCATCTTGGATTGTTGCTCGAATTGAGTTTAGAATGAGAGTCGAGTGTTAGAAGTGAGGGAATTTTGTTTTAATACTTTTCCTGTAAGTAATTAGTGATCACAATAATGCAGCAAGTTGAATACAGCAACTATAGCTGACCAAGCAAAAGAGGAACCTATCTCTAAACCGGCCGAAGACAAAACCAGATGGGTAAAAAGGTATCCCGTTGATTACTAGATTAAATGAACATATATGGGTTTTTATTACCACCTTCTGCTGATCCATATCTGTTTTGCTCAACAGAAACTAGTGGAGACGCGTTGCTCACCTTGCTACATTAAAAACTTATTTACCCACTTGGAACAACATAATGAGCAAGGTAAGTTAGCTGAGATTGAGGCCATTGGATTTGATTTCCTGCGCCGGGTACCACAATGGCATGTGAAGCAGAGCATCATGCTCCAATTAGCAAGGGCCTATGACGTGGAGACAGATACTCTCAGGGTAGACGCCGGTGACATTCACATTACTGCAGAACTTATCGGCAATGTATTTGGCATACCTTCTAACGGTTAGTGTAAATTATGTAATGTGTAAAGCTTTTGCTGTGTGGTAAAGCTTATTCCAATGTTGACATGCAGTGATACTGGTAAAATATTTTGTTTCACGCAGGAGAGCCAATTCCCGAGCTGCAGAAAACAGATGAAGCACATTTGGCAATTAAGAGACAATTTCAGAAGAAAACCACAACCCAACTGCGGGACTTTGTATTTGCTTGTCCAATGGAAACTGAGCAACAGAGGATGACATTTAGAAGGTACTTCATCATGGTTGTTTTGAAGATGTTTCTGAACCCCACAAGCCAACAGACTATTTCTCCGTGGCACCTCCCTCCAATATTGGATGTCTCGAACCCTAGGAGGTTTCATTGGCCATATCACATATTACATTGGCTGCGAGAAGCAATAAAGAAATTCCAAGACGAGAACCGGGAAACATGTGGGGGGTGCATGTTTGTGTTGTTGGTAATGGCAATAAATTATTTAGATTAAAAACATATCTACGGCTTTAGGTTTATTTCCTAACATGTAAGATATTTCTTTATAGGTTTTGTACTTCCACCGATTAAAGCACGGTCCATTGCATGCATGTAGAGTACCCGAGCCTTGGATTGTTGAATGGACCACGAATGAACTTGATATGAAGGCCAACTATGTTATCTCACAGGTTCAAATTCTAATAATTTATTTTTTGATAATCCAGTTGATCAATAATGCAAATGGCTGTTCACATTGATTTTTTTCATGTCTATATTGCACAATGTTGAACACACAGGGCTGCATAATCAACAATGCAAAGGACCAGAGAAAAAAGAACAAGCATAGTTCGAGTGAATCAGTTAACGAGAGAGGACGGTGTAAAAGGACACGGACTGACACTGACCAATCACCATCAACACAAGGGAAGACTTCACCTCATCCAAGCTACAAGAAGGCGAAAAAGGTGATTTGCTTTTCTTTTGATAGCTCGTGAGCTCATTTAATTGGTTCTTTACCTGTGTGGTAGGATGCTTGATCCTTATCATAGAATCTGCTATTACAAAATCCTAAATTAACTTCCTTATGTGGCTGCATAGTCTGTTTTGATACATGGTTGTTATAAATGAACGCTTGGCAGAGCTGAATTCAATGCCCATGAATGATGATTACATGCTCTTATGTTGAAAACTTGTTTGAATACAGTTGCTGTGTCTTATTTTTAATAAGTGTTAAATTGAGTTTATTTTGTTAATTTAGAGTACCTTAATTAGGTTATAATCTGAACTTGATAGATAACTTATGATTTCTTTATTTGGATGCTTTCTTATGTATGAAACATTTGCTTTATGGGGCTGCCTATTTGGTTGACTATAATTGAGGATGTTCACTGTAATAGGGTTATTGATGTTCACTATATTATTGCTTGAGATGGTTAATTTTGATGAATGAATATATGTTTGTTCAGTTTCCTTAGCGCGTTAAAGTTAAAATTATTTTTTCCATCTGTTTGTTGTCTCATGTTGAACACACAGGGTGGTCTAGTCAACAATCAAATGAAAGGGAAAAAATATAAGAAACAGTCTTCGACTAAAGCAGGTAACAAGAAAGCAGGGTGTAAGATGCCTTGCAAGGACACTGACCAATCTCCGTCTATCCAATGCAAGACTACATCTCACCCAAGATATAAGGAGTCAGATAAGGTGATATGCTTTCTTTATGATAGGTCATGTTATAAATTGAATTGGATGTTCACTTCATGATTTCTAATTAATTTTGGTTTAATATCTTCATGCATCCTTCTTAATATTTTCATGCATCTTACGTAATCTTCATTGGCTGGTGTGCAACATGCTGTGATCTGCATGTAGTTGTTTATCAGGATAACTTGCGTCATTATCGTGTTTGTTTATTTCTGCATTCAAATGACAATATCTATGATGAAGAGTTTCAGTATTTTATATGCAAGTGACGATATACAATTGATTACCCCACAGGAATCCAAGAGAGGCAGGAGGAAAAAGGTTCATGTCCGCAAAAGCCTTTCTAGACGCGGCAGCAGAGAAGCAATTGGAAAACAAAATTTAGCAGGAAGCAATGCTGCACCATTGGTAGTGCCAGATTCTGATGATGATGATGACGTGCCGCTTGCTAGAAGGATACGGTTATTCCAACGGCAGCCTCCGCCACATGATGTGAAACAAGCAGATCCCGTCTTCAAGGGCAATCATAATAGTCCGCAGGAAGCAAAAACTGACCAGAAAAATGGATCTCCACGCACACCGCCAACAGCACTTGTCCAGCTCAGTGACTATGATTTTGACCGGTTAGTGGTTTCTATATTACATTGCTGTATGCTTCTCTTCTTTATAATTCATACCCATGCCATGTGATTACCTGTGTAGCTAGGCATAACTTGTAATTTTAGCTAACTACATGTCGCATTCGTTTGTAGGGAGTTCGACATCTCGATCGTTCAGTGTCCTGAATTTGAGCAAGTACTAAATAGTGTTGAACAGGGGCGCGAAACAAATGCCATCATCATACAGCCCCTGCAAACGCTCTTGCCAAACACATCAAACTACCATACACCGAGTCCAGGGAGACCGAGCTTTTCACTCGGTTTAACACAGTTTGAGAAGACTCCTACCCCTTCCCCATTACATTCAATTCATCCAACCCTGAAAAATATGAAATTGGGGGAGACTAAGGAGGAACAAATCAGAACATGGATCGTTAGCTCGTCCTTGGACAAAGATCAAAATTTAGCTAAGTATGAAGGGAGGGAGTACATGGTATTACAAAGGAAGGACTTCTGGACCTTGAAACCCCGCAGTTGGGTCGACAGCTCCGTAAGTACATTAACTTAATCATGAGTTTTTATTCACCATCTGTATATTAGGGTGCAACTTTTACTAGCTAAATAAATTGTGTAGGTAATTCAATGGATGTGCTACTCTTTTAACAACACTGACTCATCTAGATTCAAGCGAGACTTCTATTGCGTGTGTCCTGGAATATTGGTAACTACATTTTTCTGGTTACAGTTTCGTAGAGATTTCATCGGGATTCTTACTATGTGTGTGAATTTGCAGGAATTCGTCACACGAGATGATAACCTTGCTTCATTTAATGACGGTGTGACACCAATTTATGCTGGTCTTAGTCCAAGCTTTGGTGAGGATAATAGATTCTTTGACAAGACAGTGGCAGCAAAGAGAAATTGGGTGAGTTGCTGTTTTGCTTTGAACTGTTTCTATCCTCATTGAACCCGGTATTGGTTTATGCGGCTGGTTTATTAATTTCCCACGATTTATTTCCAATCCCTAACCCGGGTTTGCTAATTCATCTAAAACTTACTTGTTTAAATCTAGAACGGGGGGTCACTGTGTCTAATTTTTCGATGTATTGGGTTGATTGACTTTAGCATAGTATGCTGTTGGAATGAGGTTGTCAAATAATTCGACCATGTTTGGTTATTGAATGCTGTTTGGATATGAATAAGTTTTTTTGGGGATTTCCTTTTCTCATTTGTACTGTTTGGTGTAGTGGTTATTTCCTTATTGTTGGAGGGGCCATTGGTGGGTATATGCATTTGAGGTGAATGCGAAGCGCATAGTTATACTCGACAGTTTACATTCTGCACCAGAAGATGACACACGGGATAAACTCGATGCATATGTGGTAAGAAACTGTACTTCTTTTATTCAAAATATAGCTATGTTATTTAATTCAATATGATGTTGTTCCACTATTCCATGGTTTTCAGGGGAGACTGTGTGAGGATATGGCAAGCATTGCTATACCTGGATTCGTTCGGTCTCCGTACGGCCCAGCTCGTTCCTACGCTAGGGTTCCAAAGCAACCGAACAAGTAAGATGAAAATATAACCCAAATATGAGGCTCCTTAAAATTTTTTTCAATAATTGAAACATTAATATTGTTTTCCTGTAGCTTTGACTGTGGCATGTGTGTTATTAAGTTCATTGAAAGTTGGAAAGAAGATCGTGAACTTTACGAATGGGACGAGGTTTGTTTAATAAACACTTTCATAATTCTAATTATTCGTGCTGTACAAAAAAAACACGGTAACGATTCTTGACACTTGGTTCCCTGATAAACCTATGCACAGGATTCACTCAGTTCGTACCGGATGGAGTTGATGCTAGACATAATTTGTGGCCCACACAATGCATTGGTTCATCAGATTGTTTCATTATTGAGTGAAACGGTTAAACCCGTTCGTCGCAATGCACCACGGAACAAGAAGAAGAACGTTAGTTCACCATACACTGCACCTAGCACACGGTCATTGATTGAACGTGCGGAGGGATTACCGAAAGGGGCAATGCGCAAAGGCAGGAAGAAGTTGCTTACTTAGGATTAGTTGCAATGAAATGTACTACTTCTTCCTTACTTAGGATTAGTTGCAATGAAATGCACTACCACATTATACTGAGTTTACCTGCTGCTGAGATGCTTAGGGATTTGTTTTTGTCAAATTAGAAAGACTTGATTCGAGGACATCTTTTGTTTTTCTACATTACAATGATTTATTGGTTATATTACCTACAAATTATCTATCTTTTTCTATATTAGAATCCATGATTTATCAAGACTGTTTGGTACATTTGGCATAATTGTGGATGTTGAAATAGGTGACAACTAATCATCCACCAATATAGCTAAACTGAACATCCGATACCTTACTATACTGAACATCCAGTTTAACTAGATAAAATTTAAAACATACCAACCAAGTGCAACATAGATAAGTACTAAAAGGTAACCATCCATGCTTAGAGGAAACAATGAACATCTGATTACCTATGAAAATGAACATCCACGTTTAATCAGTGAAAATTTCTAAAAACTTCCACAATGTATTCAGTGAAAGATTTTATATGTGTTTAGTGGAGGTTTTATATTATACTTTTATAATAATTTTAAATCATTTCTGTGACAGTTTAAACTCCTATAAATTAATTTTTTAATTTAACAAAAATTAATTATTTTGTGAAATTTTTAAACCTGTACAAACTCTATAATAATTTATTTATTTATATATTCTTAAATTAAAAATTTATTATTTAATATCAAAATTTAAAACTTAAATCTTTTATAATACAATTCTTGGGCATAACACAAGACTCTATATATAAAAATTTTCAATTCCTCATGCTTCGTTTTTGGTCAAGAATACATTTATCAAATAAGCAATTATATGAGATACAAATTAAAAACCCATCAGCAGCATAACATCCTTTTTTAATCTATTTTATGAAAAACTATATAGTCAAGCGTGTAGAAATCAGAAACAACTTTATTAAACTGTAAACTAAGTTATAGAATAATCATCAAATATACATGTTATGCTTTAAGTCTACAAGAAATAAAAATAGTAAGATGCTTCGTTTTAACAAATGGAAAAATGGTTCTTGCAATCAATAGCATGTGGACCTTTGCAACAGCTGCCTTAAAACTTTGAAACTAACATGAATCCTATAAACACAGAAATGAGAAAATATACACTATCACAACCTCGTACCACTAATCCCATTTTTGGTTGAAGGAGCTTAACAAAGACATGAAACCACCGTCTTGTTTGGGAACATCCAGGCTAGAAACATCACAATGGTTTATATCTTGAAATGTGTGCGGACGAACCACCTGCCAAAAATTAAAAAGAAAAAGTCCAATAGTTATGTTCTAGGATAGTACTATACCAAATAAACATACAAAGTTGGGATTAAGTAAAACATATACCGGATGTGAATTCTTTTGTTTTCTCCGTCTTGAATTCTTGATGGACTTCTCAAGGGCAGAGCCAAGCCTCTTACTCTTTGGCCTGCCTTTTGTGGTGACCTTCGATGGGCCTTGGATGTCATCAACACCGACATCATTCGAACTCTGAGAGCCAATGTTGGTCTGAGTCTCTGCCATGCTCTCGGACCTCTTTTTGGCACGGTGCGTAGCCAACTTGGCCCTTGTTTCTTCCAAAGCAAGATGCAGCAATGCTGTTTCTTCATCATCACCGAGGAACTCTTGAGCAACATTATAGAAGTGTGCACACAGTTTCCTAAATGCAACATGACTCTCATCTGACCGACTGACATCATGGCTACTTTTGACATACGTATGCTTGCGCTTTATCTTCTTGCTCCATCGAGGCAGAATATAACAGGACGGTACTTTGTACACTTTATACGAATGTAAAACTTCAAGGCAGTGACAGCATAACACACCTGAACTCTCAAAAAGATTGCATTCACAACGAAGCTCATGTGTGGAACGGTCAAAGTGAACATCATACGGAACGCATAGAATAGTATCGTTGAGTAGTTTCTCCTCTTCCACCTTCACGCAGACCACTGGACCCTGTTCATCAACTGTAGAAACTCTGCAGTTAGCCTTCCTCACAAACTCAATTTGAACATCCCTAAAAATGCTCGTGGTATACTCTTGCTGAAACTGTTTCTCTATAGGCGAGGTAGTTGCACAAGGGATAACCCCCCTCGAGTCTGCAGCATCATCCTCCAGTTCCCTCTGCTCCTTGACTCCAAGCACATTGTCATATTCATGAACAAATTGGACCAAGCTAGTTTTACTGTGTAAGTATCCACCGTAGAATGCGTGCATGCTCTCACTCCTTTGCGTACTCCGCATTCCTGTCCAAAATTCACCCTTGAAGTATATTGGGACCCACATGCGTCGGTCATCATACAGATCTACAAGAAATAAATAATACCAAATTAAGCATATAAAGCTTACACCAAACATATTGCTAAACCTGAGAAATGAACATCCACAATAACTGACATATTAACCATCCAAATATTTACTATAATGAACATCTAGCTAATTGTCGTGCGTGTGTCGGGTAAAGTATTTCTGATCGCACGAAAAATGGACCGACATTGATCGCTTATGATACGTTGTGGAGCAGTTCCCATGCAGTTTACCCATTGGCTGAAAACCCACTCATAACTTGGATTTCCTCATTCCCCAGCAAAGCACAACCGAGGAGGGTCGACCTACCATGGTGGTTGACCCCAACGAACGACACAAACGGTAATCCATGCCTACCAGAAAAACCAACCAGATGTCAGAAATGCCAATCAAGATCAAAATTCGTATTATCAAGAAAAGGTAAAAACATCAACTTAACTAATACGTACCTATTTCTATTGTACGTGCTATCAACTGACACGACGTCTCCATAGTATTCATACGACGCCCTACACCTTGCATCAACCCATACTGCACTCTTAAATTTACACTCATCGTCCAACTTCACCGCGTAAAAGAAGTTCGGATTGATGTCCTTCATTCTCCTAAAGTAGCTCATCATCTCCCTGACATCCGCATTAACGTTGCTACTTCGGAGCCTTGCTGTTATATAATTTCTTAAATCCTTCTCTGAGAATCCCAAGTTAGAGGGGCCACCAGCCTCATTTGACAAAGCAAGGAATGTCTTGTTTGGTCGAATCCCAGCCTCATCATTATCCTCGATCACGCACTTCGCATGCATGGTCAACTGCCTATACTCATGATAGTGCACTGCCTTCTTCGGTGAACAAGGGTGAGAGTGCGTCAAGTCAGCCTTGAGCAGAACCCAGTCTTGCACGTCTTTATCAAACTTTAGATATATCCTTGCCTTGCACCCAGCAGCTGAAATCGTATTCTTCCGTGTTGGTGCTTTAACACGAGACTCGCGGATCCCATCGCGATTACAGTGTATAGCCTGGTTAATGGGAGCCTTTGTGATCTTGTCAAATGTTGTCGTCCTTATCTTAGTTGCAAATCCAGCTTTCTTTGCATAGGACACATAAAAGTCATGCGCCATCTGTAGCTGAGGAAATCGCATTCCAACTCTTGGTATCTCATCTTCTTGTAGGTTACCATGATCTGGTAACTGTATTTTATATTAATCCGAAAGAAAAATTAATTACCATTAGTCTTCAAATAAAACATGAACATTATGACTAAACAAAAGTAAGCTAGACTCCAGTACCTCATCACCAGGCTCCATCTCTTCACTTCCAACATCCATAACATCCGACAACTGCATACCCGATAATTTCAAAACAAACGGAGTAACCAAAAGGACGAAGATCCTTATTAAAACTCATTTAAATAAAATCTCAAAAACAATCACCGAAAACACATCAACAGCTACAAAATCAAACCATGAGAATTATTTTTTTCATTTTATGTATTATTTAATTAATTTCAACACCATAGTTGTTTTTTTTTTAATTCAATGAAAATTATGTAAAATTATTTCTTTTATTTGGGCTATTATTTAAGGGCCTTAATCTATCTTTAGTGGCTTCTTTTTTCACTCCATAAAAAAAATTCTTTTCCTGTATATTTAGATACACACACTCTTTTTTTCATGTGCAGGAAGAAAAATATTAAAATTTTAACATTATTTATTCCTATAAGCATGAAAAATATTAAAATAATATGCCGAAAGCATATGAGCATATAACGTTACAAATATGCAGTGAGCATATATGCATTTCATTACATGATTAAAACACTCATACAAGCATATCATGGTTAACATGTTGCAAATACAAATAACATTTCCTTCAATTCAGTAAACAAGTTCAGCCTCTGCATTACACTATAGTTATCTATTTTACATACTTGCATGGTCATCATGTAGATATAATATAAACACACTGTAGATAAAAATAAATTCATATAAGCATCCCAAAAAATTAAATTATGCTATCCCATCATGCATATAGGCACATAAGTCCATAATAGGATGATTAGCAAATGAAGATGCCATTTAACATGAGGACAGCATAAATTCACATACAAAAACACGTAAGAAAATATACTTCCTGGATATAATCATATAACCATAAAATGATTACTTAATTTCAGCTAATCCTCAATGCATATAATCATATTATTAAAAATAAAACAAACATAACTTTAATTACATCTCAACTCATCGATTACAAGTGCATGTTTCAATAAGCATACAATCAAAAAACTCATTTATGATAGAATTAAACGCGAAATAAACATCCATGGCAGAATTTGAGGATCCTAATTGCTCACCTTGTTTAACTTGTGACCATGCTCTGCGACATTGGCGGCTAAGTTTTCTTGTTCGTTTGATAAATTTTCAGAAACTTCAGAGGCAACACAAACTAACGGTTCAACTATATCAACCTCCATTAATGAATTTCGGCTAGGTGATGTGCATAAATGAGGACCCTCCATTGCAGCACGTTCTTCTTGCGATTCTGCCATTCTGAAGGAGTGAACACCGGCTGTGTTGTGTGCAGATGAGATGGCGGCCCTATCGATCGTAGATGAGAGGGCGGCTGCTTTGGAAAGATCCTGCATGGGGCAGCCGTGCTGCGTTGTGTGCAGATGAGAGGGCGGCGCCGTGATCGTAGATGGGAGGGCAGCTGCGTTGGAACGATCCTGCATGGAGGCAGCCGTGTGATCGTTGATGAGAGTGTCTTAACCTAATTAATTGATTAGAATCTATAATTACTAAATGGTTTTAAATTTCAAATAAGAAATAATACAAAATTAATTGATAACCCATTATTTAATTTAAATTTTATTTAAACCCCCATTGTATGCATTGTATAACTAATCTATTGTTTCCTCATACTTTTCCTTGGAAATTTGCAAAGGGGGTTGGGGTTAGGGTTGGAGTTGGGCTTAGGACTAGGATTAGTCATTCTGATGCAAAATTGTTAGGACTTGGAATTGGAATTTTTCCAAAGATTAAAAGAAACTGTTTTAGTATTTTCCATAATTTGAAAGAAAAAGTAAATAATAAAAATATTTTAAAATTTTTTTTGTTATTTTTTTTATAATTTATGTTTAATAAAAGAATAAAAAAGAATGTCGAGTGATATTTTGTTGATTGCAAATTATTTTTGTATCCACAAATAAAATATTAATACAAATTCAAAAGGTCATCTATGAATTTTTATAATGTTAAATAACCTAAACCATAATTACTAATTGACATATATATCTAATTTCGACAACATATTAATTTCTGATTTTTCTTTAAAAAATAAATAACTCAATACAATCAAAATTTATTTGGGTAAATTTTTCAAAGATTTTCGTAAGTGATTTTTTAAAGATATTTAATAAAGTTTTTTTTTATCAATTCATGTTTTATATTTAATCCCATAAAAAACAAATTGATGCTAATTTTTAGATGTAAGAGTAAATTTGCTATGAAATAATATTATAAATTTGATATTAACACTTAATCAGAGAAATAATAGTAAAATTCACATCAAATAATATTATAAATACTATCTCAAATTAACTTTTAGTTTTAGGTTTACAAATAATCATACATTTAATTCAAATTAATAATTTATAAATGTCTGAGAGTATATTTCAGATCAAAATTACTTTTTAAATTTTATCTAAATCATTAATTTACATATAATAGAACTCTAAATTTGTTCTAAATCACTAATTCACACTTAATTAGAGATTCAAAGGTAAACTTAACATTGAATTATGTTCTATATTGATCTCAACTTCTAATTAATATTAATTTGGGTAAAGTATACTTTTTGTCCTTGAAGTTTGGCAAAAGTTTTAAAAATACCCTTAAGTTTTATTTTGTTTCAATTTTGTCCCAGAAGTTTTCGATTTGCATCAAATATACCCCCGACGGTTAAATTTTCAAAAAAATTAAGACCAATCTAATAATAATGCATGAAAATGATGCTTGATTTGCTTGTGTTGAGGGTTGTTCTTATGAAATTATTGTTGAATTGGTCTTAAATTTTTTGAAAAATTACCTGCTAAGGGTATATTTGATGCAAATCGAAAACTTCTAGGACAAAATTGAAACAAAATAAAACTTAGGGGTATTTTTGAAACTTTTGTCAAACTTCAGGGACAAAAAATATACTTTACCCTATTAATTTTCAGTGTATAAGAGTAAATTTCATCTATAGTAATGTTTTATCTTTGATTGAAATCACTAATTTACACTTAATTAAAAGTGCAAAACAGAAATTCATATAACTACATCAAATCATACTCTAAATCTGATATTAAGAACTAATTAACAATTTTTTTTATTATGATTATGAATTATGTTCAATTTTTTATATGATCAGATCACTAATTATCATTTATTTATATGTACAAATAAAATTTTCATGTCAAATCATACTCTAAATTTAAGTGAGTCTTTTAAGATTTTTAATTTATACATTGCAAGAAAAAAGGCTTATCGGCACATTTTTTTCTTGCCACGCTTTTAAAGCGTGCCCAAAAGTGGTCTATGGCCATGCTTTTGTGAGGGTGGCCACTAATTTGTGATTTGGCCACGCTTGAAAAGCGAGGCCACATAGTAAAATTGGCACGCTTTTACAAAGGTGCCCACTTATTTGAATTTTGGCCATGCTTTTTTTTACTGCCACGCTTGAAAAGCGTGGCAATAGGGGGAATCGGGATGCTTTTACGAAGGTGGCCACTGATTAAAAAGTTGGCCACGTTCTTTTTTATGCGACACTTTAAAAGCGTAACCATAAAGAGCAACAGGAACGCTTTTTAAAGCGTGCCAATAGAATTAGGGTACCGTAACATTTTTAAAGCGTGCCAAAAGGTATCTAACTTTGGAAAGCAAAAGCACTTCACTAGGTAAACCTAAACGCATACCCGCACTTAACGTTTTTCATCAAATACATACACTACTTCATCCATAGCCTTTTCATTGTGTACCTCCAACCCTAACCCAGAGCTTCTTCATCGTGCCTCCAACCCTAATACCAGAGATTCATCGCGCCTCCAACACTTCCGTCAAGCTTGGCTACCGTCATGTTCATCTTCATCATCTCCTCCTCGTGACCCAGACCCAGAAAGCCCTAAGCCATCTTAGACCGTTCCATCGTCGCTGTCTTAGTCTGTTCCATCGCCGCCTTTGAACCCTAAGCACCAACTCGGGTTCTTCTCCTCCTCTACTCTCTCACACTCCCTCCGATTACACAACATACCAACCTAGATCTATTCTTATTTTGCGTTTTATTCTGTCGCTCACTGGAAATTCGTTCGGCACCTATTCATCGTCTTCCAGGTATTCCTTCCCTCTCCTTTTGCCAATTCGTTCGCGTTCTATTATTTCATCGTTTATTTCTTCAAATATATTGTCTCATTGTACCGTAGCTTTTTCTAATGCGATGATTTTCTTGTCAAAGTCCTTAATGAGTAGCTGGTACTATCATATGTTTGTACTGTCAATGTTTATTCTGCGGAAATTACGAAAATATTTGCTGTAAAGTTTCGTAGCACAAGATCTGATTTTTCGGTATATTATTGTTGTTTTGTTTCCCTGTACAGTGAAGAAGAGATTGCTCTTTTTTCTTATCAACAAGGATGTCTGGGTATGTTCCATTTTATTTATCTGATGCCTTATTTATTCAATTTTCTTTCTCGTATGGTTCTTAATGTCGTGCTGTTGTTCATATTATGCTTTTCATACTGCTTGCAATCTAATTGACTTGAAAATTGAACACGATGAACTGAACACGAGCTATTTGCCACTTATGAAGAAAATAGCTTATTTTGTCAAACTGAAATCATCTTTGGGAGCCAAAATGTCATTTTTCCTTTTTTTAGCAGGGTCATTTTGTCAAAACTTGAATTTTTGAAAGCCAAAATGGTAGTTACTCATTGACCAAACCATCAAATGAATTGTGTTTTGAGAAAGTTATGCTCTTGAATATTGTTTCTTAAAAATGTTTTCCAAGTTATTCTTTTGCCTGGTAACTCCTTTATATTAGTTGTGGGAGTGGAATTTTTTGGCATTCTGGCAGTCTCTTTTGGGAGTAAAATGATGTATTTTAGAAGATGTAAGAGCTGCCTCTAAGTACTAAGATTTTGAGTTCATGCTTTGACATTTCCTCCTAATACATGAATGACCATGAATCTTGCACTACTGCACTGTGCTAGGTACTGAGATTTGTGAACCAGATTTATACAACATTCAGTTCTTACTTCTGAGCTTGATTAGTGAGTATTATACTATCGTTATTACTTTTTCATTCATCTTGATGAAGACTAAAGGTTATATAGATTAATCTTTGTTTTTTAGATTTAATTTTTGATGTTGTAACGAACATTTAGACATATAGTTCCCTATAGATTGGTTGTTAATTGGTTTTAAAAATAGAATATAAGATTGTAAAGAAAATTGGATTTGCAATTAGAAAAAAGATTTAAAAACCAGATTTATTATTGGATTTTCAGTCAAAACCAGATTTGCAGGAAAAACTGGATTTAAAACTGGTTGACAACAAAAACCAATTTGAAAATTCAGAACCAGTTTTAAACATGTTTATTTTTTCAAACTGATTGAAACCAGTTTCGTCTATAAAACCAGGTATGGTTTGGATTTAGAACCATATAATTGGTTTCAATTTGGATTGTCTTTGGATTTCTTCAAAAAAATTTTATCCAAACCATACACACCCCAATAGTGTATGGCGCAATCTGTGAATTCATTTGAGCACAAAATTCTGGTGCTGGTTTGTGTTGATTGTTGATTGCGGTCTGAATCTTTGCAGAGCCCAATTGCATCCCAGCCTGTTGGTGCACAGCTTCCAATGGTCTATCCAGTGGGGAAACAGAATAAGCATGCCTTGGTCCAAACACATAATATGCCAAATCCACCTGGACATCCAGTGAGGTTGTAGGATTCTGCTTCTAGTCAGCCTCAATCTCCATGGCCAAGGATGACTTCAACTGATATTCAAAAGTATACAAAAGTATTTGTTGCAGTAGATACAGATAGGGATAGGAAAATCACTGGGGAACAAGCCCGGAACTTGTTCCTTAGCTGGAGATTACCATGGGGTATATTTTTCTTATACTTCTGTTCTTGCTTCGACAGGAGACTTTAAATGCTTTCTTTATGTTTTCTTCTCCATTTCATGGCTGTCAGCTTAAGAATGATTGATTTGCTTTTGATAGCATTTGTTTTTTATTTTTGTCCTTTTTGTTTATGGATTTCTTTTAGGCAATGCCTATTTTATCATCCTATTTTTCACATGTTCCATGTTTATAATTTTCAGTGGCTAGCGTATTCCCTGATCATGAGTTCTACATATGATTATATTTTCTAGAGGTTTTAAAGCAGGTATGGGACTTATCTTAACAAAATAATGATAGCATGCTTTCTCTCATGGAGTTTTGTATTGCACTGTACCTAATGGAACAACACACCGAAGGACGTGCTCTTCTAGGAGTATTTCCAAGTAACATTCTCCTTGCTTTACTACCTTCTGGCCTACCTGCCACTCAGTACAGTTCTGTAACTTGGGGAAATCCATCAGGTTGGTGTCCGCCAAATTACTGGTTCTCCCCTTCCCCCTTTTTCTCTTACTCTCACACACACGCACGCAATCATTTGTATATATGGAAGATATTTAAACTATTATTTTTCTCTATACCCTCTATTTTTGGAAGGTTTTCAACAAGAGGAAGAGATGAGTGACCCTGGTGCTCAACGAGTGAACCCAACTACAGGCCAGCCACCAAGGCCAGCTTCTGTTTTTCTATCTGATGAAGGACTTCAAAAACAGCAAAAGTCCCACGTTCCAGTGTTGGAGAAGCACGTCATTAATCAGTTGAGATCTGATGAGCAAAATTCAATTAATTCGAAGTTTCAAGAAGCCTCAGAAGTTGATAAGAAGGTAACCATCCGCTTTTTGTTTCTGTGCTTAATATTATACGATAATTTACATTTGTTTGGGCATATCTGGTAGGTTTGACGTTATCAAGCATTTATATCCATCCTGAGAAATTCTAATCATATCTAATCAAGTCATCTACAATTTTCAGACTCATGCTGATTGTATCCAATCAGACCTTGATGAACTGGTAAAATCTCTAAACAACCAGTGTAAGAAGTATGGATTACGTGCAAAGTCAACAACACTTGTGGAACTATGGTAGTTAGTTGATACAGTGAAGAAGGTCCTGTTGTGGCAACTGAGCAAGTAGCTCCTGCCATCGGCGAGCCAATGGATATCATGACTGCCTTACAGCTAACACTTAGGAAGTCACTTGCTTATGGTGGTCTTGCACGAGGCCTTTATGAGGGTGCCAAGGTGATCGAGAAGTGCACTGCTCAGCTCATTGTTCTTGCCGAGGATTGTGACCAACCTGACTATGTTAAACTCGTCAAGGCCCTTTGTACTGAGCATTTGTGATTTGAGTCTTTCATGCTGAGGATTGTGAGTTTTTTCCTATAAACCGCGAAATTCAACAATATTATGTTTGGATTATTGATATTTATTTTTTAATTTTTTTATTTTCTACACAAAAAATGATAAAGAGATAGAATAAGTTAATAACTTTTAATAAGTTTTATATGTATTGATATTTTTTATCCCAAATTTTATAAGTACTTTGGTTATAAGAGATTGATATAGCTAATTTGGTTTGAATTTTATTAATGTAATACTAATTTTCATTAATTGATTTTTTAAAATAATATTTACAGATTTTTGTCAATATTTTTTATTGTTTTTAGAGTGCATTAGAGTATGTGTAAAAGAGCATGCTAGATTTTTTTTTTTTAATTTGATAGGGATATTGCAATAGGTCCATATTTCTTCGATTATTGGCACGCTTCAAAAGCGTAGCCATATCTTTCACTTTTCGGTACGTTTTTAAAGTGTGCCGATAAGTTAATACATATAGCCATGCTTTTAAGCGTGACAAGAGTTGAAAGCGTGGCGATAGATCCACAAAAGCGTGGCGATAGAGCAATCGACACGTTTACGGATGTGACTCTTTCAAAAGCGTGCCGATAGTTTAAAAAACGTGGCAAAAAATAGTCGGCACCCTTTTTAGCACTTTTCGGCGCGCTTTAAAAGCGTGACAGAAAGCTTATTTTCCTGTAGTGATAAATTCTTATGAATTCACATTCTAAATTTAATCTCATAAATTAATACTAATTTTTGAATGTCAGAGTAAACTATTCTAAACTTGATATCACAGTTAATTAGAGAAATAATAACAAAATTCACATCAAATAATGTTCTGATTGTTATCTCCATAACAAATTAACTTTTAATTTATGTTCATAATAATCACATACACTTAGTTATATATGAAGTGATATTCTATATTTAATTCAAATTACTTATCGATACTTAATTACATGTGTAAGAGCATATGTCACATCAAAATTAAAGTGATGCTCTAAATTTAATCTAAATCACTAACTCGCACTTAATTAGACGTTTAAGGAGAACTTTTCATCAAATTGTGGTTTATATTGGATCTCAACAACAAAATAACATTTAGATTTGAGTGCTAGCTAGATTAAACTTTACATGTTATAATAATTTAAGTTCCATCAAAATTTCAAAATTACTAATTGATACTTAATTAAAAGTGTAAAATACAACTTTAGATGATCACATCAAATTATATCTAAGTTTGATATTAAGAACTAATTAACATTTTTTCTTGTTGTTATGATTATGAACTTGATTAAATGATATTCAATTTTTTATTCGATCAGATAATTAATTATCATTTATTTATATGTACAAACAAAAATTTTAGATCAAATCATATTCTAAATTCATCTTAAAGATATAATATCATTTTGATAGAGAATTAATAAAATTTTGTCATTCGAATAATTATGCTGATAAAATAATTAAAAAAATTTAAAATTTTAAGTGAACTAAAATTGAGTAATGGAGGAACAAATTTTCACTTTGAATTTCAAATTACTATTTATAATATATGATCCTACAAATATTTTTGTAGAATCCAGAATGAAATTGAAACTAGTACTAACATTAGAGATACTCTAATGTATAATCAATCTTATAATTATAATAGTGCATTTTAAATATCTAATTTTTTAGTTTAAATTAACTGTTTAATTAATTAATATTTTTAATATAATTTATTTTATTATAATTTATTTATATTTAGATATATAAATTATAAATTACTTTTTAGTTATTTTATTTTTATTATTGATGGACAAAAATATTAAGCAAATTTACTAGTAAAAATATTATCCTAAAAATATATTAGTATTTTTTAATTTAAACCTATAATTTGGTTTAATAAAATTCAATAAAATGATTTGGTTCAATACGGTTCAATAAAATCAAACCAAGTTAATAAAAATATCATGATGAGACACTTTGAAGAAAATCTCATGCCCTAAGCTGTTCAAGCTGTGATGTTGATGGTTTGATGAATCAGAAGGGATTAAGAGAGGGAGAGAGATAGGTTCTTCTCATTATTGGAGAGAATGAAAAATCTCCTTTAGAAAATATTTGTTGAGTTATTACATCTTATATACTATGTGCTTTTTTTTTTTATGTACTCTCACTAAAAAATAATTACAATGATAAACCTATTATTGATAAAGAAATAATCTAGGTAACACCCTCCCGCAAGCTAGAATTGTGTAAATCTAACAATCCTAGCTTGGAAACATTAGCAAGAAAAGGACCCGGTGGCAGAGCTTTGGTAAGAAAATCAGCAAGTTGATCCTTGGAACGAACTGGCATAAGATGAATGAGACCAGACAAATGCTTTTCACGAACAATGTGGTAGTCCACTTCAATGTGTTTAGTTCTTTCATGAAAAATGGGATTATTGGCAATGTGAATGGCTGACTAGTTGTCACAGAATAGAGTGATAGACTTTTGAAGCGGCAAGCCAATGAAATCCATTAAGAAAGATAACCAACTAGCTTCACAAGTGGCAACAGCAAGAGACCTATATTGAGCTTCTACAGAGGACTTGGCAACTGTGGTTTGCTTCTTACTCTTCCATCTAATGAGAGAGTTCCCAAGCATGAAGCAATAACCGGAAACGGAGCGACGAGTATCGGCACAGGTAGCCCAGTCAGCATCGGCAAATCCAGTGAGATGCAGATTAGATGTAGAGGGGAAGAAGAGACCAGTTGCAGGTCGGCCTTTTAAATATCGGAGTACACGAAAAGCAGCCTGTAGGTGAGAAGTTGTTGCACAGTCCAAAAATTTGCTCAAACGTCCCACAGCATAAGAGATATCGGGTGTAGTATTTGTGAGGTAAAGGAGTCGGCCGATGAGCTGTCTGTAAACAGTGTTGTCTGTTAAAATGGTACCTGATTCCTTTGAAAGTTTCTGACTATAATCAAATGGAGTAGAGAGAGGCTTGCAATCTAGATAACCAAAATCTCTGAGAAGGTCCATGGTGTACTTCCGCTGATAAATGTGAATTCCAGAGTTAGAGCGTGCTACTTCCATTCCCAAGAAGTATTTGAGATCACCAAGATCCTTTATTTTGAATTTGTCATCCAAATCTTGCTTGATGGAATTGATTTCACCAATGTCATTCCCAGTTAAAACCAAGTCATCAACATATACTAGAATGGCAGTGAAGCTTTGAGATTGTTTCTTAATGAAGAGTGAATGATCATCAAAAAACTGCTTATAACCAGCATCCACAAGAGTCTGAGTGAG
>NC_029774.3:72348362-72357498 GCF_000817695.3 Arachis duranensis | reverse complement strand
TGATTTGCATTATGAGGTTGTTGCTGCACACTTTTGTCTTTGATCAACTCTAACAAGGCAAATCTTTGCTCTGGAGTGAATTCAGATCTTGATATTCCAATGTTCTCTTGGAGACAATTGAGCTGGAATTGTTTGTCACTGAGTATATCATCATGCCCCTCAGTGATCACGTGATTGATGGTGGTAGAAAGAAAAATTAGGGATAGAAAGAGAATGGCAAAATTGGATTGATCTCAATTCACAACTTTTTCTTTTTTTTTTTATTCACAGCTTGGTTGCTCTCCACGCTCACCGCACCATGAAGAAAATCTCATGTCCTAAGCTGTTCAAGCTGTGATGTTGATGGTTTGATGAATCAGAAGGGATTAAGAGAGGGAGAGAGATAGGTTCTTCTCATTATTGGAGAGAATGAAAAATCCCCCTTAGAAAATATTTGTTGAGTTATTACACCTTATATACTATGTACTTTTTTTTTATGTACTCTCACTAAAAAATAATTACAATGATAAACCTATTATTGATAAAGAAATAATCTAGGTAACACACTTGTTGAAATTAGAATGGCAACTTTAGCCGAAGTCATTTTTCACGACTTTATTTAAGTTGCCGCCTTAAAAATAAGGCCAGGAACTTGTGAACTACTAAAAAATGGGTTCGACAGTGGCTGAATAAACTCTGTTGATAGAACCTCACAAAAATTGATTTCTGGGACAAATTTTATCTCTCTGCCACCATCAATATTAGAACTAGCTTGGATTACTCCTCTTCTGTCTTTGATAACTGGTTAATTATTGGTTCTAACAATACCACACTTGGGCCATTAGTATTGCAGGGTTGTACCTGTCTTAGAATTGCGGTGTCATCGCCTGTGATATTCGACTAAATTTTTGTGTGTTTCTAACTAATTTACCATGCTATTATTTTGTTTCATTCAATTGATAAATATACATATTTCAAAACAATGTTAAAATAAATAAACATTAAGAAGCAGGAGAAAGAGAGGCTAATATTGAAGTCACCATATGTTCTTCAAGTCGCTGCCATTTTCATCTCTAGCGTCAGGAAGTGAGTTTTATTGAATTTTGATATATAAAATCGTTCAAAATATATAAACCAATTTTCTTTAGCTCTTGTCACAGTAAAAAATCAGTAAAGAAAGAGAAAATCATTAAAAAAATAAATCTTAGCACCATAAAAATTTTATTATATTCTTAAAGAATCTTAGATTTATGCAAGTTAAGAAGTCGTTGTACGAGTGAAAAAAAAAAAGAATAAATGGATTAAAAAAAAAAACAAAAACAAAGTGGCACATATAAGCAACATAGTCTAGCATGGCATTGACCCTAGGAACTTTTAATTTTAATTGTTTCCTCGTTTGATAAACAAAGAAACACTCTGCATATACCAAAACACTAATTAAAAATTATTAGAGTGCCTCCTCAGAATTATCAAGAAACTAAAATGCCGAAAATTTCATATATGCTCTCAACAAGTGAATACTCTTATTCTATGTTGAATTTAGTTTTTATTGTATTAATATTTTGAGCAATGCTAGGGAACCAAAACGGTATTATCAAAAAATTAGCCAAATACTTTTAGATGAATTTAAAATTTCTACGAGTTAATATGTATGAATATTTCTTTTATTAAGTATAAGAACGTTTCTTTTTCATACTAAATAGATGTTCTTTTATATATTTTTCAAATTTTTTTATATTACAAATATGAATGTCTTTATTTCTTTAAGAATTTCATATTTTTTTTAAATTTTATAAATTTTTAATTATTTTTTGCTAAAATATAATTGGATGCTTTTTTTGTTAAATATTAAGATGTTTTTTTCATATTAAATGAATATTTTTTTTATAATTCATGACATTCATATTAACAAATAGGATCATCAATGAAGAGTTAAAAAGTGTAAACCCCCTATCAAATCCTAAATATTTTGATCCGGTTCGCATAAATTTGTCACCCCACATGTCCTGTCCAAGGCATGTAGTCCATACCCTTATAAAGATAACACAACAACCAAAGGCATTGGTGTTTATCAAGGGAAAAGATTCTGTGAAATCTTTGAAGAAATTACCAGAGAACAGCCTCTAAATATCGTGCCGAACTGGAGATGCAACGGCACCGATGATTTCTGTAGTAAGTTAGGTCCCTTTTTATTTGATAAGGCAACCAAAATAACAGATGGAGGGTTTCAAGATGTTAAACTTTATATGCGCTTGTAGAGGGCGTCGCAAAGAACATGGAAATCGCCGACGCTTCCAATAGCATTGCTAAAAGAGAGAGAAGAGAAAGGTTTTTATATGTTTTAATTATGTTTACTTAATCAATTTTAAATTTTTTAAATTTTAAAATTAAAAAATTTAAAATTAATAATTAATATAAATTAATGTAATTTTGTTTAATTTTTGGTTAGTAAACTTTTGATTTCATATACTTTTCTTAATATTTTTAATTTGATACAGAAGACAATTAATTATCTTGTTATTCTTTGAGGGTTATAGTATTCAATATTTTCTCACTTTTTTATAAATAATATTACATAACTAATAAATATTATTATTTTTATTAGTATTTAATTACTAATAATTTGTATTAATATTTATAGAAATTTTATAAAAAAAATATAATTAATTAATAGCAAATACCCTGGTTGCAACTCCCATGTATTACCGTACCACTCACGCCAACAACGCTTCCAAATTCTGATTTCGTATTTTGAATTTATCTTCATGCAAAAGACGCAAAACAGTGTTACAGATTAAGCTTTTTGGCCTGAAGAAAGGGTAGCCATAGAACTATGATGAAGCGTATATATTCACAAACACCATTCAATTCTACATTATTTGAAGCATGGCAAAAGCAAAATACACGAATCCGAAGGCGCAGTTGAAGAAATGGATCTCGTTGAGGAAGCTGGTTTTGCCGATGCTTTTGATTTTCACGATTGTGCTTCTGGTGTTACTTTCTATCGGAGTTGTTAATCTTCCTATTACCGCTAATGATTCTCCGATCAAGGATATCGGTGCTGTTAGGCGGCGCAGAACTTCTGAGAGGTAGCTTCCACCGCTAACGATTCTGTTTTTATTTTTCTAGTTATAAGGCGAAAATGCGTTTAACATTACTACTTTATTGTTGTTGCTTTTGAAAGAGGTTACGGTTTGGTAGAGCAAAAGAAAAAGTGGACCGAAATTCTTTCGTGGGAGCCAAGAGCTTTCATGTACCACAATTTCCTGGTTAGTTTTTCAGATCTGTTAATTCACCTGTTATGGATTAGGCACTGATTTTTTTCATGTACACACCTGTTTGGTGCAACGTGGCGGTTACCAGCTCAGTTCAGATCTAGAATTTTCCTTGAAAACGTGTTATAAGGATGTCTTTTAGGCGAGGCTCAAGAAAATTAGTTATATTCATGAATGGAATACCGAATTGTGACTGAAAAGGTTCAACAAGCTTGAGCGTCTTGTCTTATTTTGCGATATTAGATTCATGTAGCAGTAAACTGTTGAAAGTGAAGCTCATCTATTTTGTATTAGAATATTAATATTAATTAATTCTGCCTCTCATTTGGATCAGTCCAAAGAAGAATGTGAACACTTGATCAACGTTGCCAAACCACATATGGAAAAATCACAAGTTGCTGATAGTGATACTGGGCAGAGTATAGATAGCAGGTTTGCCTCTATTTTGCGTGTTCATTATGGTAACAATAGTTGTAAGCTGTGTTTTGGTTTAGATACTTGCTCCTGAGAGACTAGTGGTGGTAATGCAATTCTATACAATCCATGCCTCCAGTGATCGTACTAGCTCAGGAGCGTTTCTGAGAAGAGGATTGGACAAAATTGTCCAAAGGATAGAAAAAAAGATTGCTGATCTTACTTTCGTACCAATAGGTATGACTGTATGATGAGTTCCTGTATGCGTCTGCTTATCTCTTTCTTTTGTCTTTCTAAGTTTGATATAGGATAATGTCAGGGACACAATAACCTAAAATTATCTTATCTAATTTAATGTTTATAATTTTATAAATATAACATCTATAATTATAGACTTATTACATTTAATATTATTCAGTTATTCCAGCAGTAATTAAAGATTGAAAAATAAAATAATTTTTTATTGTTTTACACTGATTTTCTATTGCTTCCTGAATATTTTTGTCGGTTAAACTAAGATATTTTAGTGTGTCCGATTCCTTTTTGCTTACTCAGGGTCACTTTATAAAATATGAGGGTTCTTTCTTGCTCAGTCATATGAGGCAGCATATGATGAAGTTAATGTAATGAGTTTGTGTCATTTTAATATTTTTGTAGATCCCATTAGTGTTTGAATTTTTGTACCTTGGATCTCACTATATGTGATATGGTGGTTAAGCCGGAAATGGAATACAATTTGAATATATTAAACTGGAATGGAAATACCTCCTAATATAGTATACTTATCGTCTGGTATGAATGAATTACTTCAAGTTTTTTAGTTACTAATGAATAACTCATAATATGTAGAGAATGGAGAAGGACTTCAGGTTCTTCACTATGAAGTTGGCCAAAAATATGAACCTCACTTTGATTACTTCTTAGATAAGGTCAACACTAAGGATGGAAACCACCGTGTTGCTACAGTTCTTATGTACCTGTAAACACATGTCTCTTTTCAATTATAGTTCTATTTTGTGTTAGTTAAGCTTTAAAGTAGTCTTTCAAATTGGTCTTGTGCACAAGAATAGTTTCTTAAATTCTAATTGTATCAATTACGTTTCTAAAATCGGCAAAAGTGTACATGTTAGTCCTTATCAGCATTATGAATCACGCTAAGGAACTAACGTGGTACACTTTTGCCAATTTCATGGACGTAACTAAGCAACTGAGAATTCAAGGACTATTTTAGTATAAGCGCTATTCTCAGGTACTACTTTCGGATTTAACTCACTTGTGCTTTATGGTGGATTTTCTTTGGAAATATACTGATTGTTTAATTTTTATGTGTTTTGTGCAGTTCAGATGTTGAAGAAGGTGGCGAGACCGTATTTCCTGATGCCAATGTAAGTTTTAGTTCTGTTCCATGGCAGAATGATTTGTCTGAATGCGCTAAAAATGGTCTCGCGGTGAAGCCAAAAATGGGTGATGCTATATTGTTTTGGAGCATGAAGCCAGATCTCACCCTAGATCCTTCTTCTCTACATGGTTACAAACTTCACAAAATTTAATTTAGTAATTCATACTGATCCCAATTTGCAATTTTGTTACTCTACTATCGACCTCCTGGGAAGTCCTCTTTTTTTTTTTTTTTTTTTTTTTTTTTTTTTTTTTTTTTTTTATTTTGTTTAATGCTTCCAGGTAGTTGCCCTGTTATTAGAGGAAATAAATGGGCTTCAGCAAAGTGGCTACGTCTTGGGGTGTTCAACTAATAAGGATATTATTAAGCCATCTCGTGTGCAGATACTTGTAGAGAGTAAGGATCATTCCAATGCACTCTTACAAGAATTCAAAAATGATTTTTATCTTAAAGTATAAGCGACAATTTCATCCATTTCGTGCAACAATTTCCTCGCTCAACATATTTGCATAGGATTGCATTATAAAAATACTTTATATTTATTAAAAATAGTGTAACTAAATATCCTTTAAATATGATTTTTTTTAAAAAATAAATAACTTCTCTAATTTTTTGAATAACCTGACCTCCGTAATAAGACATCAAATTAACAAATATGTATTTATATTTATATATACATATTAATTTATATAATTTTCTAATTAATCAAATTTATTATAACAATAATTAAATCTACAATAGATGAATAATTAAATCGTTCTCTTTGTCAAAATACTTTTATTTATGTGATAATATACTATTTAAATATGTGTGGAACAATATTTTTTTAAAATTTCTTTTATGCTGACCATCCTCTATACAAAAAGCATGTGGAAGTAATCATAGATCAGTTTACAAAAGAATTTGTCTAGTGACATCAATATACTAATTTTTCATCTCTCTGTTTATACCACAACTAATGTATTTGGTATTGAGGAACAATGAAAATTCTTCCAACATTAATAAAATACTCAACCCCATTATTTGACAATTTGGGTTTTTCACCATAGCCATCATCTGCTGTTGACACATCTAACTGTTTGCCACTATACCAACACATGCTAATCGCCATGTTTAAAACCTTCTCCATCTGCTTTTGACTAAGATTAGACGCACCACCTACTGCCTTGGTTTCAGCCTAAGGGCAGCACTGAAAGAAACATAACACCAAACATAACTTCTCTGGACAAATGTGGCCCTCTCTATGAACAAAAAAAAAAATTGACCAAATTGAAGTAATTATTGGATTCAGAATTTTGGATCCTCTCATGTTCAAAATAAACATGACATTCTATTGTTTACATCACAATGATAAAATTTGACTTGCTGATTAACCGAATTAAGGCTTTGGGTTAGTTGCCTCGTTGGTTCAATCAATTGGTTTTAGGTCAAATCACTTAATTAAATAGGATTTAGTAAATAAATATATAACGATATAATATGATTCAAACAGATGCCCCATATGTAATATGAATTTAATTTTGATACATTGACCATATAAAAGAATTTTACACGCGCATCTAATTACGTATCACTAAGTCAATAAAAATAACTACTTTTTTACAATTAACACATGTATGGTCATTGATTTACGTTGTTAGTGCATCAAAATTAAACTCATAATATTTGACAAAATATATAACAAATGACTAGCCCGTTTGGAATCGTTAGGTGGTTTGTGATTCTTTTACCAATCTCTCTATGCCTCAACCAACGGGTCTGGTCTTAGGTCTAATAACTATAATTAAGATCTCCACATTCTACAATGATTCTTTTTTAACATTTTATAATTTTGAGAGTAATTATATCAATGAAGAAGATGTGAACATGACAAAGATCATGCTAATTTTCAACATGAGAGGATCCAAATCCATGATGATTAATTACCTGTTGATACAATAACGCTTTCCAGTGGGTGGAGGACCATCATCAAACACATGTCCAAGATGAGCATCACAGACAGCACAAAGAACTTCCTGGCGCGGCATGAATATAATGGACAAATCTAATTTTGACTTCACATTGTTCCCAATTGGCTGGTAATACGATGGCCATCCAGTTCCACTATTAAACTTAGTAGATGATCTAGAGAGAAAAAAACAATGCAAAAGAATTAAATCAGTTCAAGATGAATGTGATCAGTGAAAGAAAAATGTAGTTTGGTGAACTGCATATAAAGTACTTACTCAAATAGAGGGGTGTCACAACATATGCAATGGTAAGTCCCCTCGGTTTTGGTATTCCAATACTCCCTGGAATTATTCAAAATAATGAAAGTTAAAACAACAGTTGCATAAAAAAAAAATAAAAAAAGAACCTCATATATAGCACTGTGTATTATGTTAACTGTGTATCACCGTGCAATTCTTTAGATTTTAGTAAGATGCAAAATTATACTTGCTATTGATAACCAGAAATTCTAACTACAGCAAAGAAAATTGACAATGATACATGGAGACTTGAAGGTGAAGAAATTGACAATCTCAATCTGCTGGATTATACCAGGCTTATTATGAATCATGATCAAAATTGTGCAGTACAAAAATATGAATGCCTCTCATGGTGGTTAGAAGATTTTTGGAATATAATATGCAGCATATTGTATCCTTACATAGCCTTGAACAAGAGACAATAAATATTAAATCCATATGTACACTAGACTAAACCAACACTCTCTAGCCCCCTGCCAATGGTTCTAGATTTCGAGACATAAAACCAATAATGTGTCTCTAGTGTAGCTTTTAAGAGAGATGGTTTCATGACAAGCATATCAGTTACAATAAGACGAGTCAAATTTGAAAAAAAAAAGAAAAAAAAAAGATTGTTCAAGAGCCATCTAAAACGAAAACCATGCAATATGCAAGATAAATGAAATATGTAACAAATGCTTTTATTATCAAATTAGTAATAGAGTTAGAACGTACCCAGTGAAAGCTCTCTCAGTCCCCTTTTGACGGGTAATGTAGAATTGTTCACTTGTTAGGCGCTTCTTCCACTCTTCATCCCTATAATCAACAGTGTCGGCACCTAAAAGGCCCAATAAAGAGTATGTCAGATAAAACACTGGCAAACCTTGCTAGGAAGGGTAATGCTATAAAAACAATAAGGTAAAATTATCTTATTTAACTTAACATCGATAATTTGGTACCATATAATATCTATAATTTCATATTTATTACATCCAATATTATCCAATTATACCTCATGCATACAAAATAATACAATTTTAAACTGTTCTGAGCTTATTTAATTATATGTTTATTAAATCTAATACTAACTAATTATTCTAATAGTAATTAAGAAATATAAAATAAGACACTTTGAGCAGCTGTGAATTGATTCTCTATTGTCTCCTCAGTGTTTTCGAGCAAGAAATCCCAATAACAAAGCCTATGCCACATTTTGCCCCCAAAACCAAAAGCAATTGATGTATCTTAATTCAAATTTAATGGACTAAATTACTCCGTTGAAATTCAAACACAGAGGACCATTCACTAATGACAAATCAAAATCTAAATAACTACCGCCACTTACTCCTGCAATTTTCTACTAAACTAACTGGCTAAGCGAAACTAAATAAAAACCAAAAAGCTATCTCCTAAGAATAAACAAAGACCAAGAGGAGAACCCAATTACTGTACAAATTAATGTTAGTATTAATATGATAATCAAAATACCTGATTCAAAGGAAGTGTTGTCTGCTTGCTGGGATTGGGAAGAAGCAGAGGAACCCATTGAATGGATTGAATAACAAAATTTCCTTCCGGAACCGTCAATAGCACGTGAAGGAAAACATACCAAGACCTTAGAATTATGAATAAACCTCTGGCAAGGAATATGAGATGTTGGTAAACTCAAAGCACGAGAAGCCATCTTACCCAAAAAGAATACGTGGCCACTTTAATAAATTCATATATCTAAGTAAATTAGTACGTGAGGCTGTCCTTATCGTTTTTAATCACTAATCACTGAAGAGATTACGAGTTAGCCACGTAGAGATTTCCAAGCCACGAAAGTTGAGATGCAAAAC
>NC_029774.3:72325472-72348287 GCF_000817695.3 Arachis duranensis | reverse complement strand
ATGTGGAGTTAATTTTTTAGGAAATTAATAATTAAAAATTATTAGATAAAAATTTAGTCAAATTATTTAAATTATTTAATAATTTTTAACTATTAATTTTACTGATTATATCTGACTTTTTACCTTATATAAAGGAGGAATTTAAATGCAGTCAATTTTACCTAAAATTAATAATTAAGAGTCGTTAAATAAAAATTTAGTCAAATTATTTAACAACTTTTATCTATTAACTTTATGTGAAGTTGAATGCACCTGATTTTCACCTTACATAAATAATATTTAAATATTTATATCGCTGACAAAATTAATTTTAAAAGATCTTAACGATAAATAAATTTTAAAAATTTGATAAAAAAACTATTAAGGTGGTATAAAAAAGTCAACGTCTCTAACAAAGATCATCTAAAAAGATACAAATAAAAAATAAGTTACTGTAAAATTTAAAAAATACAATAAAAATAATTAAATATTAAATATATATCTATTCAAAATTTAAAGGTTAAATTTTGGTGTAATTTTTTTAAATATTATTAAAAAAAAAATATTTTTTATCCTTAAATTTTAATAATTTTATATCCGTTAAATTTTTTAAAAACATTTTATTGTCATTACCATATTTTTAAAAAAATAAAAAGTCTAAACATTAAATTTTGTTTCGAATAATTTTTGTGTATTTTTTAAATATTTATTTAAATATTATCACAAAAATTTAGATCAAATAATAGATAAATAATTTGTTAAATATGAAAAAAATTTTTAATTATAAAAATATAATATTTAATAATTTTTTATCACATTTTTAAATTATTCAAATATTGTTTAATCGATAACATTTTTTAAAAATCATTCTATTAATAGACAATAACAGATTCTTTTTGCGTATTAAATTAGTAGTTAACTCTATTCTAAACTCTAAGTACTAAAATATAGATTTTAAACTATAAATTTTATATTTTAATAATATAATAATAAAATATCAATCAAAATATTGACTAATATTGGTAAAACATATTAGTACTAAATATTTTTCTTTTACAAACTATCATTAAATGATATTATTAATGTATTTGTGTGTAATATTTTTTCATGTTTTTTTTAATTTAAAAATATATAAATAATTACATTTGATAAGTGAAAATTTTAAAAATAAAATATTAACAAAAAATGTGGATTAGAATAAATCTTTAAGATGCACTTTGAAAATTCTGATATTAACAAAAGATTTTGAAAAAAAATTAGAGGGTTAAAGTAATCAATTATGTTCTTAAATTCTTAAATCTTTCTCTCTCACAGCGACGTCTCTCTCTATTCGGCCGTGGAGTATTTGTCGCGCCGTTATCTTTCTTTCTCTTTCATCGCCGGTAAGCACTACTGCTTTAATTTATTTTTGGTTATTTTGTTAATTTTATTTATTCTGATTTTTGAGTTATTAGCCGTTGAGTTGGTTGTTAATGAATATTGTTAATGCTAGAATTTTTTCTGATTTTGAGTTATTTATGTTAATTATAAGTTGTTCATGTTGATTTTTCTGATTCTGAGTTGTTAATTTTGATTGCTAATTTTTTTTATTCTGAATTATTGATGATGGTATGGTAAAATTGTTTTCCATCCTTTCTAATCTTTGAATAGCACAAATTACATTTCTTTCTTGCACATTTTATGTTTAAATTTATACACTTTTTTTAACTTTAAAGTATGCTAAAAAAAGTGTTTCAAATTTTTTTTGCATAAAAAATTCTAAAGAAGTCCTTTATATACTGGGTTTGTCAAAATTTTTGGTTTTAATGTTAGTGAAATTCTCAATGTAAGTGGATAATAATAATAATAACTTTTGGTTTATATCTTTTATGATTATGAATATTTAGTTGAGGAATGCTAGAGGGTTAGCAACTTTTGGGATTTGTAGCCATCAAATAGCCATCGATGATGATTTTAATGGTGTGAGATTGGTGTGAGATTTCATCCAATAACTCACTATTTTTTGCTGGTTACATGCTGGCCAGAATTTAATGAAGTTGCTGGCTCCTAGGCTTTTCCTATTTAGTTTATTTGTTGTTATTCCATATTAAAGTAAATACTAAATCGGTACCCAAAAGATTCTCATTCTAACAAAATAGTACCTGATTTTTGTTATTGATAAAATAGTCCCCAAAAAAATTTTGAAATTTGACAAAATCACCCTTAACATTAAAATGCTTGGAAAAGAGCTCCGGCGACGTTAAAACCACCACCAATCCCTCCAACCCATTCTTCTTCTTCTTCTTCTTCTTCTTCTTCTTCTTCTTCTTCTTCTTCTTCTTCTTCTTCTTCTTCTTCTTCTTCTTCTCCGGTGCCAGCGAGAGAGGCAGGACACATGCGACGGCGAGCAAGCGAGTATGACCCATCGTGGCATAACGGAGGAGGGCGACACGTTTTCTCATTGCCGCTGCTTCAATTTCCAATCTCTGTTCTCCTCTCGTATCAACTGCCGCGCGCCACCTCTACCACCACCAACTATATCTCCAAACCCTCTTCTTTCCCTTTCTGCCACAACAAAACCCTCTCTAAACCCACCTTCACCAACACAACACGTGTCGCGGGCTCTGACAACCACAACTCTCCAATTCACAAGCCATAACAGCACCAACAGTTGTCTCTCTTCTCCTTTTCCGATGACGACGAAAAACCACATGAAGAGTGCGGCATTACTGGAATCTATGATGACCCTGAAGCCTCCCACTTCTGCTACCTGATGACTCCGGTTCACTACCCCTTTTTAAAAATTTAGTGAAGGAGTTCTTTTGGCAAGCGCACCAAAATTATCGCCAAGTAATAACCCACAGAGGAGTGGGATCGTATCCACAGAGATTGGCAAATCCAAGCAGTTTTAATTGATTGATGAATTAGTCAAGCAGATCAATAAGATTGTGAAGTGCAGAATTGTAAATGACATAAATGTAATTGACTAGAATGTAAAGAAAAGCAATAAAGTGCATAAATGGAAATTGCTGAATATAAAGTGCTGAATCATAAATGACTTGAATGTAAATGGGAATGGGGAATTGTAGAATGTAAAATTAAACTATAAAGAAATAGATAGATAAGAATGGGGAAATTCATTGAGATTGGGAGATGTTGTCTCTTTGGATCAAATCTAGCTTAGATCTTCTTCAATCATGTAACTCATTGACCTCTTGGCAATCATGATTGATTGAGCCCCAATCCTTTGGTGACTCAATCTCTCAGATCTTGATCAATAGCCAATTCCTTGGTCTAATTGCTTATGAAGAGAGATATGCTTGGTCCCTGATTATACCACACACCCTTGTAGGTCCAGGTAGAGGGGGGATTATATGTCACGTATCCCATCACCAAAACCCAGAATCTACTCAAATGTGAGAAGGGATTTCAAGCATGGTTTCATGTTTCCTTTCCCAAGGTTCCCATCAAAACCCAATTGCATTCAATGTGTTTCCCAAGATGATTGAACACTAAGCATTAAGAATGAAATTCCTCCTAACAAATCAAGAGAAGATGAAGAGAAGAAGAATTTTACTATTATCAATTCATCAAGTACTCAATGAGAGGGAAGTTAGCTACTCATAGCTTAGAAAGTACTCAAAAGTGGAATGTAAAAGGGGATCTAGAACTAACTGCTTAACCACTCTTCAATACTCTTTGGGGGTATTTATACTACTCCTAGTGAAAATAAAGAAATTACAAAAGTGAAAAAGGAAAAATTACATTTTGGAGAGAAAGAAAGCACTCAATAAACGTGACTCCTTAGCTGGCGTGTGGCTGGCGCTCCATCAGCGTGTCACGTGTCCTTCAAAATGGCTTGGTGTGCCACGCTCAATCCTTCAAGTGGCACGCTCGTCCCTTGTCAACCCTGGCATGCCATGCCTTCGAACTCAAGTGGCACACCATAGTGACATTCTTATATTGGCGTGCCACGCTGGTGCACGAAATTGCAATCACACTTTTGCAATCCGCACAACTAACCAGCAAGTGCACTGGGTTGTCCAAGTAATACCTTACGTGAGTAAGGGTCGATCCCACGGAGATTGTTGGCTTGAAGCAAGCTATGATTATTTTATTATTTTTAGTCAGGATATCAATTATGATTATCAGTTTGAATTACTAAAAAAAATTAAAAGAGCGTGAAATAATTACTTGTTGTTCAATAATGGAGAACATGTTGGAGTTTTGGAGATGCTTTGTCTTTTGAATTCCTGTAACATAATATTCCTCTCATGCAAAAGTGCAAAGTTCCTTCTATGGCAAGCTCTATGTAGGGTGTCACCGTTGTTAATGGCTACTTCCCATCCTCTCAGTGAAAATGGTCCAAATGCTCTGTCACAGCACGGCTAATCAGCTGTTGGTTCTCGATCATGTCGGAATAGAATCCATTGATTCTTTTGCGTTTGTCATCACGCCCAACACTCGCGAGTTTGAAGCTCGTCACAGTCATCCAATCCCAGAATCCTACTCGGAATACCACAGACAGGGTTTAGACTTTCCGGATTCTCATGAATGCCGCCATCAATTCTAGCTTATACCACGAAGATCCTGATTTAAAATAAGTCTCTAAAAGTTGTTTAAATACTAAACTAGTGACCTAGGTTTACATAAAATGAGTAAACTAAGAAGAATAGTGCAGAAATCTACTTCTGGGGCCCACTTGATGTGTGCTGGGACTGAGACTTAAGCTTCTTACGTGCTTGGGCTGTTTCTGGAGTTGAACGCCAGGTTGTAACCTATTTCTGGCGTTGAACTCCAACTTGTAACCTGTTTCTGGTGCTGAACGCCAGACTGCAACATGAAGCTGGCGTTAAACGCCAGTTTACGTCATCTATCTTCGTGCAAAGTATGGACTATTATATATTGCTGGAAAGCCCTGGATGTCTAATTTCGAACCCAATTGAGAGCGCACCAATTGGACTCTTGTATCACCAAAAAATCTATTCCGAGTGCAGGAAGGTCAGAATCCAACAACATCAGCAGTCTTTTTTCAGCCTAAATCAGATTTTTACTCAGCTCCCTCAATTTCAGCCAGAAAATACCTGAAATCACAGAAAAATATACAAACTCATAGTAAAATCCAGATATATGATTTTTGCTTAAAAACTAATAAAATTCTATTAAAAACTAATTAAAACATGCTAAAATCTACATGAAATTACCCCCAAAAAGCATATAAAATATCCGCTCATTAGAACACCAAACTTAAACTGTTGCTTGTCCCCAAGCAACTAGATAAATAAAATAGGATAAAAAGAAATTAAGAAGAAATAATATCTCAGAGTTTTAAGTTAAGCTCAGATTCTAATTTAGATAAGCGGGGCTAGTAGCTTTTTGTTTCTGAACAGTTTTGGCATCTCACTTTATCCTTTGAAATTCAGAATGATTGGCATTCATAGGAACTCAGAATTCAGATAGTATTATTGATTCTCTTAGTTTAGTATGTTGATTCTTGAACACAGCTACTTTATGAGTCTTGGCCGTGGCCCTAAGCACTTTGTTTTCCAGTATTACCACCGGATACATAAATGCCACAGACACATAATTGGGTGGACCTTTTCAGATTGTGACTTAGCTTTGCTAAAGTCCCCAATTAGAGGTGTCCAGAGTTCTTAAGCACACTCTTTTGCCTTGGATCACGACTTTAACCACTCAGTCTCAAGCTTTTCACTTGGACTTGCATGCCACAAGCACATGGTTAGGAACAGCTTGATTTAGTCGCTTAGGCTAGGATTTACTTCCTTAGGCCCTCCTATCCACTGATGCTCAAAGCCTTGGATCCTTTTCACTCTTGCCTTTTGGTTTTAAGGGCTATTGGCTTTTTCTTTTTCTTGATCCAATGATTCCTTGTAAAAAATTTTTTCACTGCTTTTTCTTGCTTCAAGAATCAAATTCATGATTTTTCATATCAGCAATAATATTTCTCGTGTTCCTCATTCTTTCAAGAGCCAATAATTTTAACATTCATAAAATTCAAGATAAAAAATATGCACTGTTCAAGCATTCATTCAGAAGACAAAAAGTATTGCCACCACATATAATTAATTGTAAAATTTTTCTTATTAAGAACTCGAAAAATATAAATTACCTCTTTATTCTAAAAATCTACTATTTTATTCATGTTTGATGATGATGAGAAAAATAAATTATAACTTAATTGAAAATAAAATCAAAAATAGATATACTAATTACCACTACTCCTATATAACTTCTAAGGTAAATTCCTATAGTAACAACTATCACAGAGTTAAAGCTAAGATTAAAACTCAACAACCTGTATTTTGGGAAGTGGATGTTTCTCTAGTCTGTGGGGTGTTTGGTCCTTCAAGAATCAATTCTGACGTTTCAGTTCCCTCAAGTCACGCCCTTGCTCCTTTTGTTCCCTAAGCAATTTGCAAAGCATGCTATTTTGATTATTCTGTTCTTCCTTTATTTGGTCCATAACTTCTTGCAACTTGGAAATAGATGCCTCAAGATGCTCCCAGTATTCAAATTGAGGGATTTCTGGGAGGAATTCCTGTGCTCTCCTCTTGATGGGGTCATCCTACAACTGTTGTTTTTCCATTGATATTTTAGTGATTGGCCGCTCAACTGAGATATACTCAGTTATTCCCATCCTCACTCCGGCATCTTTGCAGAGCATAGAAATTAAGCTTGGATAAGCCAATTTGGCATCTTTGGAGTTCTTGTTTGCTATTTTGTAAAGTTCACACGAGATTAGTTGATGAACTTCTACTTCTCTTCTCAACATGATGTAGTGAATCATCACTGCTCTTTTAACAGTGACTTCAGAACGGTTGCTAGTGGGCAATATAGAACACCCAATAAAGTCCAGCCAGCCTCTGGCGACTGGTTTGAGATCTTCTCTCTTGAGTTGAATTGGGATGCCAGTGGTGCTGGTGGTCCACCTGGCTCCAGGGATGCATATATCCTCTAGAATCTTATCCAGGCCCTTGTTTGTTCTCATCATTCTCCTATTAAAGGAGTTTGGGTCATCTTTCAGCTGAGGCAGCTTAAAGATCTCCATGATTTTATCAGGGTGGATGTGAACAATCTTTCCTCTGACCAAAGTCCGATAGTCATAGAGGGTAGTTTCAGATATTCTCTGCCTGTCTGTTTGCCACAGATTAGCATAGAACTCCTGAACCATGTTCCTTCCTACTTTTGTTTCAGGATTAGCTAGGATTTTCCAGTTCCTGTTTCGAATTTGCTCTTGGATATCCGGATATTCATCTTCTTTCAGATCGAACTTGACTTCCGAGATCACTGATCTTAGACCCATTATTTTGTAGTAATGGTCTAAATGTTCTTTGGTTAAGAACTTCCCTTGATTCCAAAGTGGTTTTGGAATACTCTCTTTCTTGCTTCTTGGAGTGGGTTGTTTTCCTTTAGGAGCCATGATCTTAGTGGGTATAGTTTAGTGATCACGGATAAACACACCAAACTTAGAGGGTTGCTTGTCCCCAAGCAAAAGAAAATAAAGGAGAGGGATAGAAGGAGTGCTAGTGTGGAATGGTGGATGAGAAGGGGGAGGCCGAATGAGGATTTAAAAGGGAAGGGGGTTATTTTTTTTTCGATTTTTTTTAAAAAGATAAGATAGATGATATGATTTATGAAATATAAATATGATAAGACAAAGATATAATTTAAAAATAAAAAGTTGTTAATGATATTGGAAAAGATAAATCTGAATTTTTATTTTGAAAAAGATTTTAAAAGATAATTGATTTTTGAAAAATTTGAAAAAGAGTTGGATTGGATTGGAAAAGGATTTGTGTTTATGGATTAAGATACATTTGATATTTTTGAAAAAGGGATTTTAGAAATTAGGGTTTTTAGAAATTAGGATTAAAATTTTTGGAATTGAAGGATGAGAATTTGGAACGTGTTTATGCAAGAAATCATGAATTGAAACACAAAAAAATTAAAAATTTGTGAAGAAAAAACGAATTTACCTCCTCCCCACCATCCTGGCATTAAACGCCCAAACGCTGCATGTTTTGGGCGTTTAACGCCCAAACGCTGCTTCTCCTGGGCGTTTAACGCCCAAACGCTGCTTCTCCTGGGCGTTCAACGCCCAGCTGTTGCTTCTTTCTGGCGTTGAACGCCAGGAAGTCCTTTGTCACTGGGCGTTTTTCGGAACGCCAGGACGCTGTAAATATGGCGTTAAATGCCCAGAAGGTGCTTCTTTCTGGCATTCAACGCCCAGAACATGCTTCTTTCTGGCGTTTAACGCCCAGATGGCTATCCTTACTGGCGTTGAACACCCAGTGGATGCTTCTTTTGGGTGTTCAACGCCCAAAATAGCTTTTATTGGCTTTTTCACACCAGTGAGCTTCCTTTTTGCTGTTTTATCCTGCGAATCCTTCTGTAACTCTGTGAACTTAAGCAATTGCTATTTTACCTTGAAGATACCTGACATATACATGTAAAAATCAATTAATTAACAAATAAACTTTGTAAATGGCTGGGTTGCCTCCCAGCAAGCGCTTCTTTATTGTCTTTAGCTGGACTGTTACTGAGCTTTAATCAAGCCTCAGTTTTGAGCATTCTTGCTCAAAATTGCTTTCAAGATAATGTTTAACTCTCTGTCCATTAACAATGAACTTTTTGTTAGAATCATTATCCTGAAGCTCTATGTATCCATATGGTGACACACTTGTAATCACATATGGTCCTCTCCACCGGGATTTCAATTTCTCGGGAAATAATCTGAGCCTAGAATTAAATAGCAGAACTTTCTGCCCTGGCTCAAAGACTCTGGATGACAGTTTCTTATCATGCCATCTTTTTGCTTTCTCTTTGTAAATTTTTGCATTCTCGAAAGCATTGAGTCTAAATTCCTTTAGCTCATTTAACTGGAGCATTCGTTTTTCTCCAGCTAACTTGGCATCAAGGTTCAGGAATCTGGTTGCCCAGTAGGCCTTATGTTCCAGTTCCATTGGCAAGTGACATGCCTTTCTATACACAAGCTGGTATGGAGAGGTCCCTATAAAGGTCTTGAATGCAATTCTGTATGCCCACAGAGCATCATCCAAGTTTCTTGCCTAATCCCTTCTACGGTTAATCACAGTCCGCTCCAGGATACTTTTAAGTTCTCTATTTGAGACTTCAGCTTGCCCATTTGTCTGTGGATGATATGGATTGGCCACCCTGTGGCTAACTCCATAACCAACCAAAGCAGAGTAAAGCTATTTATTGCAGAAATGAGTGCCCCCATCATTGGTTAATACTCTAGGGGTACCAAATCTGCTGAAGATGTGTTTCTGGAGGAATTTTAATACTGTCTTAGTGTCATTAGTGGGTGTTACAATAGCTTCTACCCATTTGGATACATAATCTACTGCCACCAGAATATAAGTATTTGAGTATGATGGTGGGAAAGGCCCCATGAAGTCAATACCCCATACATCAAACAACTCAATCTCCAAGATTCCTTATTGAGGCATGGCATAACTATGAGGCAGATTACCAGATCTTCGGCAACTGTCACAATTAAGTACAAACACTCGGGAATCTTTATAGAGAGTAGGCCAGTAGAAGCCACATTGGAGAACTCTTGTGACTGTTCGCTCACTTCCAAAATGTCCTCCATACTGTGATCCATGGCAGTGCCAAAGGATCTTCTGTGCTTCTTCTTTAGGCACACATCTACGGATGACTCCATCTGCACTTCTCTTGAAGAGATATGGTTCATCCCAAAGATAGTACTTTGCATCTGTGATCAATTTCTTTGATTGCTGCCTACTGTACTCTTTGGGTATGAATCTCACTGTCTTGTAGTTTGCAATGTCTGCAAACCATAGCACTTCCTGAATGGCAAAGAGTTGCTCATCTGAAAAGTTTTCAAAGATCTCAGTAAGAGAGAGGGATGCCCCTTTTACTGGTTCTATTCGGGACAGGTGATCTGCTACTTGGTTCTCTGTCCCTTTTCTGTCTCTTATTTCTATATCAAACTCTTACAGAAGCAACACCCATCTGATGAGTCTGGGTTTTGAATCCTGCTTTGTGAGTAGATATTTAAGAGCAGCATGGTCAGTATACACAATCACTTTTGATCCCACTAAATAGGATCTGAACTTGTCAATAGCGTAAACCACTGCAAGTAACTCTTTTTCTGTGGTTGTGTAGTTCTTCTATGCTTCATTTAGAACACGACGTACAGAAGCTTGTCATGCCTTTGTCCCAACACTGCACCAATGGCATGGTCACTGGCATCACACATTAATTCAAATGGTAATGTCCAGTCTGGTGCAGAGATGACTGGTGCTGTGACCAGCTTAGCTTTTAGAATCTCAAACGCCTGCAGACACTCTTGATCAAAGATAAATAGTGTGTCAGCAGCTAGCAAATTACTTAGAGGTTTGGCGATTTTTGAAAAATCCTTTATAAACCTTCTATAGAATCCTGCATGCCCCAGAAAGCTTCTGATTGCCTTAACATTGGCTGGTGGTGGTAATTTTTCAATTACCTCTACCTTAGCTTGATCCACCTCTATTCCCTTGTTCGAAATTTTGTGCCTAAGGACAATTCCTTCAGTCACCATAAAGTGACATTTTTCCCAATTTAAAACTATGTTAGTCTCTTGGCACCTCTTTAGAACAAGTGCTAGATGGTCAAGATAGGAGCTGAATGAGTCTCTGAATACTGAAAAGTCATCCATGAAGACTTCCAGAAATTTTTTCACCATATCAGAGAAAATAGAGAGCATGCACCTTTGAAAGGTTGCAGGTGCATTGCACAGACCAAATGGCATCTTTCTGTATGCAAATACTCCAGATGGACATGTGAATGCTGTTTTCTCTTGATCCTGGGGGTCTACTACAATTTGATTATAACCTAAATATCCATCCAGGAAGTAGTAGTATTCATGACCTCCCAGTCTTTTTAGCATCTGGTCTATGAATGGTAAAGGAAAATGATCCTTTCTGGTGGCTGTATTGAGTCTTCTGTAATCAATACACATACGCCACCCTGTAACTGTTCTTGTAGGAACCAGTTCATTTTTTTCATTATGGACCACTGTCATGCCTCCTTTCTTAGGGACGACTTGGACAAGGCTTACCCAGGGGCTATCAGAAATAGGATAGATAATCCCAGCCTCTAGTAATTTAGTGACCTCCTTCTGCACCACCTCCTTCATGGCTGGATTCAGCCACTTTTGTGGTTGAACCACTGGCTTGGCGTCACCCTCCAATAGGATCTTGTGCATGCATCTGGCTGGGCTAATGCCCTTAAGATCACTGATGGACCACCCAAGAGCTGTCTTGTGTGTCCTTAGCACTTGAATTAGTGCTTCCTCTTCCTGTGGCTCTAAGGTAGAGCTTATGATTACAGGAAAGGTATCACCTTCTCCCAGAAATGCATATTTCAGGGATGGTGGTAATGGTTTGAGCTCGGGTTTGGGAGGTTTCTCCTCTTCCCGAGGGATTTTCAGAGGTTCTATTATTCTCTCTGGTTCCTCCAGAGCAGGCTGAACATCTTTAAAGATATCCTCTAGCTCTGATTCGAGACTCTCAGCCATATTGACTTCTTTTACCAGAGAGTCAATAATATCAATGCTCATGCAGTCATTTTGGGTGTCTGGATGCTGTATGACTTTGACAACATTCAACTTGAACTCATCCTCATTGACTCTCAGGGTTACTTCTCCTTTTTGAACATCAATAAGGGTTCGGCCAGTTGCACTCTTGTGCTCCTCCATTTCCAGCACCACAAAGTCAGTAGGAAAGGCAAATGGCCCAACCTTGACAATCATGTCTTCAATCACGCCTGATGGGTATTTAATGGAGCCATCAGCAAGTTGGAGACATATCCGGGTTGGTTTGAGTTCTTCAATCAAACCAAGCTTTTTGATAGTAGATGCAGGTATTAGGTTGATACTTGCCCCAATATCACATAGAGCTTGCTTGGTATAAGTACCCTCTAATGTACATGGTATCATAAAGCTTCCGGGATCTTTGAGCTTCTCATGTAAGCTTTTTAGAATGACTACACTGCATTCTTCAGTGAGGTAAACTTTTTCAGTTTTCCTCCAATCCTTCTTATGACTTAAGATCTCTTTCATGAACTTAGCATAAGAGGGTATTTTCTCAAGTGCCTCTGCAAACAGAATCTTTATTTCAAGAGTCCTAAGATAGTCCGCAAAGCGGGCAAATTGCTTATCCTGTTCCGCTTGGCGGAGTTTCTGAGGATAACGCATTTTGGCTTTGTATTCCTCAACCTTAGTTGCTGTAGGTTTATTGCCTACAGATGTGGGTTGAGAAGCCTTTTTAGATGGGTTATTATCAGTACTTGTATGTGTCTGATCCCTCACTGGCATTTGAATGCCAGGGGTGGAAGCTGGAGTGACGTTAGACGCCAACTCCTTACTTGTTTCTGGCGTTCGAACGCCAGAACTGTACTCCATTTGGGCGTTCAACGCCACATCCTTTCTTGTTTCTGGCGTTGAACGCCAGGACTGAGCATGGTTTGGGCGTTCAACGCCAGCTTTCTACCCATTCTCTGGCGTTTGAGTGCCAGAATTATTCCTCTCTAGGCTCTTACTGTCCTCAGAGGGGTTTTGGTTAGTTTGCTCATTTCTTGGCTTCTTGCTATCTTGAAGTGAGGTATTTAATGTTTTCCCACTTCTTAATTAAACTACTTGGCACTCTTCTGTTATTTGTTTTGATAACTGCTGTTCTATTTGCTTCAGCTGTACTTCCATATTCATATTAGCTATTCTTGTTTCCCTTAGTATTTCCTTGAATTCGGCTAGCTGTTTTGTTAGAAAATCCAGTTGCTGATTGAATTCAGTAACTTGTTCTGTAGGACTCAGTTCAGTAGTTACTGTCTTAACCTCTTCTTTCATGGAAGGTTCACTGCTTAGGTACAGATGCTGATTTCTGGCAACTGTATCAATGAGCTATTGAGCTTCTTCTATTGTCTTTATCATGTGTATAGATCCATCAGCTGAGCGGTCTAGAGAAATCTGAGCTCTTTCTGTAAGCCCATAGTAGATGATGTCTAACTGCACCCACTCTGAAAATATTTCAGAGGGGCATTTTCTTAGCATCTCTTTGTATCTCTCCCAAGCATCATAAAGAGATTAATTATCTCCTTGTTTGAAGCCTTGGATGCTCAGCCTTAGCTGTGTCATCCGTTTTAGAGGAAAATAGTGATTTAGGAATTTTTCTGACAGTTGTTTCTATGTTTTTATGCTGTCCTTAGGTTGGTTATTTAACCACCTTTTAGCTTGGTCTTTTACAGCAAATGGGAATAGTAATAGCCTGTAGACATCCTGATCTACCTCCTTATCATGTACTGTGTCAGCAATTTGTAAAAACTGTGCCAGAAACTCTGTAGGTTCTTCCTGTGGAAGACCGGAATACTGGCAACTTTGTTGCACCATGATGATGAGCTGATGATTCAACTCAAAACTACTGACTCCGATAGAGGGTATACAAATACTACTCCCATATGAAGCAGTAGTAGGGTTAGCATATGACCCCAGAGTCCTTCTGGACTGTTCATTTCCACTTAGGTCCATGTTGGAGTAAAGGAGGTAATGTGGATTTAAATTATTTATTTTATTATATATAAAAATTTATTTTCGAAATAATAAATAAAATAAAATAAGATAAAATAAAAACGAAATAAAAATAAAAATAAAAAATAAAAATTTGAAAATGTTTTGTGAAGATTTTCGAAAAATTGAGTAGAGAGAAAGTGGTTAGGATATTTTTGAAAAAGATTTTTTTTTTTATTTATTTTTTTTAAAAAGGATAAGATTTGAAAAATATAGTTTAAAACTAGTTAGAAAAGATAATTTTTTTGAATATTAAATTTTATGATTAAAGAGAAAAACACACAAAAGACATAAGACATGAAATTTTTTAGATCTAAATGCTCCTTGTTTTCGAAAATTTTGGAGGGAAAACACCAAGGAACACCAAACTTAAAAATTTTAAGATCAAAACACAAAGAAGACTCAAGAACACTTTGAAGATTCACAAGAACAACAAGAATAAAAGAAAGAACACTAATCTTAAAATTTTTAGAAAACCACAATAAAATTTTTGAAAATTATAGAAAGATTAACAAGAAAACACCAAACTTAAAGTTTGGCACAAGATTAAATCAAGAAAAATTATTTTTGAAAAAGATTTTTAAAAGAACCGGTGCCCAATCATCAAGAACATAAACCAATGCTCTAGCCAATTGAGCTGTAAATGTAACACTTGTTTTGAAGAGGTATATTTTTTTTTGGAAGACTAATGCTTTGGAAAAGCACAAGAAAAACAAGAAAAGACACAGAACAAGAAAAACTAAAGATCAAACAAGAAAAATAAACAAGAAAAACTTGAAGATCAAGGAAGAATGAAGAACACAAATTTGAAAAATTAAAAGGAAAATATAAAATATGCAATTGACACCAAACTTAGAACAAAACACTAAACTCATGAAAAAAATTGAAAATTGATAAAGAAAAATAGTAATTTTGAAAATTTTTGAAAAGAAAATTAAGGACTCAGATTTAATGACTCTATAGCAACAATACTCTATTCCTAATCTAGGCAACAAAATAAACCTTTAGTTGTTCAAACTCAAACAATCCCCGGCAACGGCACCAAAAACTTGGTGCATGAAATTGCAATCACACTTTTGCAATCCGCACAACTAACCAGCAAGTGCACTGGGTCGTCCAAGTAATACCTTACGTGAGTAAGGGTCGATCCCATGGAGATTGTTGGCTTGAAGCAAGTTATGATTATTTTATTATTCTTAGTCAGGATATCAATTATGATTATCAGTTTGAGTTACTAAAAAAATTAAAAGAGCATGAAATAATTACTTGTTGTTCAATAATGGAGAACATGTTGGAGTTTTGGAGATGCTTTGTCTTCTGAATTCCTGTAACATAATATTCCTCTCATGCAAAAGTGCAAAGTTCCTTCTATGGCAAGCTCTATGTAGGGTGATACCATTGTCAATGGCTACTTTCCATCCTCTTAGTGAAAATGGTCCAAATGCTCTGTCACAGCACGACTAATCATCTGTTGGTTCTCGATCATGTCAGAATAGAATCCATTGATTCTTTTGCGTTTGTCATCACGCCCAACACTCACGAGTTTGATGCTCGTCACAGTCATCCAATTCCAGAATCCTACTCGGAATACCACAAACAAGGTTTAGACTTTCCGGATTCTCATGAATCCCGCCATCAATTCTAGCTTATACCACGAAGATTCTGATTTAGGAATCTAAGAGATACTCATTCAATCTGATGTAGAATGGAGGTGGTTGTCAGACACATGTTCATGAATTGAGGAAGGTGATAAGTGTCACGGATCATCACCTTCTCCATAGTTAAGCGCGAATGAACATCTTAGATAGGAACACGCATGTTTGAATGGAAAAACAGAAATAATTGCATTAATTCATCGAGACGCTACAGAGTTTCTCATCCCCAACAACGGAGTTTAGAGACTCATGCTGCCAAAAGGTACAAATTTTAGATTTAAAAATGTCATGAGAGATACAAAATAAGTCTCTAAAAGTTGTTTAAATACTAAACTAGTATCCTAGGTTTACAGAAAATGAGTAAACTAAGATAATTGGTGCAGAAATCTACTTCTAGGGCCCACTTGGTGTGTGCTGGGGCTGAGACTTAAGCTTCTCATGTGCTTGGGCTGTTTCTGGAGTTGAACGCCAGGTTGTAACCTGTTTCTGGCGTTGAACTCCAACTTGTAACCTATTTCTGGCGCTGAACGCCAGACTACAACATGGAACAGGCGTTGAACGCCAGTTTATGTCATCTATCTTCGCACAAAATTTGACTCCTGTATCTCCAAAAAATCCATTCCAAGTACAGGGAGGTCAAAATCCAACAGCATCAGCAGTCCTTTTTCAGCCTAAATCAGATTTTTGCTCAGCTCCCTCAATTTCAGCCAGAAAATACTTGAAATCACAGAAAAACACACAAACTCATAGTAAAATCCAGAAATATGATTTTTGCTTAAAAACTAAAAAAATTGTATTAAAAACTAATTAAAACATGCTAAAATCTACATGAAATTACCCCCAAAAAGCGTATAAAATATCCGCTCATCACACGCTTTCAAGCTCAAATGGCACGCCATAGTGACATTTTTGTATTAGCGTGCCACGCCTTCGAGCTCAAGTGGCACGCCCTTTGATTTTTCCACTTCGTTTGCCTCTGGAAACTTGAACTAGCGTGGCACGCCCAGGGTCTGGCGTGCCACGCCCTTTGTGATGTGCTTGGCTATGCTCTCTGGCCTGGGCGTGCCACGCCCCTTTGTGTGTGAGTGGTTCCTCTGTTTTGCGTGCCATGCCACGAACTCAAGTGGCACGCCCTAATGATGCTTTGGCCTTTGAATGACACTAGCGTGCCACACATAGTTGCTCAAGTGGCACGCCTAAGTGAAGAATAGTGATTGGCGTGCCACGCCTTCGATAGCAAGTGGCACGCCCCATGTAATTGGCCTCTTCCACCTTCTCTGGAAACTTATACCAGCGTGCCACACCTAAAGGTGGCGTGCCACGCCTATGATCTTGTGTCGCTCCAGTAAGTGGCGTGCCACGCCTTGGCCTTTAAGTGGCACGCCAAAGTAACTTTTTGGAACTAGCGTGCTGGTGCACGAAATTGCAATCACACTTTTGCAATCCGCACAACTAACCAGCAAGTGTACTGGGTCATCCAAGTAATACCTTACGTGAGTAAGGGTCGAATCCCACGAAGATTGTTGGCTTGAAGCAAACTATGGTTGTCTTATTAATCTTAGTCAGGATACAAATTATAGTTATCAATTGACTTGCAAATAAACAAGAGAGCATGGATTAATTAATACTTATTATGCAGTAATGGAGAATATGTTGGAGTTTTGGAGATGCTTTGTCTTCTGAATTCCTGTAACATAATGCTTCTTCACTTTCAAACATGCAAGGCTCCTTCCATGGTAAGCTGTATGTAGGGTGTCACCGTTGTCAATGGCTACTTCCCATCCTCTCAGTGAAAATGGTTCAAATGCTCTGTCACAGCACGGCTAATCATCTGTCGATTCTCGGCCATGTCGGAATAGGATCCATTGATCCTTTTGTGTCTATCACTACGCCCAACACTCGCGAGTTTGAAGCTCATCATAGTCATCCAATCCTTGAATCCTACTCAGAATACCACAGATAAGGTTTAGACCTTCCGGATTCTCAAGGATGCTGCCAATGGATTCTAGCTTATACCACGAAGATTCTGATTAAGGAATCTAAGATACTCATTCAGTCTAATGTAGAACGGAGGTGGTTGTCAGGAACACGTTCATGGGTTGAGAATTATGATGAGTGTCACGGATCATCACCTTCTTCATATTGAAGCGCAAATGAACATCTTAGATAGGAACAAGTGTGTTTGAATAGAAAACAGAAATAATTGCATTAATTCATCGAGACGCTGCAGAGCTCCTCACCTCCAACAATGGAGTTTAGAGACTCATGCCGTCAAAAGTATAAAGTTCAGATCTAAAAATGTCATGAGATACAAAATAAGTCCCTAAAAGTTGTTTAAATACTAAACTAGTAACCTAGGTTTACAGAAAATGAGTAAACTAAGATAGATAGTGCAAAAATTCACTTCTGGGGCCCACTTGGTGTGTGCTGGGGCTGAGACTTGAGCTTTTCACGTGCCTGGGCTGTTTCTGGAGTTAAACACCAGGTTGTAACCTGTTTCTGGCGTTTAACTCCAACTTGCAACCTATTTCTGGCGCTGAACGCCAGAATGCAACATGGAACTGGCGTTAAACGTCAGTTTACGTCATTTATCTTCGCGCAAAGTATGAACTATTATATATTTCTGGAAAGCCCTGGATGTCTACTTTCCAACCCAATTAAGAGCGTGCCAATTGGACTCCTGTAGCTCGAAAAAATCCATTCCGAGTGCAGGGAGGTCAGAATCCAACAGCATCAGCAGTCCTTTTTCAACCTAAATCAGATTTTTGCTCAGCTCCCTCAATTTCAGCCAAAAAATACCTGAAATCACAGAAAAACACACAAACTCATAGTAAAGTCTAGAAATATGAATTTTGCCTAAAAACTATTAAAAATATACTAAAAACAAACTAAAACATACTAAAAACTATATGAAATTACCCCCAAAAAGCGTATAAAATATCCGCTCATCACGTGCCATGCCTTCGACACCAAGTGGCACGCCCAGTCCTTATTTGCCTTCAGCCCCTTCTCTGGTTTATTGAACCAGCGTTCCATGCCACGTTGCTCAAGTGGCATGCCCATGTTTTTATGCAATCTTCAAGCTTGGCATGCCACGGCTGGGTCTTTAAGTGGCACGCCAAAGTGACTTTTGGAGCTGGCGACTGGCATGCCACGCCTTCGACACCAAGTGGCATGCCTAAGTGAGGTTGAGGGGTCAGGCGTGCCACGCCCAACCTGGTGTGTCACGCCCTTTTTGTGTCCTTCGTTTTGCTCTCTGATATTTTGTACTAGCGTGCAACGTCTAGTCCCTGGCGTGCCACACCCACATGCATGCTTGGATCTCATTTCTAGAATTTAGTACTGGCATGCCACGCTAGTGCATTTTTATGGCGTTTTCCCCCAAGTGACACACCAGTCTCACACGCCCAGCTTCTTGTTTGTCTTCTTCCCATTTTTGACACCTTTTTCACCTGCAATTCAGCACAACTCATCTCAAAGTAGTGTACCATAATATTCATCAAGTAATGCATGAATTGTACTGATCAAATGAGATTTGTGCTCTTTTATGGTCTTCTTTATGCAAGAAAAAAGGGTAGATGATGCAAGTCATCACAACACCAAACTTAAGTTTTGCTTGTCCCAAGCAAATTAATGTGAGTAACCCTTTTTATCCTGAGGCCTTGGCTTCGAAAGATTGCAATACAATTAAGAGTAAAGCTAAGTGCCTAACACATGTATGAATGTTTTAATTGTCATGGGAAGCTCTTGGGTCCTTGAGGGTTCACTCAGGTATAGACTTTAGGGGTCCTTTCTATTGATTGTCACTTTGAAGTAGTAAAGGTTGCTTTGCTTTCTTGACCACGACTCTAAGTGTTTTGTCTCAAGACAACCCTTTAATTAGGCTTTCAATTAGCACTACCAAACCAGTTGGTTTTAGGGTACTGGGTGTTGAGACACCCCTAAGAATTTACTTGCCTAGGTCTCTTCTTGACACATCTTCACCACAAGCATCTACTTAGGATCATTGATTCTTTTTGACCTTTTTAATGTTTCTTTTTTTTTTCTTTTCTATCCCAGTAGTTGATGCTTAGAGCCTTGGGTCTTTATTGCTTACTACTTCTTGGTTCTATGGATATTCAAGGAACACCCCTTAGTCTTTCCTTTGTTATACCTTCTAAGACTAGTTCTCTCCATGATTCATTTTCTTTTTAGTTCATCCAAGGTTCTACACTTAGCTTCTTATTTCTTAATTTGTTTGATGATCTCTCTTGGCCTTGGTCTCTCTTATTATTTTTTTGCACAACTCAAAATAACTCTTATGTAGACAAACTATACTTTTATTGAAGTTGTAAAGAAGACTTGAAATACATGGCATTTTCTTTCTTAAAAAAAAAAGACTCATAAAAGCTTTAAACAGGAATTGGAAATAAGCATAAAACATAAACTATCCTAGCATGATTATTCAAAAAGTAAATAAAGCAAAAGCTTAAACAGAATTCAGAAATTGGAGAGTGTCAACCATGGAACTCAACAACCTTGAGCAGCTTCATCTTCAGTTCATTGGCCCCTTCCCTTTGTCCTTCTTCTTGGGAGGGGATGAGCCGCCTTCACCTGGCTTGGATGAACCTTCTTAAGCCTTGGTGTCCTTGGGCTTCAGCTTCCAATATCCTAGCCTCCTCATATAGGATTTCACATTCTCCTTGTGTTGGTATGCTATTTCTTCTTGCCTTGAGCTGAGTTCCTCCAACTTTTGCATATAGGGTTGGGGTTCATGTTAGCCATTGCATTGCACAAGTAGCTCAATTTTGTTTGTGAATAGCAATCATATTCCACTCTGGCTATAGTCCTTGCTTTATAAAGGTGTCTGAATTCAGCAAGGCTCCCTATTTGTTGTAATTGTCGCTCCAAAATCATTCTTAGGCTGCCTTGCATTTCTCTCCAGTTAATCTGATCTTGCTATTCCTTGAGGTTCTCAAAACCCCTTTGGAGTTGTTGAATGTTTTGGTTGACTTGGCTCCATTGTTGTTGCTGAGCCTCCTTGAATTAGTTGACATCCTCCCTTAAGTGGTGTAGGTCTCCCCTCATTTGGTGTACATCTCCTTGTATTTGTTCCCAATTGAATCCCTCTGGAAATTGTTGATATTGGTATTGTGGTGGTAGGGGTCGAAGTGCTAAAAATTGAGGTTGTTCTTGTGCCTCCCCCTCTTCTTGTTGTTGTTGTTGTTCATGAGCATGGGCTCTTCGTTCTCTAGCCCTGTTGAGTAGGTGGATAGCCACCACTTTTGCCATCTTCTTGGTAGTGATGCACTTATCTTGCTTCACAAGTACCTCATCAACAATCTTTTCAACTCCAGCCTCATCACACAGCCTTTGTATGAGGCTGGGAATGCCAACCTAGTGTTGTCACTGGTGCTTTTCAGCACTTTGTTGATGTTGTTGGCAATCATCTCCCCCACATTGATGTTCTCTCCTCTCATGATGCTGTAGATGAGCACAGTTCTCTCCTTGGTCACCTCCGAAGTGTTGGATGTGGGGATTAGGGACCTCCTCACAAATTCTAGCCACCCTCTAGCTTGGGGGCTCAAATCTCTTCTCCTCAATTGGTTGGGTATCCCATCCTTGTCATTGATCCACTGCACATTCATCACACATATTTTGTTCAAAATTTCCTCAAACCCAGGGTCTTGTTGCTTCATTCTCTCTTCAAAGCTCCGAGTGTAGCTTGTCCTCTTCACTATTAGCATTCTTTCTATGCTAGAGGGGCTGTAGTCAATAGATTTACCCCTCACAAAGCTAATGTAGCCATATTGTTACCTGATGAGCGGATAATTTATACGCTTTTTGGCATTGTTTTTAGGTAGTTTTTGGTAAGTTTAAGCTACTTTCAGGGATGTTTTCATTAGTTTTTATGTTAAATTCACATTTCTGGACTTTACTATGAGTTTGTGTGTTTTTCTGTAATTTCAGGTAATTTCTGGCTGAAATTGAGGGACTTGAGCTAAATTCTGATAGGAGGCTGACAAAAGGACTGCTGATGCTGTTGGAATCTGACCTCCCTGCACTCAAAATGAATTTTCTGGAGCTACATAACCCCAAATGGCGCGCTCTCAACGGCGTTGGAAAGTAGACATCCAGAGCTTTCCAGCAATATATAATAGTCCATACTTTATTTGGGAATTGATGACGTAACTTGGCGTTGAACGCCAAGTACATGCTGCTGTTTGGAGTTAAACGCCAGAAACACGTCATGATCCGGAGTTGAACGCCCAAAACACGCTATAACTTGGAGTTCAACTCCAATAAACGCCTCAGCTCGTGGACAGATCAAGCTCAGCCCAAACATACACCAAGTGGGCTCTGGAAGTGGATTTATGCATCAATTACTTACTCATGTAAACCCTAGTAGCTAGTTTAGTATAAATAAAACTTTTTACTAATGTATTAGTCATCTTTTGGCCATTCGGTCTTTTGATCATTCAGAGGGCTGGCCTCTCGGCCATGCCTGAACCTTTCACTTATGTATTTTCAATGGTGGAGTTTCTGCACACCATAGATTAAGGGTGTGGAGCTCTGCTGTACTTCAAGTTTCAATACAATTATTATTACTTTCCATTCAATTCTCTTTTATTCTTATTCCAAGATATACGTTGCACAACGCCAACAGAATCTTCGTGGTATAAGCTAGAATTGATGGCGGCATTCATGAGAATCCGTAAAGTCTAAACCTTGTCTATGGTATTCTGAGTAGGATTCTGGGATTGAATGACTGTGACGAGCTTCAAACTCCTGAAGGCTGGGCGTTAGTGACAGACGCAAAAGAATCAAGGGATTCTATTCCAACCTAATTGAGAACCGATAGATGATTAGCCGTGCTGTGACAGAGCATAGGACCATTTTCACTGAGAGGATGTGTTGTAGCCATTGACAACGGTGATGCCCTACATACAGCTTGCCATGGAAAGGAGTAAGAAGGATTGGATGAATGTAAGAAGAAAGTAGAGATTCAAGAGGAGCACAGCATCTCCATACGCCTATCTAAAATTCCCACTATTGATTTACATAAGTATTTCTATCTTATTTTATTTTCTGTTTAATTATTAATTTTCGAAACCCATAACCATTTAATCTGCCTAACTGAGATTTACAAGGTGACCATAGCTTGCTTCATACCAACAATCTCTGTGGGATCGACCCTTACTCACGTAAGGTATTACTTGGTTGACCCAGTACACTTGCTGGTTAGTTGAACGAATTTGTGACTTCAAATAGAGCCAATTATTAAATTTCATACAAGTACAAAGAATATGGATCACAATTTCGTCCACCAAGTTTTTGGCACCGTTGTCGGGGATTGTTCGAGTATGGACAACTGACGGTTCATCTTGTTGCTCAGATTAGGTAATTTTCTTTTCAAAAATCTTTTTCAAAATTTTTCTTTTCTTTTTCGTTTTTCCAAACTTTATTTTCGAAAAATATAATAAAAATACAAAAAAAATTCATAAAATCATAAAAATCAAAAATATTTTGTGTTTCTTGTTTGAGTCTTGTGTCATGTTTTAAGTTTGGTGTCAATTGCATGCTTTAAAAATTTTTCTTGCATTTTTCGAAAAT
>NC_029774.3:72324913-72325249 GCF_000817695.3 Arachis duranensis | reverse complement strand
AAAATATGTTCTTGATGTTCATCATGATCTTCAAAGTGTTCTTGGTGTTCATCTTGACATTCATAGTGTTCTTGCATGCATTATGTGTTTGATCCAAAATTTTTATGTTTTGGGTCATGTTTGTGTTTTTCTCTCTCCTCATTAAAAATTCAAAAATAAAAAAATATATTTTCCTTATTTCTCTCCAAATTTTCGAAAATTTGAGTTGATTTAGTCAAAAATTTTCAAAATTAGTTGTTTCTTACAAGTCAAGTCAAATTTTCAATTTTAAAAAATCTTATCTTTTCAAAATCTTTTTCAAAAATTATATCTTTTTCATTTTTTTTCCATTTTTCG
>NC_029774.3:72323433-72324715 GCF_000817695.3 Arachis duranensis | reverse complement strand
CTTTGTGTTTGTTTCTTATCTTTTTCAAAACCACCTAACTACTTTTCCCTCTCTAATTTTCGAAAATATCTCACCTCTTTTCAAAAATTCTTTTTGTTCTAAATTTTAATTTTAATTATATTTTTCGAAAATTACTAACCCCTTTTTAAAATTATTTTCGACATTCTCCCTCTCTTTTCTTGTTCTATTTAATTATTTAATTACTAACACTTCTTTTCACCTCTCTTCACCTAAATATCCGAACCCACTCTTCTACATTCTTCTCCCCTTTCTTTTTCTACTAACATAAAGGAATCTCTATACTGTGACATAGAGGATTCCTCTTTCTTTTCTTGTTTTCTTCTCTTTCATGTGAGCAGGAACAAGGATAAAGGCACTCTTGTTGAAATTGATCCAGAACCTGAAAGGACTCTGAAGAGAAAATTAAGAGAAACTAAGTTACAACAATCTAAAGATAACCTTTCAGAAATATTAGAGCAAGAGAAGGAGATGGCAGCCAAAAATAATAATAATGCAAGGAGAATGCTTGGTGACTTCACAAAGCCAAAATCCAAATTTGATGGAAGAAGCATCTCCATTCCTGCCATTGGACCAATAACTTTGAGCTGAAACCTCAGCTAGTTGCCCTAATGCAACAAAACTGCAAGTTTTATGGACTTCCATCTGAAGATCCTTATCAGTTTTTAACTGAGTTCTTACAGATCTGTGAGACTGTAAAGATGAATGGAGTTGATCCTGAAGTCTACAGACTCATGCTTTTCCCTTTTACTGTAAGAGACAGAGCTAGAATATGGTTGGATTCACAACCCAAGGATAGCCTGGACTCCTGGGATAAGCTGGTCACTGCCTTCTTGGATAATTTCTTTCCTCCTCAGAAGCTGAGCAAGCTAAGAGTGAATGTTCAAACCTTCAAACAAAAAGATGGTGAATCCCTCTATGAAGCTTGGGAAAGATACAAGCAGTTGACCAAAAGATATCCATCTGACATGTTTTCAGAATGGACCATATTAGATATATTCTATTATGGGCTATCTGAATTTTCGAAAATGTCATTGGACCATTCTGCAGGTGGATCTATTCACCTAAAGAAAACACCTGAAGAGGCTCAAGAACTCATTGATATGGTTGCAAACAACCAATTCATGTACACTTCTGAGAGGAATTCCGTGAATAATAGGATACCTCAGAAGAAAGGAGTTCTTGAAATTGATGCTCTGAATGCCATATTGGCTCAGAAAAAAGTGTTGACTCAACAGGTCAACATGATCTCTCAAAATCTGAA
>NC_029774.3:72321326-72323305 GCF_000817695.3 Arachis duranensis | reverse complement strand
TTTCTCATGAAAGGATCAACAAAAGCCTCAACAAGGCTTTAACAATGGTGGACGCAATAGGCTGAGCAATAGCAAGCCTTTCCCATCATTCTCTCAGTAATAGACAGAGAATTCTGAACAAAACACTTCTAATTTAGCCAATCTAGTCTCTGATCTGTCAAAGGCCACTTTCAGTTTCATGAGTGAAACAAGATCCTCCATTAGAAATCTGGAAGCACAAGTGGGCCAGCTGAGTAAGAAAATCATTGAAACTCCTCCCAGTATTCTCCCAAGCAACCAAGAAGAAAATCCAAAAGGAGAGTGCAAGGCCATTGATGTAATCAATATGGCCGAATGCACAAGGGAGGAGGAGGACGAAAATCCTAGTGAGGAAGACCTCTTGGGACGTCTCTCAAGCAAGAAGGAGTTTCCTATTAAGGATCCAAAGGAATTTGAGGCTTATATAGAGACCATAGAGATTCCATTAAATCTCCTTCTACCATTCATGAGCTCTGAAGACTATTCTTCCTCTGAAGAGGATGAAGATGTGACTGGAGAGCAAGTTGCTCAATATTTAGGAGCTATCATGAAGCTGAATGCCAAGTTGTTTGGTAATGAGACTTGGGAAAGTGAACCTCCCTTGCTCATTAATGAAATAGATACCTGGATTCAGCAAACTCTACCTCAAAAGAAACAAGATCCTGGCAAGTTTTTGATACCTTGCACCATAGGCACCATGACCTTTGCAAAAGCTCTGTGTGATCTGGGGTCAGGGATAAATCTTATACCACTCTCTGTAATGGAGAAGCTGGGGATCATTGAGGTGCAACCTGCCTTGTTTTCATTACAATTGGCAGACAAGTCATTGAGACAAGCTTATGGAATAGTGAAGGACGTGTTAGTAAAGGTTGAAGGCCTTTACATCCCTGCTGATTTCATAATCTTAGACATTAGGAAGGAAGAGGATGAATGCATTATCCTTGGAAGACCTTTCCTAGCCACAGCAGGAGCTGTGATAGATGTCAACAGAGGTGAAATAGTCCTTCAATTGAATGGGGACTACCTTGTGTTTAAGGCACATGGCCATCCCTCTGTGACAAACGAGAGTAAGCATGAAGAGCTTCTCTCAGTTCAGAGTCAAGAAGAGCCCCCACAGTCAAACTCTAAGTTTGGTGTTGGGAGGCCACAACCAAACTCTAAGTTTGGTGTGTGGAGTCACAAAAAAAAAATAGAAAAATTAAAAACAGAATCAAAAACAGCAGAAGAAAAATCACACCCTGGAGGAAGCACAGGCTGGCGTTCAACGCCAATAAGATGCATCTGGCTGGCGTTCAACGCCAGAACAGAGCATGAATCTGGCGCTGAACGCCAGAAACAAGCAACATTCTGGTGTTTGAATGCCAGGAATGTGCCTAGAGGCAAAGCTGGCGCTGAACGCCAGCAACAAGCATGAAACTGGCGTTCAACGCCAGAAACATGCCTTACATGGGCGTTGAACGCCCAGAACGTACACCACTCGGCGTTTAAACGCCAGAATGGTGTGCAAAGGCATTTTACATGCCTCTTTGGTGCAAGGATGGAATTCCTTGACACCTCAGGATCTGTGGACCCCACAGGATCACCTCAGGATCTGTGGACCCCACAGGATCCCCACCTAAGATATTCCCACCTTACCTCCTAATCCTATTTTACTCTTCCCCATGTCACACTTCCCAAAAACCCTTCACCAATCACTTCAATCTCTCTTCCCAATCACCTATTCACCACTCACATCCATCCACTCTTCCCCATAAACCCCACCTACCTTCAAAATTCAAAAATATTTTCCCACCCAATCCCACCCTATATGGCCGAACCTACCCTCTCCCCTCTCCCTATATATACCCTTCCATTCTACTTCATTTTCACACAACACAACCCCCTCTTCTACACCTTGGCTGAATACACCTCCCCCTCACTCTCCTCCATATTTTCTCTTCTTCTTCTTCTTTTCTTTCTTC
>NC_029774.3:72320890-72321179 GCF_000817695.3 Arachis duranensis | reverse complement strand
AGGAAAAGGGAAGACAAAAGCTTCCACCTCCGAGTCATGGGAGATGGAAAGATTCATCTCCAAGAGCCATCAAGACCACTTCTATGATGTTGTGGCAAAGAAGAAGGTGATCCCTGAGATCCCTTTCAAGCTCAAGAAAAATGAGTATCCGGAAATCCGACATGAGATCCGAAGAAGAGGTTGGGAAGTCATAACCAACCCATGCAACAAGTCAAAATCTTAATGGTTCAAGAGTTCTATGCCAATGCATGGATCACTAGGAACCATGATCAAAGTATGAACCCGAGTC
>NC_029774.3:72288828-72319667 GCF_000817695.3 Arachis duranensis | reverse complement strand
TGAAAAGGTTCACCCAGTCATGTGTCTGTGGCATTTGTGTATCCGGTGGTAATACTGGAAAACAAAGTGCTTAGGGTCACGGCCAAGACTCATAAAAGTAGTTGTGTTCAAAAATCAACATACTTAACTAGGAGAATTAATAACACTATCTGAACTTTGAGTTCCTATGGATGCTAATCATTTAAAACTTCAAAGTATAAAGTGAGATGCCAAAACTGTTCAGAAGCAAAAAGCTACAAGTCCAGCTCATCTAATTAGAATTAATATTCATTGATATTTTGCAGTTTACAGTATATTCTCTTCTTTTTTATCCTAATTGATTTTCAGTTGCTTGGGGACAAGCAACAATTTAAGTTTGGTGTTGTGATGAGCGGATAACTTATACGCTTTTTGGCATTGTTTTTAGGTAGTTTTTAGTAAGTTTAAGCTACTTTCAGGGATGTTTTCATTAGTTTTTATGTTAAATTCACAATTCTGGACTTTACTATGAGTTTATGTGTTTTTCTGTAATTTCACGTAATTTCTGGCTGAAATTGAGGGACTTGAGCTAAACTCTGATAGGAGGCTGACAAAAGGACTGCTGATGCTGTTGGAATCTGAGCTCCCTGCACTCAAAATGGATTTTCTGGAGCTACAAAACCCCAAATGGTGCGCTCTTAACGGCGTTGGAAAGTAGACATCCAAAGCTTTCCAGCAATATATAATAGTCTATACTTTATTCGGGAATTGACGACGTAAATTGGCGTTGAACGGCAAGTACATGCTGCTGTCTGGAGTTAAACGCCAGAAACACGTCATGATCCGGAGTTGAACGCTCAAAACACGCTATAACTTGGAGTTCAACTCCAATAAACGCCTCAGCTCGTGGATAGATCAAGCTCAGCTCAAACATACACCAAGTGGGCCCCGGAAGTGGATTTATGCATCAATTACTTACTCATGTAAACCCTAGTAGCTAGTTTAGTATAAATAAGACTTTTTACTAATGTATTAGTCATCTTTTGGCCATTCGGTCTTTTGATCATTCAGAGGACTGGCCTTTCGGCCATGCCTGAACCTTTCACTTATGTATTTTCAACAGTGGAGTTTCTGCATACCATAGATTAAGGGTGTGGAGCTCTGCTGTACCTCAAGTTTCAATACAATTATTATTACTTTCCATTCAATTCTCTTTTATTCTTATTCCAAGATATACGTTGCACAACTCTTTGATGAATGTGATGATCCATGACACTCATCATCATTCTCACCTATGAACGCGCGTGATTGACAACCACTTCCGTTCTACTCTAGGCCGGGCGCATATCTCTTAGATTCCCCAACAGAATCTTCGTGGTATAAGCTAGAATTGATGGCGGCATTCATGAGAATCCGGAAAGTATAAACCTTGTCTATGGTATTCCGAGTAGAATTCTGGGATTGAATGACTGTGATGAGCTTCAAACTCCTGAAGGCTGGGCGTTAGTGACAGACGCAAAAGAATCAAGGGATTCTATTCCAACCTGATTGAGAACCGACAGATGATTAGCCGTGCTGTGACAGAGCATAGGAGCATTTTCACTGAGAGGATAGGATGTAGCCATTGACAACGGTGATGCCCTACATACAGCTTGCCATGGAAAGGAGTAAGAAGGATTGGATGAATGTAAGAAGAAAGTAGAGATTCGAGAGGAGCACAGCATCTCCATACGCCTATCTGAAATTCCCACTATTGATTTACATAAGTATTTCTATCCTATTTTTTTTTTGTTTAATTATTAATTTTTGAAACCCATAACCATTTAATCTGCCTAACTGAGATTTACAAGGTGACTATAGCTTGCTTCATACCAACAATCTCTGTGGGATCGACCCTTACTCACGTAAGGTATTACTTGGATGACCCAATACACTTGCTGGTTAGTTGAACAAATTTGTGACTTCAAATAGAGCCAATTATTAAATTTCATACAAGTACAAAGAATATGGATCACAATTTCGTCCACCATTACCCTGGTTGAGGTACCGCATTGGCATAAAACTCCCTCACCAAGCTTTCTACCACTTTCCTTGGTGGGTTGCATAGAAGTGACCAACCCCTCTATTCAATCTCAATGTTGATTTCGATATGTTCATTCCTTCCTAGTTGGAATCCAACTTCTGGAATGATTTCTCTCTCACTCACCCAACCATAAAATTGGTTTTGGTTGAATGTGGAGAGAAACTTGTAGGTGTTGAAAGAGCTTGAGGATCCAGAGGTTGGTTCCCTGGTTCTTCTTTTCTTTGAGGCTGAGCTTTTTGGTGGCGCCATTAGGTTGGGAGAGTGTGAAAAAAATAGGGTGGGTGAAAGAAAGAGAAGGCAAAACAAAGTTTTGCTCCAACACCAAACTTAGGACTTGATTGTCCCAATCAAGAAAAATAAAGAAAACAGGGGATAGAAGAAGAAGAAAGGATATGAGAAGGTGAGTGTTGTAGGGGTTGTTGAAGTGGTTGAGGAGATAGGGAGTGAGGCTTTTATAATGGGTGAATGATGTTGTTTGAAGGTGGGAAATAAAAGGGATTAAATGTTTTCCCACATTGGGAAGTGGCGCCTAGCGTGGGAAGAGGCGCCAACACTTTTCTCACTGTGTCTTCTGTGTGTGTTAAGTTCCAAAGTGCAAGTACACTTTGACTTCCTTGTTTTGTGAGTTGTTTACCATGTGGGCCCCATTTTCTCTCCTGAAATTGAAACTGAACCCATTAGTGATGATAAAATAACCCCTTCACATTCCTTCTTATTAAGAATAAAATGGGTTGCAACTGATGGGTGTCCCTTGGGACACCAAACTTAATTCCTTGGCATCTTAATTAATTGATTTCATCATTGTGTATTTAATGTGTTCATGAGAGTGGAATAATATCAATCTTTTCATTTTCTTTTGATTCCAAACTCCTCTGAACTCATTAAATCACGTTCATTCCTTACCCAAAATATTAAGTGCTTTCAAATTGGGTGATTTAGGCTGCTATGTTATCATTGGTGGTGGCCACACCAAACTTAATCTCTGGGCTTACTCTTCAAAATCAAACTTGTTACTTGTTTGTAAGCGTAGATTAAGTGAGTGAGAGGCCACACCAAATTTAGCACTTTAGCTAGTTCTCAGCCCATTCACTCATCATTAGTTATGCATTCATCAAGTTGCAAATCCCAAATAAAAAGAAACAAAAGAGTGTAAAGAAGATATAACTATCAAAGCTAACATCAAACTTTCTAATCTACAATTATAAACTAATTCCTAATTACTGAAAATTAAGCTATCTAATTCACATAATTTAAACTACATCTAAGAAAAGCAATTAAATAAAAAAGGATAAAGTGTTGGGGAGCCTCCCAACTAGCGCTTCTTTATTGTCATTAGCTAGACATTCCTTCATCTTTAGCTGAGCTTGTAGCTCACTCTCTGCTCCTCCAAGGAGCCTCCCAAGTAGTGTTTGAGTCTATGGCCGTTGACAGAAAAAGTTCTCTGGGTCTTGTCTTCCATGAGCTCCACATGACCATAGGGAAACACCTTGAGTATGGTGAAAGGTCCTGACCATCGAGACTTAAGTTTTCCAGGGAAGAACTTGAGTCTTGAGTTGTAGAGTAACACCTTCTGCCCTTCAGTGAACTCTCTTCTTGCTATCTTCTGGTCATGCCACCTTTTTGTGTTTTCTTTGTAGATTTTTGCATTCTCATATGCTTGATTTCTAAACTCTTCCAATTCATTGAGTTGCATCAATCTCTTCTCTCCAGTAGCTTTCTCATTAAAATTCAGTAGTTCTAGAGCCCAGAAGGCTCTATGCTCTAGTTCAACCAGTAAGTGGCAAGCCTTGCCAAATACTAGTTGGTATGGTGACATCCCAATGGGAGTCTTGAAGGCTGTCCTGTAGGCCCATAGAGCATCGTCTAGCTTTCTAGACCAGTCTTTTGCTGAACTTCCAACAGTTTTTTCAAGTATTCATTTCAGCTCACTGTTGGAGATCTCAGCTTGCCCGTTGGTCTGTGGGTGGTATGGAGTTGCCACTTTGTGTTTGACTCCATATCTGAGAAAGAGTGCTTCCAATTGTTTGTTGCAGAAATGTGACCTTCCATCGCTAATGAGAGCTCTGGGAACTCCAAATCTGCTGAAGATATTCCTTCTCAAGAAGCTTATCACAACCTTGTTGTCATTTGTTGTAGCTATGGCCTCTACCCATCTTGAAACATAATCAATAGCCACTAATATGTAGCTATTTGAGTAGGAGGTTGGGAAGGGTCCCATGAAATCTATTCCCCATACATCAAATAGTTCCAGCTCTAGTATGTATTGCTGTGGCATCTCATTCTTCTTGGTTAGATTACCAGCCCTTTGACATTCATCACATCTTGACACCATTTCCTTGGCATCCTTAAAAACTGTTGGCCAGTAAAATCCGGATTGGAGCACTTTTGATGCTGTCCTTTCTCCACTGAAGTAACCTCCATATGCTGACCCATGGCACTGCCATAATACTTCCTGCCCTTCTTCATGGGATATACATCTTTTTAGGAGACCATCAGTACACTTCTTGAACAAGTAGGGGTCGTCCCAGATGTAGTATTTGGCATCCTTGATTAGCTTCCTCCTCATGTGCTTATTGATGTTAGTTGGTAGCTCCCCAATAGCCTTGAAGTTAGCTATGTCTGCAAACCAAGGGGCTACTCGAGTCATCATCAATTGTTCATCAGGAAAGCTTTCATTTACTGCTACTTGCTGCATTTCTTCTTCTTGTGGAATCCTTGAGAGGTGGTCAGCTACCTTATTCTCTGCTCCGCTTCTATCTTTAATCTCAATATCAAATTCTTGGAGCAGCAGGATCCACCTTATCAATTTGGGCTTAGATTCTTGTTTGGTAAGCAAGTACTTGAGTGCTGCATGATCAGTGAACACAATTACTTTTGAGCCAATGAGATATGATCTAAATTTATCAAAAGCAAAAACTATGGCCAAAAGTTCTTTCTCTGTGGTGGTATAGTTCCTTTGATTCTCATTAAGGACCTTGCTAGCATAGTAGATTACATGTACTAGCTTGTCTTTCCTCTGTCCTAGGACAACACCAACAACAAAATCAAATGCATCACACATTAGTTCAAAGGGAAGATCCCAATTTGGTGGTGCTATAATAGATGAAGAGGACTGTCTCTTTTTGAGTTCATCAAAGGCTACCATGCATTCTCTATAAAAAACAAAAGGAGTATTTGAGACAAGTAGGTTGCTAAGGGATTTTGCAATCTTTGAAAAATCTTTAATAAACCTCCTATAGAACCCAGCATGTCCCAAGAAGCTTCTGATTGCTTTGACATTGCAAGGTGGAGGTAATTTTTCAATTACTTCCACTTTTGCTCTATCTACTTCTATGCCATCTTTTGATATCTTGTGACCAAGAACCACCCCTTCAGTCACTATAAAGTGGTACTTCTCCCAATTTAAAACAAGGTTGGTTTCTTGAGACCTTTTAAGCACAAGAGAAAGATGGTATAGACAATCAGAATATGAGTCCCCAAAAACTGAGAAATCGTCCATAAATACTTCTATGAACTTCTCAATCATATCTAAAAAAATGGAGAGCATGCACCTTTGGAATATGGTAGGTGTATTGCACAATCCAAAGGGCATCCTCCTATAAGCAAAAATGCCATATGGACAAATAAATGAAGTTTTTTCCTGATCCTTGGGGTCTATAACAATCTGGTTGTAGCCCAAATACCCGTCTAGAAAATAGTAGTACTCATGTCCTGCCAATCTTTCAAGCATTTGGTCCATGAAGGGCAGGGGAAAGTGATCTTTTCGTGTGGCTTCATTAAGTTTTCGGTAGTCAATGCACATACGCCATCCAGTTACCATTCTTGTGGGTATTAGTTCATTCTTCTCATTTTCCACAACAGTGATCCCTCCCTTCTTAGGAACTACTTGCACTGGACTTACCCAAGGGCTGTCTGAGATGGGGTAGATCACATCTGCTTGCCACAACTTTAACACTTCTTTATGAACCATTTCATTCATAGTTGGATTCAACCTTCTTTGTTGCTGTCTTGAGGGTTTGGCATCCTCTTCAAGTAAGATTTTATGCATGCACATTGAAGGGCTGATCCCCTTTAAATCTGAAAGTGTCCAGCCTATGGCATCTTTATGTTGTCTCAGCACTTGGATAAGTTCCTCTTCTTGTTCCTTACTCAGGCTTGAATTTATGATTACTAGGTATGTATTGTTAGCACCCAGATATGCATACTTCAAGCTGGGTGGTAAGGCTTTCAGCTCTAGCTTTGGTGACTCTGCATCTTTGTTGTCTGTGGTAGCTGGCATGATTGAGTTCCTCATGGTTGCTTGTGGTAATTTTCCTTCTGATGCTTGCTCCAGCTCAATATTTTCTTCGTATTGTTCTTCACCCATAACTTTTTGAACTATCTGTTCCATGGTGTCTACCAGCATGCATTGTCCTATAGGTTCCTTGGGGTGACTCATTGCTTTGAAGACGTTGAAGACCATTTTTTCTTCATGTAATCTCAAGACTAATTCCTCTTTCTGCACATCAATGATGGCAGGAAAAATGAACTCCCCCACTTTCACTAGCAAGTCTTCCACCACCCCATGTGGAAACTTAAATGTTCTGTCAGCCAATTGAAGTGCCGTTCTTGTTAGCTTGTCGTCCTCAATCTTCATCCTTTTCATCATAGTTAGAGACATAAGATTTATGCTGGCTCCCAAATCACACAAAGCTTTCTCAATAGTGATGTCCCCTATGATGCAGGGGATTTGAAAACTCCCTGGGTGTTTCAGCTTTTGACGCAACTTCTTTTGTATAATGGTGCTACATTCTTCAGTCAATACTATGGTTTCTTTTGCCTCCCAGTTCCTCTTTTTGGTTATAAGCTCCTTCAAGAACTTGGCATAGAGTAACATTTGTTCTAATGCCTCAACAAATGGTATGTTGATTTGGAGCCTCTTGAAGATCTCTAGGAACTTAGAGAACTGGCCATCCTTCCCATCTTTTCTCAATCTTTGTGGGTATGGTGCCTTTGGTACATAGGGCTTCAAAACTAGTTTTGGTGGAGGTGAAACTGGGGTCTCCCCTTCATCCTTGTTTCCATGTTTTGGTGCAACCTCTTCATGATTATCTTTGCTTGGGGCTCCTTCCTATACAATTTTCCCATTTCTTAGAGTTATGGCTTTGCATTCCCCTCTTGGGTTTGCCATGGTATCGCTGGGAAATGTGTGTGTGAAAAGTGGAATTTGTTTGGACAAAATTCCCACTTGTGCTTCCAACTTTGAGATTGCTGCACCTTGATTTTTCAGATTTGACCTGTATTCCTCTTGATTAGCGTCTATCCTTCTGTCAGTTTGTGCTTGTCTGTCCATGAGGGAGGAAACTGCCCCTGAAATCTGGGATGATAGTTGCGCTATTACAGCCTCCATCCTCTCAAAGTTGCTCTTGATTTAGCATGGTTGCATAGTTGAGGGTGGTGCATCTTGATTGAGATTATTGTGCATGGGTTGGTTGTTATGGTATGATGTGTTTTGTTAGTTATGGTAGGGTCTATGGTTCCTTATTTGATGGTTGGGGTTGTGGTTTTGTTGATTTGATGGATAAGGCTTGCTGTGGTCCTGGTTGTGGTTTTGTTGATTTCCCCATCCAAATTTTGGGTGGTTCTTCCAACCTGGGTTGTATGTCTTAGAGTGTGGGTCATATGGTGTTCTGGATGAATTGTGCACATAATTGACTTGTTCCTAGTCACCTTCAGATTCTGATGTATTTCCTTCTTGTTGAGGAGTTTGGTCTTGAATGACTGAGGCTTGGTTGGCCTCTATCCTCTTGGTTAAGGCTGTTATTTGTGCTGCAATTCCTTGTTCTGAGCTAACAAAGCATCTACAGAGTTGAATTCCAACACTCCCTTCTTTTGAGTTCTTTCTGAGGCATAGAAATACTCATTTTTAGCTACAGTCTCAATGACATCTATGGCCTCTTCAATGGTTTTCTTTTTGTTGAGTGAGCCTTCTGAAGAGTGATCCACTGCCTTCTTTGCTTTATATGATAGTCCCTCATAAAAGATATGTAGTTGTACCCATTCATTGAACATTTCTGGTGGGCATCTTCTTGTCAGACCTTTGAATCTCTCCCAGGCCTCATAGAGTGTTTCTCAATCTTGTTGTCTGAAAGTTTGCACTTCAGCTCTCAGCCTATTGATTCTTTGTGGGGGGGTAAAATCTTGCAAGGAATCTGTTTACGACCTCCTCCCATGTAGTTAGGCTATCCTTGGGGAATGATTCCAACCACTTTGCTGCCTTATCTCTGAGTGAGAAAGGGAACAAGAGTAGTTTGTAGATGTCGGGGTGTACCCCGTTGGACTTTACAGTATCACATATCCTCAAGAATATGCTGAGATGTTGATTAGGATCTTCTTGGGCACTTCCTCCATATGAGCAATTATTCTGAACAAGTGTGATGAGCTGAGGCTTCAGCTCAAAGTTATTGGCATGAATTGTTGGCTTTAGGATGCTACTGCCATAATTCCCTGGGTTTGGGTTGATGTAGGAGCCTAAGACTCTCCTTTCTTGCCCATCATGATTGATTGGGCCTCCTCTGGCATGGTTATGAACTTCTTCCTCATGGTGATTCTCCATATTCTCCTCCATGTTTGTTTCAAAATACTCTTCCTCTTCTTCAGCACCAACGACTTTCTTTCCTCTTGTTTCCCTCCTTAATCTAAAGAAGGTTCTCTCAGGTTCAGAATCAAAGGAAGTTGAAGCTCCGCTTCTCCTACTTGTCATACAACCAATTAAGACAAAAATCAAGAAAGAAAGTGGGTGAATGAATTACTTTGTTAGAGTGGTTGTTAGTGTGAGTGGTGCAAAATGATCAAAAGTTAGAAGGATGGAAATGTAGATAATCAAAGAAAAAAGAAATAGAGCTTAAAATAAAATAATAAAAAAAATGCTAAATAAAAGAAATTAAAATAACAAAGAAATTAAATTGCTTAATCTAGCTCTCTAATCAATTTAATCACTGTCAAATTTAAGCCAATCCCCGGCAACGGCGCCATAAAACTTGATGACTCCGGTTCACTACCCCTTTTTAAAAATTTAGTGAATGAGTTCTTTTGGCAAGCGCACCAAAATTATCACCAAGTAGTAACCCACAGAGGAGTGGGATCGTATCCACAGAGATTGGCAAATCCAAGCAATTTTAATTGATTGATGAATTAGTCAAGGGGATTAATAAGATTGTGAAGTGCAGAATTGTAAATGACATAAATGTAATTGACTATAATGTAAAGAAAAGCAATAAAGTGCATAAATGGAAATTGCTGAATATAAAGTGCTGAATCATAAATGACTTGAATGTAAATGGGAATGGGGAATTGTAGAATGTAAAATTAAACTATAAAGAAATAGATAGATAAGAATGGGGAAATTCATTGAGATTGGGAGATGTTGTCTCTTTGGATCAAATCTAGCTTAGATCTTCTTCAATCATGCAACTCATTGACCTCTTGGCAATCATAATTGATTGAGCCCCAATCCCTTGGTGACTCAATCTCTCAGATCTTGATCAATAGCCAATTCCTTGGTCTAATTGCTCATGAAGAGAGATATGCTTGGTCCCTGATTGTACCACACACCCTTGTAGGTCCAGGTAGAGGGGGGATTTTATGTCACGTATCCCATCAACAAAACCCAGAATCTACTCAAATGTGAGAAGGGATTTCAAGCATTGTTTCATGTTTTCTTTCCCAAGGTTCCCATGATACCCAATTGCATTCAATCTCTTTCCCAAAATGATTGAACACTAAGCATTAAGAACAAAATTCCTCCAAGCAAATCAAGAGAAGATGAAGAAAAGAAGAATTTCACTATTATCAATCCATCAAGTACAACAGAGCTCCCTCTCTCAATGAGAGGGAAGTTAGCTACTCATAGCTTAGAAAGTACTCAAAAGTGGAATGTAAAAGTGGATCTAGAACTAATTGCTTAACCCGACTTCAATACTCTTTGGGGGTATTTATACTACTCCTAGTGAAAATAAAGAAATTACAAAAGTAAAAAAGGGAAAATTACATTTTGGAGGGAAAGAAAGCACTCAATAAACGTGACTCCTTAGCTAGCGTGTGGCTGGCACTCCATCAGCGTGTCACGTGCCCTTCAAAATGGCTTGGCGTGCCATGCTCAATCCTTCAAATGGCACGCTCGTCCCTTGTCAACCCTGGCATGCCACGCCTTCGAACTCAAGTAGCACACCATAGTGACATTCTTGTATTGGCGTGCCACGCCTTCGAGCTCAAGTGGCACGCCCTTTGATTTTTCCACTTCATTTGCCTCTGGAAACTTGAACTAGCGTGGCACGCCTAGGGTCTGGCATGCCACGCCCTTTGTAATGTGCTTGGCTATGCTCTCTGGAAAGTTACACTTGCGTGGCACGCCCAGGGTCTGGCGTGCCCTTTGTGAGTGGGTGGTTCCTCTGTTTGGCGTGCCACGGCACGAACTAAAGTGGCACGCCCTAATGATGCTTTAGCCTCTGAATGACACTGGCGTGCCACACCTAGTTGCTCTAGTGGCACACCTAAGTGAAGAATAGTGATTGGCGTGCCATGCCTTCGATACCAAGTGGCACGCCCCATGTAATTGGCCTCTTCCACCCTCTCTGGAAACTTATACCAGCGTGCCATGCCTAAAGGTTGGCGTGCCACGCCTATGATCTTGTCTCGCTCCACTAAGTGGTGTGCCACGCCTTGGCCTTCAAGTGGAACGCCAAAGTGACTTTTTGGAACTGGCGTGCCATGCCTTGGACACCAAGTGGCACGCCCAGTCCTTATTTGCCTTCAGCCCCTTCTCTGGATCATTGTACCAGCGTGCCACGCCATGTTGCTCAAGTGGCATGCCCATGTATTTGCGCAATCTTCAAGCTTGGCGTGCCATGCCTAGGTCTTCAAGTGGCACGCTAAAATGACTTTTGGAGTTGGCGTGCCACACCTTCGACACCAAGTGGCACGCCCAAGTGAGGTTGAGGGGTCAGGCGTGCCACGCCCAACCTGGCGTGCCACGCCCCTTTTGTGTCCTCCATTTTGCTCTCTGATATTTTGTACTAGCGTGCCACGCCTAGTCCCTGGCGTGCCACGCCAGCGTGCCACGCCCACATGCATGCTTGGATCTCCTTTCTGAAATTTAGTACTGGCGTGCCACGCTAGTGCATTTTTGTGGCGTTTGCCCCCAAGTGACATGCCAGTCTCACACGCCCAGCTTCTTGTTTGTCTTCTTTCGATTTTTGACACCTTTTTCACCTGCAATTCAGCACAACTCATCTCAAAGTAGTGTACTATAATATTCATCAAATAATGCATGAATTGTACTGATCAAATGAGATTTGTGCTCTTTTATGGTCTTCTTTATGCAAGAAAGAAGGGTAGATGATGCAAGTCATGACTACCTCGCACCCCACACTCTCAAGCATCGTGGTAAAGAAGGTGTCGGCTCGACCAGCTCTTCGGCCCTTTCTTCGTGTATGTCCTCCCTCCTCGGCAATGTAAAAGAAGAAGAAGAATGGGTTAGTGGTGTGAAGGAGGAGGGTTTGTGGTGCTTTTCAACGTCACCGGAGCTCTCTGCCACTTTCAGAGCTCCCTGCCACCGTTGGAGCTCTCTTCCGACGGCCACATTAGTATTTTCTGTTCACTGTGATGTTATTTTTTCATGTTACAGGTGATTTTGTCAAATTTTAAAATCTTTCGTGGACTATTTTGTCAATAAAAAAAGTCAGGTACCATTTTCTCAGCGTCAAAATCTTTCGATTACCTTTTCTTTATTTGTACTAATTTCCTCAATTGATGCAGTTTAAAACTTTGTAGGAGAATGAGAATAACATCACAAGCAAATAGTATTCAACAATATGATATTGTTATTGTAGCACATTATAATATAATGTGGTACAATAACAATATCATATTTGTTTAGAAGAGAAAGGAGGTCGCGACAAAGAAGAAGCACAAGTAGAGAGAGGATGTCGCGACTGAACAGAGGCTGGCGAGGCTTTGTTATATGCTACTAAATATACCTTCCTGTAATCTGATGGTAAAAATGTACTCTTTTTTTGTATTCAAACAAGTCTACAAGTGGTTTTAATAACTAGGTCACTTCTTAAGGTAGTCTATATCTGAGTATCTGGCTGCTGAGGGAAGAAAGTTATATTTTATTCTCTATTCTTTCTTCTGAGTGAGTGAGTATGAGTATGAGTATGAGTATCAGTATGAGTATGATGTAGTGGATGCCAATTTAGAACTGTAAATTTTGTTTATTTGATTCTTCGGATGATTGATGGGACTGGGAATCTTATGTGTGATTACCAGAAAAAATTTATTTTTTGAAAATATAATTTTTTTGAATAAAAGAGCTCAACACAAAAAGTGGAGCAAGAACAACAACAAGCAAATAGAAAAGTTAAAAAAGAAAAAAAAACATTACAAAGAAACTCATCAACTATTTTTTGTGCCCCTCCTTCTTATAGTGTACTCCTGATTTTGTACTCCTAATTTTGTATTTGGAAAAACATCTTTAACCACTTGAATCTTATTAAAACTCTGTCAATCCAATTGGAAGATCACTAAGCAAAAGTCCACCAGTTGCATATCTTCTTTTATCAATTCTTACTAAAACTCTGTTAATCTGACAACATCCTTTCTCCCCTCCACCTGCACAATCTCGTTGAAGTCTCCCATAAAGGCTGACATAACTCTGCAATATAACTCAATTTCTCCCACACAACAAATTTCTCTTCTCTTGTATGAACTCCATATACCACATAAAGCATAATTGAAATTATTTTTAGTAAGACCCCTTCAACACACAACCAAAACTCCGCTTTATGACAACGACTCATTTTAAACATTATTTCATCCCAAATTAATAGTAAACCACTTGAGGCACCCTCCGACTCAACATATTCTCATCCCGCAACATCACTCTCTCGAATTCTTATTACATCAAATTTCGTCACTACCGGCCACTTAATCTCAAACAAGCTCAACATATTTAACTTAAATTTTTTTCTTGAGGTTTTTGAGCATGCTCAATATTCTATCACCCATTAACCCCTACCATTCTAAGAACAAATTATTTTTATAAATTATTACACACCTTTTTTATTTTTGGGCTTGCAACGTCTTTCTTTCTCTTTCTGTTTTGCCAATCTTCTTTTTTGAGCAATTTCTTCATTTTGTGCTTGGAGAATAGCCATAATATCATTTTCTTCATTGTATAAAATTGCACCTGATTCCAACGCTAGATCCCAAGTTTTTTTTTTATTTTCAAGCATCTGCTCCAAAATATTATTTAAGTTTCCCTCACTTCCTTCATTATTTTCTGAACCACCATCATCAACCACCCTCTTCCTAACTACTTTTTCATCATGTTCCGATAGCTCTCCCTGTCTATTTGTCAATGTTGTTCCCTTTGTGCCGAAACCCATGCCTCTATTATTCACAATGCCATCCCTATCACGCGTTTCTTCATCAACGTCTTCTGTACCATCATCATCAACATACACACCCAACCCACCAGTCCCTCCATTCAATGTCATTGCAGGGAGAGTAGCGGCTTGGTTCTCCGCCACCAACTTTTCCTCGATCTCATGACCCAACATAGGTGGCATTAGGGTTGCACATTTTTCTTGCCACATTAAACCTCCTTTTCCGCAGTCAGTCTTTAACTTTCCTCCTTCAACAGCGATTCGGTCTCCCTCAATCTTCTTTAGGACAGTTTCTAGCGCATGTTTTGCAGATGCAGGTTCCTGCACACTTGTCATAGACCTTTCTCTAGCGTGCCCATCCCTATTGTGAAAATCGTGCTCTATTTCCATCAAGCCTGACTCAGATTCTAGACCCAACCCAACATCACCGAACCGGTTGATTGAGGAAGCCGGGTCCAAAGATCCTTCTCTATCTTTTTTGGACATCTTTGAATTGTTGGGTCTAGCACCAAGCCTAATATGAACCTTCTTTGTCTTATTCCTTTTGTCCCTCCTTTCTAATCCATTAAAGTTACCATCATAAATCCATGTTACTGTATCTTCAGAATCAGCTTCATAATTAATATGATCACATCCCACATAATCTGCTCTCCCTTCAATTTCTTCATAAATTGGTTGATATGTTACCGTTTTTACCTGATTTTGTTTTGAATGATCATTAATCCACTCATTCAAAATAATTTTAGGAATTACCAACCTGCCCTTATCTTTTTTGTCTTCCCTCAGCTCCCCCACCACCACATCGGCAGCCTAGTCGTTGAATACCGCCAATTTTGTAGCTCGTGCACTCCTTAAGCTTGTACCCACACACTCTCTTTCCACAACTGTTCTTCGTTGTTCACAAATATAGTCACTTTTTTTATTAGCTTCTTCATAACAATTCAATCCAAAAGCCTCCCATCCCACTTCTTTAACTAGCACATCAAATCTACTGATACCTATTGTGATATGGACCCATTCATTAATCATATCCATGATACAAGTATCAATTTGTACTCGTCCAACACTAAAAGACATGCACGATTCTGTCACTTTGTCACAACCGACTACTTCCCCCCATTGGCCTCCTAACATACTAAAGGTATCTGTTGACCACGCATGTAACGGAACCCCGTAACATTCTAACCATACTCTTTGAGTTTCACATTGCTCTGTCTCATCCCATCTCTATATACTATAGAAGAATTGCAAGAGACTATGCATTTTAAACGTATATGCTTCTTCCGCATTCAATGAGGAAACAAAAGTCAAAAGAACTTTATATGCTCTCAATTTCCGTACTTAGACAACTTGAGGCAGGTTTTTTCCAATAATCTTTTTCAAGGAACTTAAATCAATTGCCTTCGTCATACTGCCGACCAGACTTATCTGTAGCCATTTCAGATTCTCTTTCACCACTGATACAATTATCAAAGAATAGAATGGTTTAATGTTTTGATCTGTCATGCTCATGAGACTGTATTGGCTTCATTGTCTACATCTCTAGCTATATTTTATTTTTGTTATGGTTTTGGTCTACAATAAATCAGTCTTATACCATCCCTTCAAACTTGTTAACAATATATTATACTTTTACAACTCTATCATTTAGCTGATTCGTTATTTTGAAATATAAAATACTGTTCTGGTAGAGTCATCACTTGATAGAGTCGTCTCCCTTTTTGTAGCACATTAAATATCACAGACTAATAAAAACTTTTGGGACTGTATTGTAACTTCCAACCTTTAGGATATTTTGACTCTATACATTGCATAAGTTACATTACTTAATTGATGGATTTCAATTTATTGTTACCAATCATATCTATTGCCAATTGCATGTCAGATCCAGATTATTAAAGGTTATGCCATATTTATTTGGGAGAGAAAGAACCATTCAGCAAATATTTAAGAAGAAGAGGTCAATCGATGCCAAATTCAAGAATGGTAGCTAAAGTTCAAATCTGTATCTATCAAGACCATAATTCATAAACTCCTTGAATCTTTTATTCAGTACCTTCCTGATGACTCTGGGACATTTTTGTTGCCTATTTTTGTGTTGGAAGAAGATGCCTTGCCGAATAGAATTCATAATTTAGATGATGAAGATTTTCAGGTGTCAGAAGGAACTACTGATGAAGCAGAAGAACCTTCTCCACTGCCTTTATTTCCAGAACTTGAGTTGAAAATTAAGGAATCCATTGAGTCCCTTGGGGGTGCAGTCTTCCCCAAGTTGAATTGGAGTGCCCCAAAAGATTCGGCTTGGATAAATACTTGTGGCAGCCTTCGTTGCACCTCTTTCAGTGAGATTACACTCTTATTCCGCGCATCTGACTCATTGGTGCATGATTTGTGCCACGCTTATGACTCTTGCCAAGATAAATATTCGTCCAGAACCCAAGAGTTTTTTTCTTGCCCTTCGAAAATGGTATCCATCCCTTCAACATGACATGGAGTTTCGTTGCTTTTTGCGAGATCAGAAATTACTTGGAATTTCTCAGCGAGAAGTTACTACCTTTTATCCTCCTTGATTTGAAAAGAAGAGGAGCCTCCAATTGCTGATACAGGGATTTTTCAACAGTTATGTTAGAGATAGAGTTGAGTTTGAAAACTACTCATTTGATGTTTATATTACAAGGGACAAGAGAGTTAAGGTCATGGACTTCAACCCTTGGGTTGCCTTTACCAGAGAGGGAACCTAGAAAGTAAAAAAAAAGGGAACTGTGTATTCTTAAAAACTATTTCGACAACTGATAACAGATGAGCAATAAACATAAAGAAGTTTAACCCCAAGTATGTTGGGTCATTTGATGTATTAGAACAAACTGAACTAGTAGTATCTCAAGTGTTTTTATTACCGTACTTTTGAACTTGTGCAATGCATTCCTTACCTCGCAGCTCTTGAAATGTATTTCTCCATGCAACTTATGTCCGAGAACCTTAACCAGTTCAATTCAAGAAGATCTAGAATTTCGAGTGACTCCAATTAGGATTGACGATGTCAACATTAAGAAACTTCAAAGATAGGAGGTCTCATTAGTGAAGGCGACATGAGAATCAAGTCAAAGAGGAGAAGCATACCGGAGGATTTGAACTAGGATGAGAGAGGACTAACCGTGCTTAGTCGTAAGTAGTTAAATTTGGGAGCAAAATTCTAAATTAGGTGGGTAAGATGCAAAACCCGAAAAATTAGTAAATAATTAGCTAATAAATTAATTATTAATCAGAAAAATTAGAAAATGGGATTCTATAGTTTAATGAGGTAGAGCAAATTAAAATAAGAATTTTGACATTAATTTTAAACAATTTGGCCTAAAATTGAGCCGAATGAACCGAACCGATCGAATTGAACCCAAACCGGACCTGTGGGCCCAACCAACTTCTTTAAGTTAATGAGCATCCGTTTATTCTTCTTCTTCTTCTTCAATGAAGAACCCGTGGAGCATACAAGGAAAGGGAGGAAAGGTTCCAAACCCTTGGCATAGATTCAAACTCATGTAACTTTTGATCTGGAGCTCTGATTGATGCATCGTTTGCAGCCACGCGTCCACAATGACGAGCTCTACGAAGTCCGATACCTTTCAAGGTGAGAAAATCACATTCCTAGCTCTTACTTTCTCTTCTTTGGTTCAAAAATGTTGAGGTTTTGAGGTATTGATATTTTGTGTGTTGGGTATTAAATTTGGATATGTATATGTGTCGTGATGACTTGCATCATCTACCCTTTTTTCTTGCATAAAAAGGACCATAAAAGAGGCATAATCTCATTTGATCATTGCAATACATGCCTTAATTGATGAATATCATAGTATATTACTTTGAAATGAGTTTGTGCTGAATTTCAGGAGAAAAAGACATCAAAAATGGGAAGGAAACAACAAAACAAGTGGGGCGTGTGAAGTAGGCGTACCACTTGGAACAAACGCCACAAAATTACATTGGCGTGGCACCCCAGAAGCTGGGCGTGACACGCCAGTACAACTTTCTAGAGAGCGACAATGAAGACCATTGAAGGGGCGTGGCACACCAATTCATTATTTAGAAGGGTTAATCACTATGGCGTGCCACTTTAGTTCAAAGGCGTGGCACGCCAGCTCTAAAATTCACTTGGGCGTGCCACTTGAGGATCAAGGCATGGTACGCCAAGCTTAAGAGACCTACAATTGGATGGGCGTGCCACTTGAGCAACATGGCATAGCACGCTGGTACAAGAATTCAGAGAGGAGGATGATGGCTAAATGAGGTCTGGGCATGCCACTTGAGCAACCAGGTGTGGCACGCCAATGAACAAGAAGGCAAAGCAAAGCTGGGAGTGCCACTTGGTGTCAAAGGCGTGGCACGGCAACCCAATAATTCCACTAAGGCATGCCACTTGAACAACACAGGCATGGCACGCCAATGCACAAAGAAGACCCAAACCAAAGCTGGGCGTGCCACTTGGAGTCGAAGGCGTGGCACGCCAGCTCACATATCTCACTTGGGCGTGCCACTTGTATGACCAGGCGTGGCATGCCAACACTCAGAGAAGCCAAGCAAAAGCTGGGTGTGCCACGTGGTATCGAAGGCGTGGCATGCCAACAAAGGAATCTCACTTTGGCGTGCCACTTGAACGTTCAGGCATGGCACGCCAGCTCTTAGAAAAAAGGCTAGTGATGGGCGTGGCACGCTGGTAGTGTTTTCCAGAGAAGGAGATAAGAAGCCAATGAACTGCGCGTGCCACTTGAACGATGAGGCGTGGCATGCCAGTAAGGGGATGGGGCATTTAGAGGGGCGTGGCACGCCAGACCATGGGCGTGCCATGCTGGTACAAGTTTCCAGAAAGTATGAAGATGAGGAAATAGCGTGGGTGTGCCACTTTGTATTGAAGGCGTGGCATGCCAGGCTACTTGAGGTTATTAAAATGGCCTGCGCGTGCCACTTTGGCTCGAAGGCGTGGCACGCCAGGTTACAAAGGTCAATTAAAATATCATGGGCGTGCCACTTTGGCTCGAAGCCGTGGCACGTCAGGGATGCAATGAAGGAGGGCGTTCCACTTGGATGATGAGGCGTGGCACACCAAGCCAGAATCAAAGGAAGCATGACACGCCAGTGAAGCGCCAGTCACATGCCAGCTGGAAGATCACGTTTGTTAAGTTTCTTTTCCCTCCAAATTGTAATTTTCTTTTCACTTTTGTATTTTCCTTTATTTTTTTAGACCTAGCAGTAGTATAAATATCCCTTGGAAGTATTAAAAAGGGAGATCTGAGCAGTAAGGGGATCGTGGATAGTTCTCGTTGGATTCACTTTTCACTTTTTACACTTTTTCTCTTCCATCTCTTATACTTTCTCTCTGAGCTATGAGTAGCTAAATTCCCTCTCATTGAGAAAGGGAGCTCTATTGTACTTGATGGATTAATGATAGTGAATTTCTTCTTCTCTTCATCTTCTCTTTGATTTTCTAGAAGGAATTTCATTTTTCATGCTTAGTGTTCAATTATCTTGGAAAAGAGATTGAATGCAAAATAGGTTTCATGGGAACCTTGGAAAATAAAACATGAAACCATGCTAGAAATCCCTTCTCACACTTGAGTAGGATCTGGGTTTTGGTGCTTGGATATGGTGACATATAATCCTTCCTCTACTTGGACCTATGATGATGTGTGGTATAATCAGGAACCAATCATATCTCTCTTCATGAGCAATTAGACCAAGAAATTGGCTATTGATCAAGATCTGAGAGATTGAGTCACCAAGGGATTGGGGCTCAATCAATTATGATTGCCAAGAGGTCAATGAGTTGCATGATTGAAGAGGATATAAGCTGGATTTAATCCAAAGAGACAATATCTCCTGATCTCAATGAATCCCCCTTATTCTTATCTCTCCTATTCTTTTATAGCTTTCATTTACATTATGCAAATCCCCATTCCCTATTTACATTCTTGCCATTTCTATTTCTGCACTCTATTGCCTTTCTTTATTCATTTGCCATTTATGTTTCTGCCATTTATTATTCTGCAATCACAACTTATTCTGTTTAGCTTGACTAATTCACCAATTGATTAAAAATTGCTCAAATCTACCAATCTCTGTGGATACGATCCCACTTCACTGTGGGTTATTACTTGACGATAATATTGGAGCGCTTTCCAAAGAGCGAATTCACCATTTTTATTATGGGGAGTGAATTCAAACTCATCGAGTTTTATGGCGCCGTTGCCGGGGATTGGTTTGAATTTAACAATGATCAAATTGATTGGAGAACTAGATTAAGCATTTCATTCACCTTGTTGCTTTTCTTTTTTTTGTGATCTTTAATTTCTTTTTCTATCTTGATTTTTTTCTTTTTTTTTGGGATCATCTTAACTATTCACTACTCATATTTTCACTCTTCTAACTGTTTGATTTATTGCATCGACCAAGCTAATCGCTAATCTTAACTGAGGCTATTTTTTTTACTTGCTCTCTACCTACTGTGTGTATGATAGGTAGAAGGGGGGAAACTTCATCCTCTTTTGATAGTAAATCTGAGAGGACCTTCCTTAGATTAAGGAGGGAGGCTAGAGGCAAAGGCATAGTTGGAGAGGAACCAGGGGAAGAAGATCTAACCACTACCATGGATGACGAAGTGCAAGACAATGTTGGAGGAGGTGCTGGCAATCATGCTGGGCAAGAGAAGAGAGTCTTAGGCTCCTACATCAACCCGAATCCAGGAAACTGTGTCAGCAACATTCTCAAGCCACAATTCATGCTAACAACTTTGAGTTGAAACCTCAACTCATCACACTTGTCCAGAATAACTGTTCATATGGAGGAAGTTCCCAAGAAAACCCAAATCAACATCTCAACACATTCTTGAGGATATGTGATACTGTAAAGTCCAATGGGGTACACCCTGACACCTACAAGCTACTCTTGTTCCCTTTCTCACTCAGAGATAAGGCAGCAAAGTGGTTGGAAGCATTTCCCATGGAGAGCCTAACCACATGGGAGGATGTTGTAAACAAATTTCTAGAAAGATTTTACCCTCCACAGAGGATCAACAGGCTAAGAGCTGAGGTGCAAACTTTCAGACAGCTAGATGGTGAAACACTCTATGAGGCCTGGGAGAGGTTCAAGGATCTAACAAGAAAATGCCCACCGGATATGTTTAATGAATGGGTGCAACTTCACATTTTTTATGAAGGACTAAACTATGAATCAAAGAAGGTTATGGACCACTCTTCAGGGGGTTCACTTAACAAGAAGAAGACCATTGAAGAAGCCATACATGTCATTGAAACTGTAACTGAGAATGACTACTTCTATGATTCAGAAAGAGGCCAAAAGAAAGGGGTGTTGAAACTCAACTCTGTAGATGTCTTGCTGGCACAAAACAAGGTCATTGCAGCACAACTAGCAGCCTTGACCAAGAAGATAGAGAACAACCAAGTTGCAGTTATCCAAGCTCAAGCACCACCCCAAGAAGGAGATGCACTAGAAGTTGAATGTGAGCAACCAAACTATGTGCACAACCCCTCTCGACCACCATATGACCCCAACTCCAAGACATACAACCCAGGATGGAAGAACCACTCAAACTTTGGGTGGAGTAACCAACAAAACCACAACCAAGATTATAACAAGCCATACCAATCCAATTAGTACCAAAATCACAACCCCAACCATTAATCAAACAACAACAGACCCTACCACAATCCACCTAACACGTCATACCCTTCCACCCAGCAAACACACAACAACCACCATCAACACACATTAACCTCAACCATGCAACCATGTGAGATCAGAGGCAACTTTGAAAGAGTGGAGGCTGCAATCACACAGCTATCATCACAGCTCACAGGGGCCATTTCCACCCTTTTGGAGAGACAAGCACGGGCTGAAAGGAAGATAGATGCCAATCAAGAAGAATATAGATCAAATATGAAAAATCAAGGTGCAGCAATCTCAAATCTGGAAGCACAAGTGGTGATTTTATCTAAGCAAATCCCAATGCGTACACACATATTTCCCAGCGACACCATGGCCAACCCAAGAGGGGAATGCAAGGCCATCACACTTAGAAGTGGAAAAGTGGTAGAAGAGGCAACCCCAAGCCAGGAGAATCATGAAAAGGAAGCTACAGAAAAGCCTGAAAACAAGAAAGAAGAAGATACCCCTGGCCCATCTTCACCGAAGACAGTCTTGAAGCCTTATGTGCCAAAGGCACCTTATCCACAAAGGCTAAGGAAGGATGGGAAGAATGGCCAGTTTTTTAGATTCTTAGAGATCTTCAAAAAGCTCCAAATCAATATACCATTTGCTGAAGCACTAGAGCAAATGCCCCTCTACGCCAACTTCTTGAAGGAACTCATGACAATAAAAAGAAACTGGGGAGAAAAGGAGACTGTAGTGCTACCTGAGGAGTGTAGTGATATCATACAAAAGAAACTTCCCTAGAAAATAAAAGACCCAAGAAGCTTCCAAATCCCCTGCATCATAGGGGATATCAATATTGAGAAAGCCTTATGTGACTTGGGAGCTAGCATCAATCTCATGTCCTTGAACATGATGAGGAGGATGAGAATTGAGGAAGCCAAACCAACAAGAATGGCACTCCAACTGGATGACAGAATATTCAAGTTCCCACATGGGGTAGTGGAAGATTTATTGGTAAAAGTAGGAAAATTCATTTTTCCAGCTGACTTTGTTGTGCTGGATATGGAAGAAGAGGCTAACACTTCAATTATCCTATGAAGGCCATTCCTAGCTACTGTTGGAGCCATCATTAACGTGCAAAAATGGGAACTAGTCTTGAGATTGCATGAAGAAAAGATGGTTTTCAATGTCTTCAAGGCAATGAGTTACCCCAAGGAATCCATAGGAGAATGCATGATGGTAGACACCATGGAACAGATAGTTCAAGGGGTTTTGAAAGAAGAGCAATGTGAAGGGACTATGGAATTGGAGCAGCAAACACCAAGTGGAGAACTACCATAAGAAACCATAGAGAGTTCAATCATGACAAACCACAAAGACAGCAAGGAAGGAGAGGCACCAAAACTAGAGCTGAAAACCTTACCATCAAACTTGAAATATGCATATTTGGGTGACAACAAGACTTACCCAGTGATTATCAACTCAAGCTTGAGTGAGGAACAAGAAGAGGAACTTATCCAAGTGCTGAAACAACACAAAGATGCTATAGGCTGGACGTTTGCAAACTTAAAGGGGATCAGTCCTTCAATGTACATGCACAAGATCCTACTTGAGGAGGGTGATAAGCCCTCAAGACAACAACAAAGAAGGCTGAACCCAACTATGAATGAAGTGGTCCAGAAAGAGGTGTTGAAGTTGTGGCAAGCTGGGATGATCTACCCCATCTCAAACAACCATTGGGTGTGCCATGTGCAAGTAGTCCCTAAGAAAGGAGGGGTTACTGTTGTACCAAATGAGAAGAATGAGCTGATACCAACAAGAACAGTGACTGGCTAGCGCATGTGTATCGACTACAGGAAGCTCAATGAAGCCACCAGGAAGGACCACTTCCCCTTACCATTCATGGACCGGATGCTTGAAAGACTGGTCGGACATGAATACTATTGCTTCCTAGACGGTTATTCGGGTTAAAACCAAATAGTTGTAGACCCCAAGGACCAGGAGAAAACTTCATTTACTTGTCCATATAGTGTCTTTGTTTATAGGAGAATGCCCTTTGGATTGTGCAATGCACCTGCAACATTCCAAAGGTGCATGCTCTCCATATTTTCAGACATGATTGAAAGATTCATTGAGGTATTTATTGATGACTTCTATGTGTTTGGTAACTCATATTCTGATTGCTTGTATCACTTAGCCTTGGTGCTAAAGAGATGCCAAGAGACAAACCTTGTTTTAAATTAGGAAAAATGCCATTTCATGGTTACAGAGGGGGTGGTCCTTGGTTATAAAATCTCAAAAAGAGGCATAGAATTGGACAGTGCAAAGGTGGAGGTGATTGAAAAGTTACCCCCCACCCTGCAATGTTAAAGCAATTAGAAGTTTTCTAGGACATGCTGGCTTCTATAGGAGGTTCATTGGAGACTTCAAGGTTGCCAAACCTTTGAGTAACCTACTCGTCTCTAATGTATCCTTTGTTTTTGATAATGAATGCATGCTAGCTTTTGAAGAACTTAAGAACAAACTTTCCTCTGCACCTATCATAGCACCACCATGCTGGGATTTACCCTTCGAGTTGATGTGTGATGCATCAGATTTTGCTGTGAATGCTGTTTTAGGACAGAGGAAGGATAAATTGGTGCATGTCATTTACTATGCCACAAGGTTCTTAATGAGAATAAAAGGAATTATACCACTACAGAGAAGAAATTACTTGCCATTGTCTTTACTTTTGATAAGTTTAGATCATATCTCATTGGTTCTAAAGTAATTGTATTCACTGATCATGCAGCACTCAAATACTTACTTAACAAACAAGAATCCAAGCCCAGACTAATAAGATGGATCCTACTACTCTAAGAGTTTGACATTGAAATTAAAGACAGGAGTGGAGTAGAGAACAAAGTGGCTGACCACCTCTCAAGGATTCCACAAGAAGAGGAAGAGGCACAGCATTTTGTAGTAAATGAAAGCTTCCCTGATGAACAATTGATGATGATCCAAGAAGCCCCTTGGTTTGCAGACATAGCCAAATTCATGGCCATTGGGGAATTACCAACCAACATCAACAAACACATGAGGAGAAAGCTCATCAAAGATGCCAAACACTACATCTGGGATGAGCCATATTTGTTCAAAAAGTGTGCTGATGGAATCTTGAGGAGGTGTGTATCCCATGGGGAAGGACAAGAGGTGCTTTGGCAATGTCATGGATCTGCATATGGAGGCCATTTTAGTGGGGAAAGAACAGCAGCCAAGGTACTCCAATGTGGATTCTACTGGCCAAGCATTTTCAAGGATGCAAAGGACTTAGTGTCAAGATGTGATGAATGCCAAAGGGCTGGCAATCTACCCAAGAAAAATGAAATGCCACAAAGGTTTATAATGCAGTTAGAATTATTTGATGTGTGGGGAATTGACTTTATGGGACCTTTCCCATCCTCCTACTCAAACAGTTATATACTTGTGGCTGTAGATTATGTATCAAAGTGGGTAGAAGCCATGGCCACTGCAACAAATGACAACAAGGTTGTAATAAGCTTCTTGAGAAGGAATATTTTCAATAGATTTGGGGTTCTCAGAGCCCTCATTAGTGATGGAGGAATGCATTTCTGCAACAAACAATTGGAAACACTCATTCTCAGATATGGAGTCAAGCACAAAGTGGCAACTCCTTATCATCCACAGACCAACGAGCAAGCAGAGATTTCCAATAGGGAGCTTAAAAGGATTTTTGAAAAAACTATTGGAAGCTCAAGAAGGGACTGGTCTAAGAAGCTGGATGATGCTTCATGGGCCTACAGGACAGCCTTTAAAACACCCATTGGGATGTCCCTATACCAATTGGTATTTGGCAAGGCTTGCAATTTGCCAGTTGAGCTTGAACATAGATCATTCTGGGCTCTAATATTGCTAAACTTTGATGAGCAAGCTGCAGGAGAAAGGAGGCTAATGCAACTCAACGAGCTGGAGGGGTTTAGGAACCAAGCATATGAGAATGCAAAAATTTACAAAGAAAATACAAAAAGGTGGCATGATCAAAAGATAGCAAGGAGGGAGTTCACTGAAGGCCAAAAGGTGTCATTGTACAATTCTTGACTTAAATTCTTCCCCTATTCTAGATGGTCAGGACCCTTCACCATCATCAAAGTGTTCCCCTATTGTCAAGTGGAGCTCATGGAGGACAAAACACAAAGAACCTTCACTGCAAATGGCCATAGATTGAAGTATTACCTAGGGGACTCATTGGATGAGAGGAGAGTGAGCTACTACCTCAACTGAGAAAGGAAGAACGTCAAGCTAGTGACGATAAAGAAGTGCTAGTTAGGAGGCACCCCAACACTTTATATCCTTTTGATTTATTGCTTTCTTAGAAGTAGATTGTAAATATTAGCTTAGGAGGTTTAATATCAGTTTTGGTAGTTAGGATATCTTTATGATCTATCTTCTCTTCTATTTTGAGAATTCAACTTGATGAATGCATTTACTGATGATGAGTGATTGGACTGAGAGCTAGCTAAAAAGCTAAGTTTGGTATGGCCACTCACCCACTTAATCTAGGCTTACAACCATTTGGATAAACTAATTTTGAAGAGTAAGCCCAGAGATTAAGTTTGGTGTGGCCACCACCACACAAGGATCACCGAGCAAGCCCAATATCACTCAATATGAAAGCATTTAATATATTGGTAGAAGCCTGAATGTGGGTTTTAATATGTTTAGAAGAGATTAGAAGCAAAAGAATGTGAAAAGATTGGAATTATTTAGCCTCCATAAACACATTAAAAACCCAATGATGAACCCAATTTATTGAGATACAAATGAATTAAGTTTGGTGTCCCAAGGGACACCCATCAGTTGCAACTCCATTCACTGGCACTAAAAAGGAATGTGGAGGATTCTTTTGTCATTACTAATGGGGTTTCAGTTTCATTTTCAGAAGGATGAGTGGGGCCCACATGATTGATAGCAAAGAAGTCAAAGTGTACTTGCACTTTGGAACTCAACATATGCAGGAAGCAAGTGAGATAAGGATTGGCGCCTCTTCCCACGCTAGGCGCCATTCCCCAAGTGGGAAAATGTTAAACCAATTCCACTTCCCACCATTCAAACCACGCCGTTCATCCCCTTTAAAACCCCTCACTTTCCCATCTCTCTCCCACTTCAAACCCCATTCCACACACGAAAGAAACCCGCACAGTTCCTTTCTTTCTCTCGTCTCTTTCCTCTTTTCATTCCCTTTCTTTCCCCTCTCTTTCTTTACTTGATTGCGATAATCAAGTCCTAAGTTTGGTGTTGGAGCAAAAACCTTGTTTTGCTTGCATTTTCTTGCAACATCCCCTTACCATCTCAGAATCCTCAAACACACTCTCTCAACCCAATGGCACCACCAAAATCCTCAGCTTCAAAGAAAAGAAAAAAACTAAAGAACCAACTTCTGGTTCCTCAAGCTCAACCTTCAATGAATACAAGTTCTTCTCCGCATTCAACCAAAACCAATTCTATGGTTGGGTGAGCGAGAGGGAAATCATCCCAGAGGTTGGCTTCCAATTGGGAAGGAACGAGCACCCTGAGATCAACATTGAGATAAACAATAGAGGCTGGACAATCTTGTGCAACCCACCAAAGAAGGTGGTAGAAAGCTTGGTGAGAGAGTTTTATGCCAATGCTGTGCCCCAGCCAGGACAGGCCTATGGTTACATCAGCTATGTGAGGGGGAAATCTATTGACTATAGCCCCTCTAACATAAAAAGGGTGCTGATGGTGAAGCGTACAAATTCCACCCAAAGCTATGAGGAGAGGATGAAACAACCAGACCCAGGATTTCATGAAATCCTGAATGAAATTTGTGTGCTCAATGTGCAATGAATAAATGACAAGGATGGGAGGCCCAACCAGCTGAGAAGAAGGGACTTGAGCCCTCAAGCTAGAGGATAGCTAGATTTTGTGAGAAGATCTTTGATCCCCACATCCAACACTTCAGAGGTGACCAAGGAGAGAGCTGTGCTCATATACAACATTATGAAGGGAGAGAATGTAAATATTGGGGAGCTAATTGCCAACAACAACAACAATAAAATACTGAAAAGCACCAATGAAAGCACAAGGTTGGCATTCTAGAGCATCATACAAGAGCTATGTGATGAAGCTGGAGTTGAGAAAATAATTGATGAGGTGCTAGTGAAACAAGACAAGCCTATAACTGCCAAGAAAATGGCCAAAGTGTTGGCTGTCAACCCACTTCAGAAGGCCAGAGAGCATAGAGCTCATGCTCATATGCCACAACAACAAGAAGAGGCAGAGGAGCAACCACAGTTCCTAGCACTTCAACCGCCACAATATCAGCAATACCAGTAATTTCCTGAAGGAGTAAACTGGGAGCAGCTGCAAGGAGATGTGCATCAAATGAAGGGAGATTTGCACCAATTGAGGGAAGATTGATAAACCACTATTTTATGATTCATATTGTGTTTAATTGTGCGGTTTTATCCAGTCTTTGCCCACTTATTCATATGATTTGCATGTAATTACAATTCCATCCTAAAAATACTCTATGATTGAAAATATGCTTCTTTGGCTTTTATTTTCTTTTATTTAATCCTCTCTTATTACCATTAGATGCCTTGATATGTGTGTTAAGTGATTTCAGGAATTACAGGGCAGGAATGGCTTAAAGGATGGAAAGGAAGCATGCAAAAATGGAAGGAACAAAAAGAATTGAGGAGATAACCAGCGAGAAGTCATGCAGTCACATGGCTGACGCGACCGCGCGAAATGGAAGAAATAACAGTGACGCGCTCGCGTGCCTGACGCAACCGCGTGGATTGGAAGCTGCATGAATGACGCGAATGCGTGGATGACACGCACGTGTGGTACGAGAAACGCTGAGTGACGCGAACCCGTGGACGACGCGGCCGCATGACGTACGTGATCTGCAGAATTTCAGAAGTCACTGGCAGAGTTTTTGGGCCGGATTTCAACCCAGTTTTCAGCCTAGAAACATAGATTAGAGCCAGAGAACATGCAGAGACAGAGAACAACATTCATTCTGCATAATTTTTAGTTTTTAGATCTGAATTTACTTCTCCCCTAGGTTTTATTCACTTGGACATTCATTAGGATTTTGAAGATTTTGGCTTTAGCTTTTGAGAAGAGTCTACCTCCGGTACTAGTCATTATATTCTGTTATTTACTTTTCATTTATTCTTCCATATTCCTAATTCCTCCAGAGTTGACATTTGATTATTTTCACAAGTTATTAATATAGGCTATTTTTATTTTCAATTAATCCCTTTCATTATTATTTATCATGTCTTATTTTATTTTCCCCATTGATTCTGTGAAGTTTATAATTATGATGAGTGAGTAGTTCTATAACTTGATTGGGAGATGATGGAAAGGAAACCTTGAGTTGAATCACTCAAGAGAGAAATTATAATTGGGTTTATTGTTGGATCACCCTCTAATCATTGACACTAGTCCTTCCCAAGGGAGAGGATTAGGACATGTGACTAGAAACAGCTTTCCAACTTGCCTGACTTTCCTTTACCTAGTAAGGGATAACTAAGCAGAGCAACTTCCAATTATTAATTAATCTTGAGAGTACTTCAACAAGAATAGGGCTTCCAACTAATCTACTCCCAGTCAAGGCTTTTATTTAAAATTAATTAAATTCTCTAAATTAATTTCCTGTTTATCAACTCAACCATTTTTGAAAACACCTGATTGATAAAATAGCACATCTTTCTGCAACTTGTTGGGAGACGACCTGGGATTCAAACTCCCAGTATTTTAATTTCAATATTATGACAACCCTTCTAAATTGATAAGCGAATTTTCAGCTGGTTATGGACTGTACTTGCAACGTATTTCTATTAATAATTTCTTAACTCGCCAATTTTCGCCACGTCAATTTTTGGCGCCATTGCCAAGGAGTTGCAACAGTGTGCTAATTTATTGATTGGCATTTATTTAATTACAATTTTTTTTATTTTGTCACTATGAGCTGTACGTTTCTTTCGTTAAATGACGCGTTCACTTCCTAATCCAAGCTTGCCAGTATTTGACCCTGAGATTGAAAGAACTATTTCACGTATAAGGCAAGCTCGGTGTAGGCGAGTCCTCTCTGAGGACGAACCTGAAACGTCATCTAAGGAAGAAACAAGCTCCCCCTCTATTGATCCAGTTGATTTACGTGCAGGTGACATGGCAGCACCTAGGAGAGTCACTATCCAAGAGGAAGGAGCTCCTGATTTTACACTACAACTATTCCAGGCACACCACCCAGTAGTGGCTGTGGATTTTGAAATAAAGTCTTCGCTACTTAACTTGATGCCCAAGTTTCATGGCTTACCTGCTCAAGAGCCTATCAAGCACCTTAGGGATTTTTAGACTGCTTGTTCTACTGTTAAGCATGATGGCACTGATGAAACTTCCATTCTGTTAAAAGCCTTCCCATTCTCTCTTGAGGGAAAGGCAAGAGAGTGGTACTACACTCAACCCGGAACAACTGTTTCCAACTGGGATATGCTTAGAAGAGAATTTTTGGAGAAATTCTTTCCAGCTGAGGTTACCGATAAACTGAGGAAAGATATGTCCATGATCATTCAGGATGAATCTGAGACTCTCTATGAATACTTGGAATGCTTCAATAATCTTCTAGAAGCATGTCCCCACCATATGATTGACAAGATAGTGCTGCTTGGCTACTTAACACAGGACATGAAATCTCAAGATAGGACCACATTGGAAGGTGCTAGCAATGGGTCTATGAAAAAGTACAAGACTACGGAAGAAGCATGACAATTGATAAACCCCGATTTCGTGGTTTATTTTGTGCTTATTTTGAGGGATTAATTCACCTTTTCCCACATTTATTCAATGAAATAGCATGGTTTCGTAATTCTCCTTTGAATTGTGCTTGAATGTAAAAACATGCTTTTTAGGCCTTAAATCGGTAATTTTAATTCATTTTAATTCCATTCGATGCCTTGATGTGTTTATTAAGTAATTTCAGGTCCATAAGGCAAGTATTGGATGGAAGAAATGAAGAGAAAAGCATGCTAAGAAGAGAATGCATGAAGAAACAAAGATTTGGAATGCATCAACAGACGCGCACGCGTACAAAGCGCGCACGCGCAAAAGTGGTTTTCCACAAGGACGCGCACGCGTACATACCGCTTCCGCGCGGATGAGGATTTGCCAATCGACGCACACGCACACATGGCGCGCGTGCGCGCCAATACTCTTACTTGGCCCACTTAAAGGCAAATCGCTGGGGGCGATTTCTGAGCAGCCCAGGCCCAATTCTAACTTGTTTCTGAGTGTATTTCATGCAGAATTGAAGTCCAAGCAAGAGGGAAGCAATTAATTGTAGGTTTAGCATCATGTAGGTTAGTTTCTAGAGAGAGAAGCTCCCTCTTCTCTCTAGAATTAGGTTAGTTAATTTCCGTCTTAGATCAAGGTTTAATTACATGTTTTTATCTTATTTCTTTTATGATTTCTTACTTCTACTCCTTCATTCTCATGATTTGTAGTGTTAATTTCCCATTTTGCTCTCTTTTATGTTCATGAACCCATGTTGGATTTGATTTACTTTTAATGCAATTTAATGTTTGTTGTTCTTTTATTGTTGATTTGAATTGTGGATTTACTTTTCTTGCAATTGGTAGTTGGTAGATTTTACATTCTTGCTCATTTACCATGCTTTCCAT
>NC_029774.3:72279028-72286683 GCF_000817695.3 Arachis duranensis | reverse complement strand
ACACTTTCTGAGGACAATGAAAGTACTTTTCCACTGCCACCAGCTCCAGACAATCCAGATCCTGACCATGAACAGAAGTTAGAATTGAAACCCCTTCCTCCACACCTCAAATATGCTTACCTCGAGGACAAGCAGAAGTTTCCAGTTATCATTGCACGGGACCTCACTTCTCAACAGGAAGAGCAGTTACTTAGTGTGCTGAGGAGGCACAAGAAAGCAATTGGGTGGAGTTTGGCAGACATAGTAGGCATCGACCCTCAAGTTTGTGAGCACAGAATCTTTTTAGAAGAAGGAGCAAGACCCGTTCGTCAACCCCAAAGAAGACTGAACCCCACTATCTTAGAGGTTGTCAAGAAGGAAGTGACCAGACTATTAGAGGCAGATATTATCTACCCCATCTCAGACAGTGAATGGGTGAGCCTAGTACAAGTGGTGCCCAAGAAGTCTAGAGTCACTACAGTGAAGAATGAGCATGGAGCGCTCATAGCGACCAGAGTACAGAACGCCTGGAGGGTCTGCATTGATTATAGGTGTCTCAACCAAGCCACTCGTAAGGATCACTACCCTCTTCCATTCATTGATCAAATGCTGGATCGTCTGTCAGGTAAATCACATTATTGCTTTTTAGATGGTCACATAGGCTATTTCCAGATTCATATAGCCCTTGAAGATCAGGAAAAGACTACTTTTACATGTCTTTTTGAAACTTATGCCTATAAGAGAATGCCCTTTGGCTTTTGCAATGCACCAGCTACTTTCCAAAGGTGCATGATGAGTCTTTTCTCTGACCTTCTTGAGGACTGTATGGAGGTTTTTATGGATGATTTTAGCATTTATGGTGATTCCTTTAGCCTTTGCTTGGATATTTTATCTAGAGTACTAGATAGATGTGTCAGTACAAACCTTGTATTGAATTTTGAGAAATGTCACTTTATGGTAAGATAAGGAATTGTACTAGGACATGTTGTGTCTAATACTAGCATTTCTGAAGATCCAGCAAAGGTGGATGTTATTTCTAGTTTGCCTTACCCTTCCTTTGTGAGGGAAGTCTGTTCATTCCTTGGCCATGCAGGTTTTTACCGAAGATTCATTAAGGACTTTAATAAGGTAGCACTTCCCCTATCCAGGTTACTGCAGAAAGATATCGAGTTCGAGTTCAGCGAGGATTGCAAACAAGCGTTTGATAAGCTGAAGACCGCCCTGACTCAAGCTCCAATTGTGAGAGGACCTGACTGGAGCCAGCCATTCGAAATCATGTGTGATGCTTCCAACCATGCAGTAGGAGCAGCGCTGGCTCAACGTGAAGGTAAAGATCCTTTTGTCATTGCTTATGCGTCTAAGACTTTAGACACTGCTCAGTCTAACTACACTACTACTGAAAAAGAGCTTCTTGCTATTGTTTTTGCTCTGGATAAATTCCAAGCCTATTTACTTGGTGCTAAGGTAGTAGTGTATTTACACCACGCAGCTCTAAAGTATTTATTAGCTAAAATGGAATCCAAACCAAGGCTTATACGTTGGATACTGCTACTACAACAATTTGATTTAGAAATAAAGGATAGGAGTGGTAACCAGAATCTAGTGGCAGACCACTTGAGTCGCCTTGAGCACATTAAAGATGACTCCACTCCTATAGCTGATAATTTTCCATTTGATAACCTACAAGCAGTATCTGAAGTAGTCCCTTGGTATGCACCTGTCGCTAATTATCTAGTTAGCCGCACTTTTTCTCCAAACTTTACTAAGCACCAAAGAGACAAGCTGAAAAGCGAGTCTAAATATTATATATGGGATGACCCATATTTATGGAGATGTGGCACTGACCAGGTAATTAGAAGGTGTATGCCTCAATCAGAATTCCAGTCCATTTTAGATGCCTGTCACTCATCTGAGAGTGGAGGACATTTTGGCTCTCAAAGAACAGCTAGAAAAATCTTAGACTGTGGATTCTGGTGGCCTACTCTTTTTAAAGACGCTGCTGAATTTGTAAATCTTGTCCCCCATGCCAAAGGTTTGGTAATATATCCCAGAGGGATGAAATACCTCAACAAATTATGCTTTTCTGTGAAATTTTTTATGTTTGGGGCATTGACTTCATGGGTCCATTTCCAAATTCTAATGGCCACCTTTATATACTGTTAGCTGTAGATTATGTTTCTAAATGGGTGGAAGCAATTCCTACCCGTACTGATGATGCTAGCACTGTTGTTTCCTTTGTTAGAAACCACATTATTTGTCGCTTTGGATCACCACGAGCAATCGTGAGCGATCAAGGCACCCATTTTTGTAGCAGGAGACTAACAGGATTACTGAAAAAGCATGGGATCATTCATAAAGTAGCAACAGCCTACCATCCTCAGACTAATGGGTAAGCCAAGGTGTCTAACAGAGAGATAAAGTGCATATTGCAGAAGATAGTCAAACCTCACAGACGAGACTGGAGCACCAGGCTACAAGATGCACTCTGGGCATACAGAACAGCGTACAAGACACCCATTGGGATGAGTCCTTTTCGCTTAGTCTATGGAAAGGCCTGTCATCTTCCAGTTGAAGTGGAGCACAAAGATTTTTGGGCAGTAAAGGAGTGCAACATGGGATTTGAGAAAGCCGGAGCTAAAAGGAAGTTGCAACTGCAGGAATTGGAGAGCCTTCGCCTAGAAGCTTATGAGAACTCAAGGTTGTACAAGGAGAAAATGAAAGCTGTACATGATCAACACATCAAGAGGAAGGAGTTCCAACATGGGGATTTAGTCCTCCTTTACAACTCTAGACTGAAGCTCATGCCAGGCAAGCTACGACAAAGGTGGGAAGGTCCATATAGAGTCGAGAAGGCTGAGCCATACGGAGTTTTTCACTTAAGTCACCCTTCAAGCTCTGAACTCATCAAGGCTAATGGACATCGTTTGAAGCTCTACCATGGTGAGAAGGTGACAAAAAACAAGGAGTTAGATATCTTCCTCTTGGAGGATCCACTCGCAACAGAAAACTGAGCTGAGGAAGCGTCCAACTTAAGGACGTTAAAGCAAAGTGCTAGGTGGGAGACAACCCACCACGGTATGATCGTTCCTCTTCTTCTCCTTATCTTCCCTCATCTATAACTCTTCTCTGTACTACTGCCTATATCTTGCACCTCATCTGCATACTGCATTTGCATAATAAAAAAACAAAAAAAAACAAAAAAAAGAAGAGAATTCGCATGCGACGCGCCAGCGTCACCGAAGCGTCCGCGTCGCATGAGCATTGGAAATAAATAAGATTGGATAGAGAGTTGCGCCGGAATGTGGCTGGAGGTGTTCCTTTGGCACAAATTGATCCACGTGACCGCGTCGCTGACGTGTCCGTGTCATGTGGGAAAAATGCCTCCCAAGCGTCCGCGTCACCCACGCGAACGCGTACCCTGCAATTCGACGTAACAAGGGTGAATGGCCGAGAGTTGAGCTGGACTTCGGCTGCATTTGTGCTAGTCGCCCAAGTCCTGCCACGTGAACATGTGCCCTACGCGTCCGCGCCGTTATTTCCATCTGGCCATCCACGTGATCGTGTCAACCACGTGATCGCGTCACCCCAAATTCTGGCAAAACACAATTTAAACAGAGAGTTGTGCAAGCGCAAAGCTGCCCTTGCGCCACTAGTGCAAATCACGTCACGCGTCCGCGTGACCGATGCGTTCGCGTCACCTCACTTAAGGGCTTTCCACGCGACCGCATGCCCCACTCGTCCGTGCCGTTTGCGCCGCCCAACTCATTCAAATTTGCGAGCCTGTTTTATCTTTTCTTTCCCCCCAATCTTATTTCTTTCTCCCCTTTTCCTTCTTCCTCCCCTCTTTCTCTCTTCCACCCCCTCTCTTCCACCACCATTATCAAGGTTCTTCTTCTCTCTTCTTCCCTCCTTACTTTTTCATTCTTCTTTTTATTATCATGTTTTCTTTTTCTTTCTCTTCTACTTTCCCTAACCATGTTTTCTTTTTTCTTTTCCTATTCCTCCTATTGGTATTGAAATTTTATTTGGGTCATTATTTTTACATGTTGCTTATGGATTGTTTGGGATTTGTTTAAACAATTATATATTATTTTTATAGGGTTACCTGCATGTTCTAATTAATATTTTCCATACCTTATTTAACATGAATGCTATGTGTTTGTGAAAACCCCCATATGGCATTTTGCATTAATTTTGGATTTCTTTTAAATCTACTAATCTAAATGCCTGCTTTTCACATAACCCCTTCTCTATTTTATTATTTAAATATAATTGTTTTTACAAACATATTATTAATTTGAGAGACTTGGTAATCTAATTTGGACATTGAATGCTTGATCTATGCTACTCGTGCCCTTTGCCGGCATGCTAATAAACACCTTGCATTCAATTTTCCTCACATGCACTTGGTATATTTCCATTGTTGATTTGCCACATGTAGTCATGACCATGTGTTCATATCATTATCCATACCTGTGCATTGATTACCACCTTTCCTATTCTTTTCCTTGCTATAACCCTTGAATGCTAATGTCTTTCCTCGTTTCCTTTCAGGATGGCCACCAAGAAAGGTAAAAAGTCAAGCCCTCAACAAAAAGAATTAAAAGGATTATAAAGGTTGATGAAAAGGAGAGAGCCTTCCCAGCAAAGGACACTGCACGATTTTCAAATCGCTACTGTGAGCAGATGTTTCCTATTCTGGCAGCTCAGAATTACAACAATGAACACCTTCTTATCCTTCCGCCTTGTATTGCCGATTTTGTTGAGCCACAAATTGCACAAAGACATTGGGGATTCCTACAGAGACAGCCACGATAGGTCAATCTTTCTTGGGTAGTTGAGTTCTACTCTAACTTCCACCTGCCGACTCTATAGTCTGTTTATATACGTCAGAAGCAAGTCTCCATTACAGAAGAGTCCATTCAGCGAGCCTTAGATCTTCCCCCTGCTCCAGAAGGATTGGACGCTTTTCAAGAAGCCGCACTCAAACGCCAGGCGTACAACTTTTACTGGGACGCTGTTCTCAGAGTTATCGCTTAACCTGGCAGCAAATGGATCTTTGGATACTATCATTCCCGTCCTAAGGGAATCTCGGCTTCCACACTTACCTTAGAGGCTCACGTATGGGCACAGATTATGTCCCATTACGTCTTTCCGAGCACTCATGAGTCTTCCTTCACCGCAGACATGGCCATTCTACTATGGTGCATCCTCACAGACCAGCCTCTAAATTTACCGAGACATATCCGGAATGCTATGGGATACGTGCAAATCGCGGGCAACCTACCTTTTCCCACCTTGGTCTCTGATCTTGTCTCAGTAGCCAGAGTCTCCTACAGAGCTAGAGACACCAAAGCCATACTTCCACGAGATGATCAGTACGTCCCTAACGGGAGATATCTCAGGCCACCACTTGCCACTACCAGCCAGTCCACAGAGGATGCTGCAGTTCCTCTACCATCTACTAGTCAGCTGCTGCATCAAATACTGAAGCGGTTGGACCAACAAGACAAGAAAGCAAAGCTCCGAGAACGTCGCAACCACCGCCATTTCAAATACCTCAAGGAGCTACTCACAGGCAATCACAGACCTGACGAGGACCCAGGCACTCCAGACTCCACTTCCTTTACCATCACAGGGAGCCATGACGGTCCCGACTATGTAGATACTGCCACCAACCCACGATTGTTCCTGACAGATGGCACCGAGGACGGTGCAAAGCCTTAAGTGTGGGGAGGTCGGTCAGTACCTGACTTCCGGAGGTAATTCTTTTCCCCCTAACACCAATTTCTTCTTCTTTAGAATAGGATAGATTGCATATTAGTAGGTTAATTGCATGCATGTTCTACCTGATTGAAAAGACAATAAATTTCTTTTAAGACCATATATTTTTCAAAATTTCGCTAATTTAAATCAAAATATTTATATTAAATTTGTTTGAAGTTGAAATTGGAACAGAATTTTTGAGCTAAAAAAGAAAAAAAAAGAGAACACACAATTCGTGAGAGCTTGAGCCTAAATACATGGTTACACTATTTAACCATAAACATTTTTTTTCTTGTGTTTTTACTTCTCTATGATTGTAATATGAATTTTGTTTTATCCTATATGTCCAAAATTAATGTGTTATGTGCATGCATATGATTGAGGCTGTTGTTTGTTTAACTCACATATCCCAAATAAGCCAACCCTTTTTAACTACCTTTGTTAACCACTTTGAGCTGTTTTTAATCCCATTTGTTCCATATTGTACCACATTACTAGCCTTAAGCGAAAAATAATTGAAAAGCCCAATTGAATCTTTGGTTAGCTTAAGATAGAATTTGTGTGTTAATTGAGTATGGGAAAATTGTGGGAATAAAAGGTAATAGGAAGTATATCATAATAGAATAAAGGGAATTTGGGTACCTATTCATGTGAAACCATAAAAGAAAATTACAAATCTAAATTCTGGGTAGCTAAGATGAATGTTGAAATTATATAGAGTATATGTATGTTAGGTAGGAGCTTGGGTTAATTAAAGATTCAATATATAAGCTCACTTAGCCATATGTGTATCCTCACCTTTACCTTAGCCCCATTACAACCATGAAAAGACCTCATGATGTTTGCATTGGCATTTTAAAATTGTTGATTGATTAGGTGAAAAACAAAATCTTTTGAAAGCATGATTAGAGAAGGATAGAGTGATTACCCCATATGCTAGAGATGATTAAAGTGCACATGCACCAACAGTAAGGGTTCAATGCTCAGTCCTGTATCCCCTGCTTTCACAAGCTATCTTCTTACAAATTTATCTGCTTTTACAATATGCTCTGAATTAGTGAAATCTGCCCCATATTTTGTCTTAGAGAACTTATCTATTTTTAATCATGTAGACTGATGAGCGGATAATTTATACGCTTTTTGGCATTATTTTTAGTATGTTTTTAGTATGTTTTAGTTAGTTTTTAGTATATTTTTATTAGTTTTTAGCTAAAATTCACTTTTCTGGACTTTACTATGAGTCTGTGTGTTTTTCTGTGATTTCAGGTATTTTCTGGCTGAAATTGAGGGACTTGAGCAAAAATCTGATTCAGAGACTAAAAAGGACTGCAGCTGCTGTTGGATTCTGACCTCCCTGCACTCGAAGTGGATTTTCGCGAGCTACAGAAGCCCAATTGGTGCGCTCCTAACGGCGTTGGAAAGTAGACATCCTGGGCTTTGCAGCAATATATAATAGTCTATACTTTGCCCGAGATTTGATGGCCCAAACCGGCGTTCCAAATCAGCTCAAAACTGCCCAGCGTTAAACGCCGGAACTGGCACAAGAATGGGAGTTAAACGCCCAAACTGGCACAAAAGCTGGCGTTTAACTCCAAGAAGAGTCTCTACACGAAAATGCTTCAATTCTCAGCCCAAGCACACACTAAGTGGGCCCGGAAGTGGATTTTTATGTAATTTACTCATCTTTGTAAACCCTAGGCTACTAGTTCTCTATAAATAGGACCTTTCACTATTGTATTTTCATCTTTTGATCACTTTAGATCTTAGATCAGATCTTGGTTCTTCTGGTTCCCTCTCTGGGGCCGAAGCCAATGATCACTTTTGTTCTTATGTATTTTCAACGGTGGAGTTTCTACACACCATAGATTAAGGTGTGGAGCTCTGCTGTACCTCAAGTATTAATGCAATTA
>NC_029774.3:72263636-72278380 GCF_000817695.3 Arachis duranensis | reverse complement strand
TTCTAAGATATTCATTTGCACCCAAGAACATGATGAATGTGATGATTATGTTACACTCATCATCATTCTCACTTATGAACGAGTGCCTGACAACCACTTCTGTTCTACAAGCAAACAAGGCTTGAATGTTTATCTCTTGGATTTCTTAATCGGAATCTTCGTGGTATAAGCTAGAATTGATGGCAGCATTCAAGAGAATCCGGAAGGTCTAAACCTTGTCTGTGGTATTATGAGTAGGATTCAATGATTGAATGACTGTGATGAGCTTCAAACTCGCGATTGTGGGGCGTTAGTGACAGACGCAAAAGAATCACTGGATTCTATTCCGACATGATCGAGAACCGACAGCTGAATAGACGTGCCGTGACAGGGTGCGTTGAACATTTTCACTGAGAGGATGGGAGGTAGCCACTGACAACGGTGAAACCCTACATACAGCTTGCCATGGAAAGCAGTAAGAAGGATTGGATGAAGACAGTAGGAAAGCAGAGAGACGGAAGGGACAAAGCATCTAGATACGCTTATCTGAAATTCTCACCAATGAATTACATAAGTATCTCTATCTTTATCTTTATGTTTTGTTCATACATCATCCATAACCATTTGAGTTTGCCTGACTAAGATTTACAAGGTGACCACAGCTTGCTTCATACCAACAATCTCTTTGGGATCGACCCTTACTCGCGTAAGGTTTATTACTTGGATGACCCAGTACACTTGCTGGTTAGTTGTGCGAAATTGTGATAAAGAGTTGAGATTACAATTGTGCGTACCATGTTGATGGCGCCATTGATGATCACAATTTCGTGCACCATAGACCAACTCATATAGTTGCATTCAAATGCATATAGGTTGCATTGCATTACATGAGTCTTGCATGTTCCTGTTCATTCATATTTATCTCTTTCAACTTAGCATGAGGACATGCTAATGTTTAAGTGTGGGGAGGTTGATAAATCACTATTTTATGATGCATATTGTGTTTAATTGTGTGGTTTTATCAAGTCTTTGCCCACTTATTCATATGATTTGCATGTAATTAAAAGTCCTTCCTAAAAATACTCTATGATTGAAACATGCTTCTTTGGCTTTTATTTTCTTGTATTTAATCCTCTCTTATTACCATTAGATGCCTTGATATGTGTGTTAAGTGATTTCAGGAATTACAGGACAGGAATGGCTTAAAGAATGGAAAGGAAGCATGCAAAAATGGAAGGAACACAAAGAATTGAGGAGATAACCAGCGAGAAGTCACGCAGTCGCATGGCTAATGCGACCGCGCGAAATGGAAGAAATAACAGTGACGCGCTCGCCTGCCTGACGCAACAGCGCTGATTGGAAGCTGCATGAACGATGCGAATGCGTGGATGACGCGCACGCGTGGTACGAGAAACGCTGAGTGACGCGAATGCGTGGACGACGCAGCCGCATGACGTGCGTGATCTACAGAATTTCAGAAGTCACTGGCAGAGTTTTTGGGCCTGATTTCAACCCAGTTTTTGGCCCAGAAACATAGATTAGAGCAAGGGAACATGCAGAGACAGAGAACAACATTCATTCTGCATAATTTTTAGTTTTTAGATCTGAATTTACTTCTCCCCTAGGTTTTACTCATTTGGACATTCATTAGGATTTTGAAGATTTTGGCTTTAGCTTTTGAGAAGAGTCTACCTCCGGTACTAGTCATTATATTCTGTTATTTACTTTTTATTTATTCTTCCATATTCCTAATTCCTCCAGAGTTGACATTTGATTATTTTCACAAGTTATTAATATAGGCTATTTTTATTTTCAATTAATCCCTTTCATTATTATTTATCATGTCTTCATTTATTTTCCCCATTGATTCTGTGAAGTTTATAATTATGACGAGTGAGTAGTTCCATAACTTGATTGGGAGATGATTGAAAGGAAACCTTGAGTTGAATCACTCAAGAGAGAAATTATAATTGGGTTTATTGTTGGATCACCCTCTAATCATTGACACTAGTCCTTCCCAAGGGAGAGGATTAGGACTTGTGACTAGAAACATCTTTCCAACTTGCTTGACTTTCCTTTACCTAGTAAGGGATAACTAGGCAGAGCAACTTCCAATTATTAATTAATCTTAAGAGTACTTCAACAAGAATAGGGCTTCCAACTAATCTACTCCCAGTCAAGGCTTTTATTTAAAATTAATTAAATTCTCTAAATTAATTTCCTGTTTATCAACTCAACCATTTTTGAAAACACCTGATTGATAAAATAGCACATCTTTCTACAACTTGTTGGGAGACGACCTGGGATTCATACTCCCAGTATTTTAATTTCAATATTATGACAACCCTTCTAAATTGATAAGCGAATTTTCAGCTTGTTAAGGACTGTACTTGCAACGTATTTCTATTAATAATTTCTTAACTCGCCGATTTCTGCCACGTCAAAGATGTCAACCAATTCCAGGATAGCCAAAGAAAGCAATGGGACCAAATGAATGAGAATAACAAAACCTCTAAGGAAGCTTTGAGCACCTGAAGGAGCAGCAAGACCAGATCAACTGGGGAGAATTGCAAGGTAGCTTAGGGATGATGCTGGAACATTAACAACATCAAATGGAGAGCCTTGCTGAATTCAGGCACCTATACGAAGCCAGAACTGTTTCAAGAGGGGAATATGACTGCTATGCACAAACTAAGTTGAGCTACTTGTGGAATGTAGTAGCCAACATGAATCCCAATTATCCTACCTATATGCAGAAATTAGAGGAACTCAGTGCACGACAGGAGGAAATCGCATACCAGCACAAAGAAAATGTGAAGTCCTACATGAGAAGGCTTGGATTTTCGAAGCCCAAGGACAAAAAAGCACAAGAAGGATCCTCCAAAAAGGATGAAGATGACTCTTCCCCTTCCAAGAAGAAAGACAAAGGCAAAGGGCCAATGAACTGAAGTTGAAGCTGCACAAGGTTGTTAAGTCGCATGGTTGACATTTTCCGAATTCTGAATTTTGCTTAAGCTTTTCTTTCTGCTTTACTTTATGATTGAGAATAAATAGTAATATTAGGATAGTTTATTTTTCATTTTTAGTTTTTATGCTTAAAGTCTTTTGTGAGTCCTTTGAATTACAAGAAAGACAACGCAGTGTTATTTCTAGTCTTTTCAACATCAATAAAGTATAGTTTGTCTCCATAAGAGTTGCTGTGAATTGTGCAAAAACAAGAGTAAATGAGACTAAGACCAAGAGAGATCATTCAAAAGCTAAGAAATAAAAGACTAAGTGTGGAACCCTAAATGAACAAGAAAAAATGAATCATGAAAGGTAACTAGTCTTAGAAGGTATGACAAGTAAAGGTTGAGGGGTGTTCCTTGAATATCTATAGACCCAAGAAGTAGTAAGCAGTAAAGATCCAAGGCTGTGAGCATCAAATACTAGGATGAAAAGAAAACATTAAAAAATCTCAAAAGAGTTGAAAACCCTAGTAGATGCTTGTGGTGAAGATGTGTCAAGAAGAGACCTAGGCAAGTAGATTCTCAGGGGTGTTTCAACACCAAGTACCCTAAAGCCAACTGGTTTGGGAGTGCTGATTGAAAGACTAACTAAAGGGTTGTCTTGAGACAAAACACTTAGAGTCGTGGTCAATAAATAAAAAAGAGAAAAAGAGAACAATCAAAAAGAGAATGAAGAAACTGTTGCTACTTCAAGGTGACAATCAATAAAGAGGACCCTTGAAGTATTCACTTGAAAGAACCCTCAAGGATCTAGGGACCCTTTGTGACATTAAAATATTCATGCATGAGTTAAACACTTAGTCCTATTCTTAGTCATGTTTGCATCATTTCAAAGCCAATGTCTCAATTCATAAAAGGACCACTCACAATGATTTGCTTGGGACAAGCAAAGCTTAAGTTTGGTGTTGTGATGACTTGCATCACCTACACATTTTTCTTGCATAAAAAGGACCATAAAAGAGGCATAATCTCATTTGATCATTGCAATACATGCCTTAATTGATGAATATCATAGTACATTGCTTTGAAATGAGTTTGTGCTGAATTTCAGGAGAAAAAGACATAAAAAATGGTAAGGAAACAACAAAACAAGTGGGGCGTGTGAAGCAGGCGTACCACTTGGAACAAACGCCACAAAATTACATTGGCATGGCATGCCAGTACAACTTTCTAGAGAGCGACAATGAAGACCATTGAAGGGGCGTGGCATGCCAATTCATCATTTAGAAGGGTTCATCACTAGGGCGTGCCACTTTGGTTCGAAGGCGTGGCACACCAGCTCCAGAATTCACTTGGGCGTGCCACTTGAGGATCAAGGCGTGCCACGCCAAGCCTAAGAGACCCACAATTGAATGGGCGTGCCACTTGAGCAACATGGCATGGCACGCTGGTACAAGAATCCAGAGAGGAGGTTGAAGGCTAAATGAGGTCTGGGCGTGCCACTTGAGCAACCAGGCGTGGCATGCCAATGAATAAGAAGGCAAAGCAAAGTTGGGCATGCCACTTGGTGTCGAAGGCGTGGCACGCCAGCCCAATAATTCCACTAAGGCGTGTCACTTGAATAACACAAGCGTGGCACGCCAATGCACAAAGAAAACCCAAACCAATGCTGGGTGTGCCACTTAGAGTCGAAGGCGTGGCACGCCAGCTCACATATCTCACTTGGGCGTGCCACTTGTATGACCAGGCGTGGCACACAACACTCAAGGAGGCCAAGCAAAAGCTGGGCGTGCCACTTGGTATCGAAGGCGTGGCACGCCAGCAAAGGATTCTCACTTTGGCGTGCCACTTGGACGTTCAAGCGTGGCACGCCAGCTCTTGGAACCAAGGCTAGTGATGGGCGTGGCACGCCAGTCTCATGGCATGGCATGCTGGTAGTGTTTTCCAAAGAAAGAGATAAGAAGCCAATGAACTGGGCGTGCCACTTGAACGATGAGGCGTGACACGCCAGCAAGGGGATGAGGCATTTAGAGGGGCGTGGCACGCCAGACCCTGAGCGTGCCACGCTGGTACAAGTTTCCAAAAAGCATGAAGATGAGGAAATGGTGTAGGCATGCCACTTTGTATCGAAGGCGTTGCACGCCAGGCTACTTGAGGTTATTAAAATGGTCTGGGCATGCCACTTTGCCTCGAAGGTGTGGCATGCTAGGTTACAATGGTCAATTAAAATACCCTAGGCATCCCATTTTGGCTCGAAGGCGTGGCACGCCAGGGATGCAATGAAGTAGGGCGTGCCACTTGGATGATGAGGCGTGGCACGCCAAGCCAGAATCAAAGGAAGCATGACACGCCAGTGAAGCGCCAGTCACACGCCAGCTTAGATCACATTTGTTAAGTTTCTTTTTCCTCCAAATTGTAATTTTCTTTTACATTTTCTATTTTCCTTTATTTTTCTAGACCTAGCAATAGTATAAATATCCCTTAGAAGTATTAAAATGGGATATCTGAGTAGTAAGGGGATTGTGGATAGTTCTAGTTGGATTCACTTTTCACTTTTTACACATTTTCTCTTCCATTCTCTTGTACTTTCTCTCTGAGTTATGAGTTGCTAAATTCCCTCATTGAGAGAGGGAGCTCTATTGTACTTGATGGATTAATGATAGTGAATTTCTTCTTCTCTTCATCTTCTCTTTGATTTACTAGAAGGAATTTCGTTTTTCATGCTTAGTGTTCAATTATCTTGAAAAAGAGATTGAATGCAAAATGGGTTTCAATGGGAACCTTTGAAAAAGAAACATGAAACCATGCTAGAAATCCCTTCTCACACTTGAGTAGGATCTGGGTTTTGGTGTTTGGATATGGTGACATATAATCCTCCCTCTACTTGGACCTATGATGATGTGTGGTATAATCAGGGACCAATCATATCTCTCTTTATGAGCAATTAGACCAAGGAATTGGCTATTGATCAAGATCTGAGAGATTGAGTCACCAAGGGATTGGGGCTCCATCAATCATGATTGCCAAGAGGTTAATGAGTTGCATGATTGAAGAGGATATAAGCTGGATTTAATCCAAAGAGACAATATCTCCTTATCTCAATAAATCCCCCTTATTCTTATCTCTCCATTTCTTTTATAGCTTTCATTTACATTCTGCAAATCCCCATTCCCTGTTTACATTCATGCCATTTCTATTTCTGCACTCTATTTCCTTTCTTTATTCATTTGCCATTAATGTTTCTGCCATTTATTATTCTGCAATCACAACTTATTCTCTTTAGCTTGACTAATTCACCAATTGATTAAAAATTGCTCAAATCTACCAATCTCTCTGGATACGATCCCACTCCACTGTGGGTTATTACTTGACGATAATTTTGGTGCGCTTGCCAAAGAGAGAATTCACCATTTTTATTGGGGGGAGTGAATTCAAATTCATCATGTGGTAATGTGAAATTAGGTGTATATATATTAATTGGAGCTTGATTTGTGGACACTTGAGACTTGGTGGAGGTTGGGTATCACTGTTTTGAAGAGCTTGGAACTTTGGGGATGTGTTTGGTGCCTTTGGTGGTGTCTCGGGAAGTACGTAGAAATCGACCAAGGTATAGTTTAAGTTTTAGATATATAATATGTAATGTTCTGTGAAAACTTAGGATAGGTGACCATAGAATAGGTTGAAATGAATGAATATATTTGATACTTAGTAACCTTCATATTAAGGGTGTTTTGGTTTTGGTGCTTATTGAATGGATTATAAGTGATGAGTTGATGATGATATGTGTGTATATGTATATTGAGTAAGAACATGTTAAACTTGTTGATGTATAGTAGAGGTTTTTGCATGATGTGGTTGGATTAAGAAATGATAGGATATGAGGATAGTTGTGGTATGGCTAAAAATATGTTGTGTTGATAGTATACTTAGTACTACTAGAGAATTTTCCATAATGCATGTCCCTTTCCGGTCGGGCATCAATTCCAAGCAAACTCGTTAAAAAGGATATGAATTGTTTTTGCCTCTCTCAAGGAACGAGTACTCAACATGATTAAGCCTCAGCACCAGGGTATTCGTGTCCTCCACAAGTGGTTTGCATGTATAACCAAAATTTAACCCCAGCTTACTAACTATACATTGTTAAATTTCTACATGATCTTAGTGATGAGCGGATAATTTATACGCTTTTTGGTATTGTTTTTAGGTAGTTTTTAGTAAGTTCAAGCTACTTTTAGGGATGTTTTCATTAGTTTTTATGTTAAATTCACATTTCTGGACTTACTATGAGTTTGTGTATTTTTCTGTGATTTCAGGTAATTTCTGGCTGAAATTGAGGGACTTGAGCAAAACTCTGCAAAAGGCTGACAAAAGGACTGGTGATGCTGTTGGAATCTGACCTCCCTGCACTCGAAATGGATTTTCTGGAGATACAAAACTTCAAATGGCGCGCTCTCAACGGCGTTGAAAAGTCGACATTCAGAGCTTTCCATCAATATATAATAGTTCATACTTTATTCGGAAATTGACGACAACGCCAAGTACATGCTGCTGTCTGGAGTTAAACGCCAGAAACACGTCACAACCCAGAGTTGAACGCCAGAAACACGCTATAACTCGGTGTTCAACTCCAAGAAAAGCCTCAGCTCGTGGATAGATCAAGCTCAGCCCAAACATACACCAAGTGGGCCCCGGAAGTGGATTTATGCATCAATTACTTACTCATGTAAACCCTAGTAGCTAGTCTAGTATAAATAGGATAAGTTTCTATTGTATTAGACATCTTTTGACAGTTTAATCTTTTGACTTTGTAGTCTTTGATCATTCGGTCTCTTGATCATTCAGGGGACTGGCCATTCGGCCATGCCTAAACCTTTCACTTATGTATTTTCAACGGTGGAGTTTCTACACACCATAGATTAAGGGTGTAGAGCTCTGCTGTACCTCAAGTTTCAATACAATTATTATTACTTTCTATTCAATTCTCTTTTATTCTTATTCCAAGATATACGTTGCACAACACTTTGATGAATGTGATGATCCGTGACACTCATCATCATTCTCATTTATGAACGCGCGTGACTGACAACCACTTCCGTTCTACCTTAGGCCGGGCGCATATCTCTTAGATTCCCCAACAGAATCTTCGTGGTATAAGCTAGATAGATGGCGGCATTCATGAGGACCCAGAAAGTATAAACCTTGTCTATGGTATTCCGAGTAGGATTCTGGGATTGAATGATTGTGACGAGCTTCAAACTCCTGAAGGCTGGGCGTGATGACAAACGCAAAAGAATCAAGGGATTCTATTCCAACCTGATTGAGAACCGACAGATGATTAGCCGTGCTGTGACAGAGCATAGGACCATTTTCACTGAGGGGATGGGATGTAGCCATTGACAACGGTGATGCCCTACATACAGCTTGCCATGGAAAGGAGTAAGAAGGATTGGATGAATGTAAGAAGAAAGTAGAGATTCGAGAGGAGCACAGCATCTCCATACGCTTATCTGAAATTCCCACTATTGATTTACATAAGTATTTCTATCCCTTTTATTTTCCATTTATTATTAATTTTCGAACTCATCATAAACCAATTTAATCTGCCTAACTGAGATTTACAAGGTGACCATAGCTTGCTTCATACCAACAATCTCTGTGGGATCGACCCTTACTCACGTAAGGTTTATTACTTGGACGACCCAGTACACTTGCTGTTTAGTTGAACGAAGTTGTGTCCACACATAGGTGCCATAATAATGATTCCATACAACAACAAAGAATACTACATTGATGTGATCACAATTTTGTCCACCAAGTTTTTGGCGCTGTTGCCGGGGATTGTTCGAGTATGGACAACTGACGGTTCATCTTGTTGCTCAGATTAGGTAATTTTCCTTTCAAAAACTTTTTCAAAAATTTTTTTCTTTTCTTTTTCGTTTTTTTTTCAAACTTTATTTTCGAAAAAAATTAATAAAAATCCAAAAAAATTAATAAAATCATAAAAATCAATTATATTTTGTGTTCTTGTTTGAGTCTTGAGTCAATTTTTAAATTTGGTGTCAATTGCATGCTTTAAAAAAATTTTCTTGCATTTTTCGAAAATTTCATGCATTCATAGTATTCTTCATGATCTTCAAGATGTTCTTGACAAGTCTTCTTGTTTGATCTTGATGTTTTCTTGTTTTGTGTTGTTTGTTGTTTTTCATATGCATTTTTCGTTTGTTAGAGTCCATGCATTAAAGATCTCTAAGTTTGGTGTCTTGCATGTTTTCTTTGCATCAAAAATTTTTCAAAAATATGTTCTTGATGTTCATCACGATCTTCAAAGTGTTCTTGGTGTTCATCTTGACATTCATAGTGTTCTTGCATGCATCTTGTGTTTTGATCCAAAATTTTCATGTTTTGGGTCACTTTTGTATTTTTCTCTCTCATCATAAAAAAATTCAAAAATAAAATCAAAAAATATCTTTTCTTTATTTCCCTCCAAATTTTCGAAATTTTGGGTTGACTTGGTCAAAAATTTTTAAAAATTAGTTGTTTCTTACAAGTCAAGTCAAATTTTCAATTTTAAAAATCTTATCTTTTCAAAAATCTTTTTCAAAAATCATATCTTTTTCATTTTTTTTCTATTTTTCAAAAATTTCAAAAATCTTTTTCTAAATATTTTCAAAATCTTTTTCTTATCCTTATATCATATTTTCGAAAATTCACTAATAATTAATGTCATTGATTCAAAAATTTGAAGTTTGTTACTTTCTTGTTAAGAAAGGTTCAATCTTTAAGTTCTAGAATCTTATCTTGTAGTTTCTTGTTAGTGAAGTAAGTAATTTCAAATTTTTGAATTAAATCTTTTTATCTTTTATCTCATCTTTCTCAAAAATTTTATCTTTTTCAAAATTTGATTTCAAAATATCTTATCTAACCTCTTATCTTCTTATCTTTTTCAAAATTTGATTTCAAATCTTTTTCAATCAACTAACTAACTTTCTTATCTTTTCAAATTTGATTTTAATATCTTTTTCAACTAACTCTTTGACTTTTTGTTTGTTTCTTATCTTTTTCAAAACCACCTAACTACTTTTTCCTCTCTAATTTTCGAAAATATCTCATATCTTTTTCAAAAATTCTTTTTTGTTTTAAATTTTAATTTTAATCTTATCTTATCTCTAATTTTCGAAAATTACTAACACCTTTTTAAAATTATTTTCGAAATTCTCCCTCTCTTTTCTTGTTCTATTTAATTATTTAATTACTAACACTTCTCTTCACCTCTCTCCATCTAAATATCCGAATCCTCTCTTCTACATTCTTCTCCCCTTGCTTTTTCTACTAACATAAAGGAATTCTTTTCCCCTTTCTTCTTCTACTAACAATAAGGAACCTCTTTACTGTGACATAGAGGATTCCTCTTTCTTTTCTTGTTTTCTTCTCTTTCATATGAGCAGGAACAAGGATAAAGGCACTCTTGTTGAAATTGATCCAGAACCTGAAAGGACTCTGAAGAGAAAATTAAGAGAAGCTAAGTTACAACAATCTAAAGGTAACCTTTCAGAAATATTAGAACAAAAGAAGGAAATGGCAGCCGAAAATAATAATAATGAAAGGAGAATACTTGGTGACTTCACAAAGCCAACGTCCAAATTTGATGGAAGAAGCATCTCCATTCCTGCCATTGGAGCCAATAATTTTGAGCTGAAACCTCAGCTAGTTGCTTTAATGCAACAAAACTGCAAGTTTTATGGACTTCCATCTGAAGATCCTTATCAGTTTTAACTGATTTCTTGCAGATCTGTGAGACTGTAAAGACAAATGGAGTTGATCCTAAGGTCTACAGACTCATGCTTTTCCCTTTTGCTGTAAGAGACAGAGCTAGAATATGGTTGGATTCACAACCCAAGGATAGCCTGGACTCCTGGGATAAGCTGGTCACTGCCTTCTTGGATAAATTCTTTCCTCCTCAAAAGCTGAGCAAGCTGAGAGTAGATGTTCAAACCTTCAAACAAAAAGATGGTGAATCCCTCAATGAAGCTTGGGAAAGATACAAATAGCTGACCAAAATATGTCCATCTGACATGTTTTCAGAATGGACCATATTAGATATATTCTATTATGGCCTATCTGAATTTTCGAAAATGTCATTGGACCATTCTGCAGGTGGATCAATTCACCTAAAGAAAACACCTACAGAAGCTCAAGAACTCATTGACATGGTTGCAAACAACCAATTCATGTACACTTCTGAGAGGAATTCCGTGAATAATGGGATACCTCAGAAGCAAGGAGTTCTTGAAATTGATGCTCTGAATGCCATATTGGCTTAGAACAAAGTGTTGACTCAGCAAGCCAACATGATCTCTCAAAATAGTGTTGACTCAACAGGTCAACATGATCTCTCAAAATCTGAATGGATGGCAACATGCATCCAACAGTATTAAAGAGGCTGTTTCTGAAGAAGCTTATGATCCTGAGAACCCTGCCATGGTAGAGGTTAATTACATGGGTGAACCTTATAGAAACACCTATAACTCATCATGGAGAAATCATCCAAATTTCTCATGGAAGGATCAACAAAAGCCTCAACAAGGCTTTAACAATGGTGGACACAATAGGCTGAGCAATAGCAAGCCTTTCCCATCATCTTCTCAACAACAGACAGAGAATACTGAACAAAACACTTCTAATTTAGCCAATTTAGTCTCTGATCTGTCAAAGGCCACTTTCAGTTTCATGAATGAAACAAGATCCTCCATTAGAAATTTGGAGGCACAAGTGGGCCAGCTGAGTAAGAAAATTATTGAAACTCCTCCCAGTATTCTCCCAAGCAATACAGAAGAGAATCCAAAAGGAGGGTGCAAGGCCATTGATATAATCAATATGGTCGAATGCACAAGGGAGGAGGAGGACGAAAATCCTAGTGAGGAAGACCTCCTGGGACGTCTTTCAAGCAAGAAGGAGTTTCCTATTAAGGATCCAAAGGAATCTGAGGCTCATACAGAGACCATAGAGATTCCATTAAATCTCCTTCTGCCATTCATGAGCTCTGAAGACTATTCTTCCTCTGGAGAGGATGAAGATGTGACTGGAGAGCAAGTTGCTCGATATTTAGGAGCTATCATGAAGCTGAATGCCAAGTTGTTTGGTAATGAGACTTGGGAAAGTGAACCTCCCTTGCTCATTAATGAACTAGATACCTGGATCCAGCAAACTCTACCTCAAAAGAAACAATATCCTGGCAAGTTCTTAATACCTTGTACCATAGGCACCATGACCTTTGAAAAGGCTCTATAAGATCTGGGGTCAGGGATAAATCTTATGACACTCTCTGTAATGGAGAAGTTGGGGATCATTGAGGTACAACCTGCCTTGTTCTCATTACAATTGGCAGACAAGTCATTGAGACAAGCTTATGGAATAGTGGAGGACGTGTTAGTAAAGGTTGAAGGCCTTTACATCCCTGCTGATTTCATAATCTTAGACACTAGGAAGGAAGAGGACGAATGCATTATCCTTGGAAGACCTTTCCTAGCCACAGCAGGAGCTGTGATAGATGTCAATAGAGGTGAATTAGTCCTTCAATTGAATGGGGACTACCTTGTGTTTAAGGCACATGGCCATCCCTCTAGGACAAAAGAGAGTAAGCATGAAGAGCTTCTCTCAGTTCAGAGTCAAGAAGAGCCCCCACAGTCAAACTCTAAGTTTGGTGTTGTGAAGCCACAACCAAACTCTAAGTTTGGTATTAAGATCCCATATCCAAACTCTAAGTTTGGTGTTGGGACTATACAACATTGACCTGATCACCTTTGTAGCTCCATGAGAGCCACTGTCAAGCTATTGACACTAAAGAAGCGCTTGTTGGGAGGCAACCCAATTTTATCTAATTTTTATTTTATTGTTATTTTGTGTTTTATTAGGTACATGATCATGTGGAGTCACGAAAAAAAATCATAAAAATTAAAAACAGAAGCAAAAACAGTAGAAAAAAATTCGCACCCTGGAGGAAGCACAGGCTGGCATTCAACGCCAGTAAGATGCATCTGGCTAGCGTTCAACGCCAGAACAGAGCATGAATCTGGCGCTGAACGCCAAGAATGTGCCTAGAGGAAAAAGCTGGCGCTGAACGCCAGTAACAAGCATAAAACTGGCGTTCAACGCCAGAAACATGCTTTACATGGGCGTTGAACACCCAGAACGTGCACCACTCGGCGTTTAAACGCCAGAATGGTGTGCAAAGGCATTTTACATGCCTATTTGGTGCAGGGATGGAATTCCTTGACACCTCTGGATCTGTGGATCCCATAGGATCCCCACCTAACATATTCCCACCTTACCTCCTAATCCTATTTCACTCTTCCCCATGTCACACTTCCCATCAACTTCAACCTCTCTTCCTACCTTTAAAATTCAAATTCTCTTTCCCACCCAATCCTACCCTTATCGCCGAATACACACATCCCTCAATCTCCTCCATATCTTCTTCTTATTCTTCATCTTTTCTTTCTTCTCTTGCTCAAGGGCGACCAATTTTCTAAGTTTGGTGTGGTAAAAGCATAGCTTTTTGATTTTCCATAACCATTAATGGCACCTAAGGCCAAAGACATTCAAAAAAAAAAAAAGAAGAAGAGAAAAAAGGGAAGACAAAAGCTTCCACCTCTGAGTCATGGGAGATGGAAAGACTCATGTAAAGGGTTTATAGCTCAGTGGTAGAACATTTGACTACAAATCAAGAGATCCCTGAGATACCTCAGGGGATACATTGTCCTCCACACAATTATTGGGAGCAACTAAGGATAGGAACACCAAAATTACTAGGGATCATGCAACAGAAGCAAGGAAGAGACATAAAGGAGCTCAAAAAGCACCATTGGACCTTCAAGAAGGCGCCACCCTCACTCAGGTGGATTCATTCCTTGTTCTTATTTCTTTCTGCTTTTCAGTTTTTATGTTGTGTTTATCTATGTTTTGTGTCTCTACTTCATGATCATTAGTAGTTAGTAACTATGTCTTAAAGTTATGAATAATTCCATGAATCCTTCACCTCTCTTAAATGAAAAAATGTTTTAATTCAAAAGAACAAGAAGTACATGAATTTCGAATTTATCCTTGAAATTAATTTAATTATATTAATGTGGTGACAATACTTTTTGTTTTCTGAATGAATGCTTAAACAGTGCAAATTTTTTTATCTTGTTATTTATGAATGTTAAAATTGTTGGCTCTTGAAAGAATGATGAACAAAGAGAAATGTTATTGATGTTCTGAAAAATCATAAAATTGATTCTTGAAGCAAGAAAAAGCAGTGAAAAAGCAAAGGCTTGCGAAAAAAAAAAGAAAAGTAGCGAAAAAAATAGAAAGAAAAAGAAAAAGCAAGCAGAAAAAGCCAATAGCCCTTAAAACCAAAAGGCAAGGGTAAAAAGGATCCAAGCCTTTGAGCATCAATGGATAGGAGGGCCCAAGGAAATAAATCCAGGCCTAAGCGGCTGAATCAAGCTGTCCCTAACCATGTGCTTGTGGCATGCAGGTCCAAGTGAAAAGCTTGAGACTGAGTGGTTAAAGTCGTGATCCAAAGCAAAAAGAGTGTGCTTAAGAGCTCTGGACACCTCTAACTGGGGACTTTTATGTATCTGGTGGTAATACTGGAAAACAAAGTGCTTAGGGCCACGGCCAAGACTCATAAAAGTAGCTGTGTTCAAGAATCAACATACTTAAGTAGGAAAGTCAATAACACTATCCGAAATTCTAAGTTCCTAGAGAAGCCAATCATTCTAAACTTCAAAGGAAAAAGTGAGATGCCAAAACTGTTCAGAAGCAAAAAGCTAC